>NC_090813.1:176661887-176982387 GCF_000390325.3 Nicotiana tomentosiformis | reverse complement strand
GTATCTTTAGAGGCTCCGTAGATACTATGTGGGTTGTATATGGGCGTTGGGAATGTTAAACAAGTTATGTTGTGTTTGATCAATTGTTCTACTCAGACTATAAGAATATGTGTATTTTGAGACTGAAAAGCGAAATAGTTAATGAAACGATGTAATATTCCATGAATGAGCTTCCTACTATATAACTACTGAAATCACGTCTTTTCTTGATTAGGTATCTAATAGGCTTGCTCGGCCGGGTTCACTCGGTTGAGCGCCTGTCACGCTCCCCGAGGTTGGGGCGTGACACCCAGTGTCACAATTGCGACATCTGCGACTGAACATAAGAGCTGGAAAGTCGGGATTAAGTCTCATTTCTCATATTTTAGAACCCTATACCCGGTAGGAGGCGATTTGGAGTGGGAATTTTCATCTAAAAATATTGGGTAAGTGATTCTAATCAACTTCCAACAATATTTCATGATTATATCTTTGATTTAACATCAAATTTATGCAAAATCAAAGAGGAAAATTGGGGTTGTCAAAGTTTTCAAAAATAAAGATTTGAATTTTAAGAGTCGATTTGGACTCGGATTTGTAAACAAAACACATATATGGACTCGTGGGGTTATGGGTAGTCGAAATCTACCCTTGGACTCGGTTTTTGACCAGGCGCTTCGGGGGTTGACTTTTGTTGAGTTTTGGAGAATTGTGTAAAGATCAAAGCTTTATCTATTGTATTTAGTTTCACACATATTGTTTGATGATATTAAGTAATTTTTGGTTAGATGCGAGCCATGTGGAGGCAAAATTTAGGGAAAAAGCTATTTTCGAGGGTTGATTTGTCCTAGTTGAGGTAAGTATCTTGTCTAACTTCGTGTGGGGGAACTACCCTTAGGATTTGGGTTGTTTGTGTTAATTATACTATGTGGAAGATGTGTACACAAAGTGACGATTGTGTACACGGGCTACATGTGGTATTTTGACCGGTTTAGACTTCTTGACTTCTTCCATGCAATTTAATGAACTTGTTATAACATGTTACATCTTTCATTGTTAAATTTTCTTTCACATGATCTAACTGACGTTGTTAGTATTTGTTTTATCTTTTATTGTCGTAATTGATCTCATATGCTTAGTTGAAGTTACTACCTCTCTTATTGTCTTGTTACTCCTTTATTGTTAAATTACTCTTACTTGATGTTGTTATTTCATGGAATATCTTCTTGTTGAGTTATTGATGTTGAAGTTGTGGAAGACATTATCATATTGAGCTTGAAGTTGTTAATTGTTGAGATATCTTTCCTTGTTGAGTATTCCTCATTTATTTTGTTGTGATGGAGATTCTTGTACACATTCGAATTGAGCTATGGGCTACACATTGTGGTAACATTTGTATTGTTGATTTTGGAACGTTTTGTGGCATATGGGCACATGTGGTGCGATTTGATTATTGTGTTGTGATATTGATACGCATGCGGTGGTATAAGGATAGGGGTTGATACGCATGCGGTGAGATAAGGTGGGATTTATACGTGTGTTGCTAGTAAGGGAATTACTTGAAGCCACGCGGTGAGATATGGGGGATAAAACGCGTGTAGCTATGTAACGACCCGACTTGTCATTTTGAGTAATTACTCTCCTTTCTACTATTTGAAGTCTTTAATAGCTTCATATGATGTATTATGACGTATGTGAATCGTCGGTTTTGATTTTCAGATATTTAGAGATTAGTTCGGAAGAATAAATTTCATGTTGGAAGCATAAATAAAAAGGGGTGATCAGAATTTGACTTTTGTGAAAACGACTTCGGAATGGAGTTTTGATGGTTTCAATAGCTCCGTATGGTAATTTTGGACGTGGGAGTGTGTCCGGATAATTATTTAGAAGTCCGTAGTTAAATTAGGCTTGAAATGGCTAAAATAGAAATTTAAGTTGGAAGTTTGACTGGGGAGTTGACTTTTTGATATTGGGGTCTGAATCCGATTCTGGAAATTTTAATATGTCCGTTATGTCATTTATGACTTGTGTGCAAAATATGAGGTCAATCGGACTTGATTTGTAAGGTTTCGGCATCGAATGTAAAATGTTAGAACGTCGTTTCTTCAAGAATAAGCGGTATCACATTAAGCGAATGAGCTTAAAATTCAGTTTTCATTGATGCATTAGATCCGTATTGAAATTTTGGAGCCATAGAAAAAAAAATCGTCAAATTCGGACATCGTATGAGAGAGTTATGCCCATTTCCGTGTCGGGATAGAGTTTTCGTCGCCGCCAGCGCCCAGGGTAGCGTGGGGCGCTTGCCCTGGCGCTGGGAATTGTTGGGGTTCTAGAAACTGCGCCACAGGCAGCGTCCCATGCTACCTGTGGCACTCGAAAACACCAGAGCTCTATAAACGGGGTTTTTGGCCATTTTTGACATAAACATAATTGGGGAGCTCGCTTTGGGCAATTTTTTAGAGTCAACCATCACAAATTGGACAGGGGTAAGTGATCTTAACTTGATTTGATCCGTTATTCATGAATCTAACATTATTTCAAGCACTTATTTCATGATTTGGGGGATTAGAATAGAATCTTTCCAAAAACTGATTTGAGGGTTTGAAGGACGAATCGGAGTCGGAATTTAGTAATTTTTATATGGTTGGACTCGTGGTTGAATGGGCGTTCATATTTTGTAACTTTTGTCGAGTTCTAAGACATGGTCCCCACTGTTGATTTTTGAGTTAATTTCGGATTTTATTGTGAAATTTAGCATTTTCATATGGAATTGATTCCTATACCTCGTGTTGATTGTATCGAATTATTTTGACTAAGATTCGAGGTGTTCGGAGGTCGAATCGCGAGGAAAAGGCTTATTGGAATAAAGAATTGCTCGGATTGAGGTAAGTAACACTTCTAAACTTAGTTCTAAGGGTATGAATCCCCGAATTGGTGTTATATAAATTGTTTGGAGGTGACACACATGATAGTTGACGAGCGTGTGGACGTGCACCATAGAAATTGTGACTTGAATAAATCATGTGAAGTTGTAAAATTAAAGAATCATGTTATTATCTGAACATATTCCACGTGTTAGAGAAATTGAGTTGAGGCTTTTACTAAAGATCATGTTTAGGCTATGTGCCGAAAGTTTGGGACCTATGGGGTCGTGTTGCTGTTGAATTATTTGTTTAAATTGTAATTTCGTACTCAGTCATATTCGTCCATTCCATATCATATCTCAGTCTCTATTGTTATTTATTGATATATCATAGCATCATTTTGGGCTAGTTTCATGACATTGTGAGCCTGAGAGGCTGGAAAGATTGGTGACTGAGTGAGGCCGAGGGCCTGATTATTAGGATAATTATGGGATCGGGCTACGCACCGCGGTAGGCTATATTGACTTTATATATATGATTACTATATGGAATGGGGCTTCCCTCCTGCAGCAGGCCTTACAGGCTTTATTATTATATGGATCTGGGTTGCCCGCTGGCAGTAGGCCTTATAGGCTTTATTATTATATGGATCGGGGCTGCCCTCCTGCAACAGGCCTTATAGGCTTTATTATTATATGGATCGGGGCTGCCCGCCTGCAGCAGGCCATATTGGCTTTATATCACGCTCGGGCTGAAGGAGCCCCTCCGGAGTCTGTACACACCCCTAGTGAGCGTAGATGATTTTATATATATATATATATATATATATTTGGGATGGACTACCCAGGGCATGGACTTGCCTTATTTATACATTTATATTATGATATATTTTCCCTGGACATGGATCTTGTCCGTATCATTTACATGTGGGGTAAATTACCCAAGGGCTGGATTGGCCTTATACGGTACTGAGTGACTGACTGTCAGTCCATGTGTATATATATGCGGGATGGAATATCCCTGGGCTGAATTGGCCATAAACAGTACCGAGTGACCAAATGATTTGTGACCAGTATTTACATGAGGTCTTTCTACTGAGAAGTCATATTCCTCATATCATGCTGTATTGACCTATTTCACTTGCACGGAGTTCAACTGTTGAACTTGAAAGCATGCCTACATTTTTGTACCACTATTTATACTGGACTGTACCTGCGGAGCTCATCACTACTTTTAGCCCAGAGGTTAGTGTTGTTACTTATTGAGTTGGTTGTACTCATGCTACACTCTGTACCTCGTGTGCAGATCCAGGTGCTCCCGGATACGACGACTGCTAGATTTTAGAGCTATATCTACTGGAGACTATCAAGGTTGCCGCTTAACGTCCACAGACTTGATCCCCCTCCTATTTAGTTATTGTACTGTTCTATATTTCAGACAGTGATTTTATCAGTCAGACTTTGTATTCATTTAGATGCTCATGTACTCAGTGACACCGGGTTTTGGGAGTGTTATATTTGTATTTGTGAGATTTCTTCTGCTAAATTTAATTATTATGTTTTTTGAATTTAAAAGATATGGTGGTTTATTGAGATTGTCGGCTTGCCTAGTATTGAGATAGGCGCCATCACGATAAATGAGATTTTTGGTCGTGACAAGTTGGTATCAGAGCCTATGTTACATAGGTCTCACGAGTCATGAGCAGGTTTAGTAGAGTCTTGCGGATCGGTACGGACACGTCTGTACTTATCTTCGAGAGACTGACAAACCCTTAGGAAATTTCACTTTCTTGTATTCTATCGTGCGACATTGATTCAGCTTGAAATATAACTCTTTGAATTCCTTCCACGCATTCGTGTGCGCATGTGAGCACTCGGTATCAGTCGTACATCGCCAGCTTGTGATTCCATGAACGAGGTTCAAAATGTGTATTATGTGTTTTGGTGATGGGCCAGTTTGGAGGACTTGAGGCCAAGTTTAGACCGTAGCTTAGGCTCGGTAGCTTCAGTTGTGTGAACTTGTACATTTGGACTCATAAGTCCGGTAGTGTCCCTATGAATGGAATTTGTTGCTTCATGAGCGGTTGGATAGCCATATGATGAGCATGATGTGATTGTGGAATGTGTTCAGATGGTTTATTGTGACGAGAATAGTTTGCTTGGGTGCTTGATTTTTGTCATGATGTGAGGTATAGTCTCGAGTTATGAGTGTGTTGAAAGATTTTTCATGCTGTTTAAATGTGGAACAAAGTAGATTTTTCATGTCTTGTGTTGAGTTCAGACCCAGGAAGATTAAGTGATGGCGTAGTAGTTGTGGATGTGAAAGGTTATATAGAGATGTCAGTTTGATGCTAGGCAGGTGGGTTATCACCTGCGGGGTAAACTACGGATGTGAGATCATTATGATGTTGTGTGAAGGGTTTCTTTTCTACCAACGGGTTATATATGTTGATATTTGAATTTGGATTAGTGGAGTAAGTTGACTTGACCGTCACAAGGAAGAAGGCGAGCTTAGCAGATAATTTGAGGTATTATATGGCGTGTGTCACATGAACTAATGAAAGATTTAGTTGAATTTCAGTGCAGGATTATGGCAGTAATAGAGCATGGGTATTATAAGTTATAGAGCCTTTTGTCCCATGGCTTTGAGCCAAGTGGGGGAATTTGCTATCAATAATTTGATTGCGTGGTTGTGTGTTGTAGTGGTTTCGGTTTGACGCATACTTGTGAATCGGTTATGACTTGCAGAGATTAAGATCCATGTTGACTCGAGTAAAGGAATTTATGGACACGGGTTATGTTACACTTTATGGGTATATGGAAATCATGGAATGATTGAGTTGTTATTTGCAAGTATATAGTGCGCACGGAGGATGAACTTGATCGATGGTGTTAAAGCAGGTTTACTTCTTTGAGTGTTGTTGGGCTAACGGGGCATGTGTCTTTCGGCCCGTTTGGGAGGTGCAATTTAGTTTTGAGCAAAATGGGTGACTCTCTAGAAGGTTCTAATGGGTTCAAGATTCATATATAGCAATTGAGAATTTTTCCGGACTTGTGTGTGGATAGAATCTGAGATTTGCCTTTGATGGTGCCACGACTTGCGGTAATTTTGTATGACTATGGATTCTACATTTCAGTATAAGAAAGGAAAGAGTAACAATTTTAAATTCACATCAAGTCTTTAAGAGTGGGTGTCTCGGTTGTGGTATTTATGGGGGTTCTTAAGAAGAATACAACGGCTTATGGGCCTTAGGGCGGTGTAGTTTTATGTTAGGGTGTCTTGTAGTGAGCTTTGGGTAAGGATCATGGAGTTCTGACAAGCAAAAGTATCAACTTGAGGATAATTCATAATAAACTCGAGGTAAATAGGGCAAATGGGTAGTAGGCTAGACCAGTATGGTAATTGCATGCTCGGTTCTTTTGGGTAATTATGATGTGGAGACATTACAGATGTTTTGGTGGCAATGTTCTTGGGTTTTGGTGTCCTGCATGGCTTGGATGAGTTAGAGAAAATTAGTTCTGATAGCTTGATTAGGTGCAAATGGATTTCAAAGTGTTCTTGATGATTTCTACCATGGTTTGAACCAGATATTTGTTTTTACCGGTGTGGGAAACGTGTTGTGTATTGTGATTTCCTCCTGGAAGAAAGCAAGAGAAATGTTTCTAACTAACCGGGTATGTAATTTGCTGGTGACTCAGAGTTCGTAATGAGATTCTTGTACTTGTCACATGATGGCATGATAGATGTGGTGTATTGTGTGGGATTAAGATTTATATGTACAAGTTAGCAGTTCATTCTTGAAGGGAAGGTCATAAATTCTGGACAGAATTGTCAGTTTTATATATTTAGATGAATGTTATAACTAATCGGTAATCCCTGAGAAGGGTGCACATTTCAAAAAGCGCATTGTGTTTTGAATTACGGATGTTCATTGGTATTGTGGTACTCACCTGATTGATAGACTGCTAATATTCAAATGATTGCTATGTGGCATGGAAGAATTATGAAAGTATTCCTCGTGGGATGATCGTGCATGAAAAATGTGTTAGTCATTCGAGTGCTGGAGTTGGGATCAGTTACGGTGGTTCATGTGTTCTATGAATTTGGAGACTGGGAGTTCTCCAAAGCATATTGTTTCAGGGTTGCGGCCTATTTGAGGTGAGTTCTCCAAAGCACTAGCTGCGCTAATTATTTGTGATAGCTACGCTATATGAGTGCGCATATGTATGGGGTTTGAGCCCATGTGCGAGCACCAAGGCAATTATTCGTTCTCGGAAGAATGCCTAGGCTATGATATGTCTAGAGTTGACTGTTAAGCATAAAGTTATAGCGGTTCTCGTATCCGTACCTTTGTTGAGAACTACCTGGGCTATACCTGAAGTTACAAAGAGGATAATTCCCTAAATAAACTTGGTAGTTGCTATTTCTGCGTTAACTTGCCGAATTGAGTTGTGATATCACACTTTGCACATGTCTACTCTATGGCATGATATTTATACCAGTCCAGGAGCATAAAAGTCTTATTTCAATTACCATATACATGTGTACTTATTTGATTGCTTCTATATGATATGCTTGGACTGGAGGCCTGTGACCATGCCAGGCAGACTATATTATTGGCATATGAGTTGTCCGTGCGGATCCACATACTGATATTATTAGCACGTGAGTTGTCCGTGCGGATCCAAATATTGATACTATAGCACGTGAGTTGTCCGTGCGAGTGATGTTAATGTGAGCTCTAGAAGAGCTGGTTACTGTTATTAAATTCGTAGGTCTTGGTTCTACTATATGTAATGAGCTTATAGCATTGCAGTTATGGTGGTGCTTGTTGAACTTGCAATACGGTTCTCTTCTTTGAGACATTTTCCATTTTTGGGTGCACGGATTACGTAGTTATGGCTTGAGTTATAGTGGTGTGGCATGTCTGTTGGATAGTTGTATTTAATAATATAAGGTCATTGGACCTAGAATGGGTACTATCAGGTTTGATTACAGTATATTCGGGAGGATAATATTGAAAGTCGGATTAAAAAGTGATTATGGTTCTGGTTGGGTCGAGAGAGCTCCATGACTTGTTGATCTGATAAGGGGTCATAGGATTCCATGTGTTTCTTTTATTATCGGCAATGTACGAAGGTTTTGGAATGAGTTGTTATTTGATATGTGGTTTAATACTGGTATCGGGTTTGTTTTAAACAGCTACAATGATTAGAAATTATTGCGAGTATGCGAGTTGTGTGGTATGTCATGTGATTGCATTTGGAGCTATGGCTAAGGCCTAATACAAATTATTAAGACTCATACAGTGTGTAGATGTGATATTCAGGTTTTTTTTTTTTTTGGATGTTGGAAATTGTATTCCAAGGTTAATGGGCTAGGACTAAATTAGTGATTTTCAGTTATGTGGTGTTGTCAGACTTATATGGTATAGGGTGACGTGGGATCACCCCCGGGTATGTGTGTGGTAAGGTGGACTAGTGATTTAATGGCTTGGAAACAACTATTGGCACGTTCCAGGATGAACCTATGTTTAAGTGAGGGAGAATGTAACGACCCGATTTGTCGTTTTGAGTAATTACTCTCCTTTCTACTATTTGAAGTCTTGAAGACCTTCATATGATGTATTATGACGTGTGTGAATCGTCGGTTCTGATTTTCAGGTGTTCCGGGATTAGTTCGGAAGAATAAATTTTATGTTGGAAGCTTAAATAAAAAGGGGTGACCGAAGTTTGACTTTTATGCAAACGACTCCGGAATAGAGTTTTGAAGATTCCAATAGCTCTGTATGGTAATTTTGGACTTAGAAGTGTGTCCGGATAATTATTTGGAAGTTCGTAGTTAAATTAAGCTCGAAATGGCTAAAATGGAAATTTAAGTTGGAAGTTTGACCGGGGAGTTGACTTTTTGATAACGGAGTTTGAATCCGATTCTGGAAATTTGAATATGTCCGTTATGTCATTTATGACTTGTGTGCAAAATATGAGGTTAATCAGACTTGATTTGCTAGGTTTCGGCATCGAATATAGAATGTTCGAACGCCATTTATTTGAGAATAAGTGGTATCACATTAAACGAATGAGCTCCAAATTCAGTTTTTATTGACGTATTAGATCCGTATTGAAATTTCGGAGCCATAGCAAAAACAATCGTCTAATTCGGACATCGTATGAGAGAGTTATGCCCATTTTCGTGTGGGGAAAGATTTTCCGTCGCTGCCAGCGCCCAGGGTAGCGTGGGGCGCTAGCCCTGGCACTGGGAATTATTGGGGTTCTGGAAACTGCACCACAGGGAGTGCCCCATGCTACCTGTGGCGCTCAAAAATACCAAAGGCTCTATAAACGGGGTTTTTGGCCATTTTTGACATAAACATAGTTGGGGAGCTCGGTTTGGGCGATTTTCAGAGGCGAACTTCACAAATTGGACTAGGGTAAGTGATCTTAACTTGATTTTCTCCGTTATTCATGAATCTAACATTAGTTCAAGCACTTATTTCATGATTTGGGGGATCAGAATAGAAATTTTCCAAAAATTATTTTGAGGGTTTGAAGGCCGAATCGGAGTAGGGATTTAGTAATTTTGGTATGGTTGGACTCATGGCAGAATGAGCGTTCATATTTTGTAACTTTTGTCGGTTTATGAGATGTGGTCCTCACTGTTGATTTTTGAGTTAATTTTGGATTTTATTGTGAAATTTAGCATTTTCATATGGAATTGATTCCCATACCTCGTGTTGATTGTATTGAATTATTTTGACTAAGATTCGAGGCGTTCAGAGGCCGAAGCACGAGGAAAAGGCTTTTTGGAATAAAGAATTGCTCGGATTGAGGTAAGTAACACTTCTAAACTTGGTTCTGAGGGTATGAATCCCCGAATTGATGTTATATAAATTGTTTGGAGGTGACGCACATGATAGTTGACGAGCGTGTGGACGTGCACCATAGAAATTGTGACTTGAATAAACCCTGTGAAGTTGTAAAATTAAAGAATCATGTTATTATCTGAACATGTTCCACGTGTTAGAGAAAATGATATGTGGCTCTTATTAAAGATCATGTTTAGGCTACGTGCCAAAATTTTGGGACCCATGGGGTCGTATTGCTGTTGAATTATTTGTTTAAATTGTAATTTCGTACTCAGTCATATTCGTCCATTGCATATCATATCTCAGTCTCTGTTGTTATTTATTGATATATCATATCATCATTTTGGGCTCCTTTCATGACATTGTGAACCGGAGAGACAGGAGAGATTGGTGACTGAGTGAGGCCGAGGGCCTGATTGTAAGGATAATTATGGGATCGGGCTGCGCACCGTAGTAGGCCATATTGGCTTTATATATATGATTATTATATGGAACGGGGCTGCCCGCCTACAGCAGTCCTTATAGGATTTATTATTATATGGATCGGGGCTTCCCGCCTGCAGCAGGCCTTATAGACTTTATTATTATATGGATCAGGGCTGCCCACTTGCAGCAGGCCATATCGGCTTTATATAACGCTCGGGCTGAAGGAGCCACTCCGGAGTCTGTACACAACCCCAGTGAGCGTAGATGATTTTATATATATATATATATATATATATATATTCGGGATGGACTTCCCAGGGCATGGACTTGCCTTATTTATTTATATTGTGATAAATTTTCCGTGGACATGGATCTTGTTCGTATCAATTACATGTGGGGTAAATTACCCTAGGGCTGGATTGGCATTATACGGTAATGAGTGACTGACTGTCAGTCGATGTGTATATATATACGGGATGGAATATCTCTGGGTTGAATTGGCCATAAACAGTACCGGGTGACCAAATGATTTGTGACTAGTATTTACATGAGGTCTTTCTACTGAGAAGTCATATTCCTCATATCATGTAGTATTGATCTATTTCACTTGTACAGACTTCAACTATTGAACTTGAAAGCTTGCCTACATTTTTGTACCACTATTTATATTGGACTGTACCTGCGGAGCTTGTCACTACTTTCAGCCTAGAGGTTAGTCTTGTTACTTATTGAGTTGGTTGTACTCATACTACACTCTGCACCTCGTGTGCATATCCAGGTGCTCCCGGATACAATGAGTGCTAGATTTCAGAGCTATTTCTATTGGAGACTATCAAGGTAGCCACTTGACGTCCACATACTTGATCCCCCTCCTGTTTAATTATTGTACTGTTCTATATTTCAAACAGTGATTTTATCAGTCAGACTTTGTATTCATTTAGATGCTCATGTACTCAATGACACCGGGTTTTTGGAGTGCTATATTTTTATTTATGAGACTTCTTCCGTTGAATTTAATTATTTTGTTTTTGAATTTAAAACATATGGTAGTTTATTGAGATTGTCGGCTTGCCTAGTATTGAGATAGGCGCCATCATGACAGGTGAGATTTTGGGTCGTGACAATCTATTTCAGGATAATGATTTTAAAAGTAAATGCAAGGCTCACACGGTGATATAAGGAAAGATTGTGATTGAAATTGTGAAATGTGAATATGAGGCGTGGTACCTCGGTTGTGATTCTTATTGTATATTCCATGATTAAAGAAGCTTGTTGGTCGAACAGTTCTTGTAGTTTTCTTCATTGATTTACTTGTATTTGTCCGTATTTGTTTGCTTGTTGTTCTCATTATGTGTTCACTTCTCGTTGCCGTTGTTGACTTAAAATTCTGTTATTAGCCTACATTATTATACTGCTTTATTATCATTTATTTTATCGTTCTCTGTTATTGGTCTTTATTATACTTTTTTCGATTTATCTTATCTTAGTAGTTGTCTTGACTAGCCCTCGTCACTAATCTACCGAGGTTAGGCTTGATACTTATGGGGTACCGTTGTGGTGTACTCATACTATGCTTCTGTATATTTTTGTGCAGATCCAGGTACATCTACCAGTGCCGGACACTAGTGATCAATTAAATAATTTTGGAGACTTCTAGGCATACCTGCCCGGTGCTTGCAGAACTTGGAGTCACCTTCCGTCATTCTCTTATTAATATTTATCCTCTATTGAGACAGTGATGTATATTGAGATTTTAGTACTTTCTGTAGAGCTTATGACTTAGTTTCACCAGGTTTTGGGAGTATTGTAGTTGTGATTCAGTATTGAGATTTTAGTAGATGTGATTAGGCTTACCTAGTCTTCGAGAGTAGGTGCCATCACGACATCCTAAGGTGTGAATTCGGGGTAGTGATATGTTGGTATCAGAGCTCCAGGTTCATAGGTGTTACGAGTCATATGCATGTTTAGTAGATTCTTGCGTATCATTACAGAAACGTTTGTACTTATCTTCGAGAGGTTACAGAACTGTTAGGAAATTTGAGTCCTTTGATTCCTTATTATGTGAATTGGTTGACTTCGAAATCTGAATCGTTGTCTTCTATTCTCTACAGATGGTGAGGACACGCACTACTGGATCTGATGATCAAACACCTGCGCCCCCTGCTAAAGACGCGCGAGGCCGGGGCCGGGTCAGAGTCCGAGGAGGGGCACGTGCTGTAGCCAGAGCACCTACTGAGCAGCGGCTTAGGAGATCCTGGACTAATATTGAGCATGTTCGACACTCTAGCTCGGGCATGATTGATTCCCCTTGCACCAGCTACATCTCAGGGTGGTGGAGGAGCTCAGACTCCCGCGGCCCGTACTCCAGAGCAGTGGGACCACATTGATCAAGTCCCGGGTGTCATGCCAGCACAACTAGTTATTCTGGTTCAGCTTGAGGTCAGGCCAGCGATATCTGAGGAGCAACAAAGGAGACTTGAGAGGTTCAAGAAGTATGATCCTCCTACATTTGGTGGCGCAACTACCGAGGATGCACATCATTTTATAGAGAAGTGCCACCATATACTACGCAATGAAGTCGATGCTAAATCAGCTTGACTTTCTCCAAGGCATCCCGAAATAAATCAGTGTCTGATGACCTAGCCTCTCCTGGCTCAAACTAACCAACTGGAGAAAAATATCGCCTTCCATATAGGGCCTTATAAGGAGCCATCTAAATACTCGATTGGTAGTTGTTGTTGTAGGCGAACTCTACAAAAGATAGAAACTGATCCCATGAACCCCCAAAATCGATAACACAAGCGCGTAGCATATCCTCCAAGATTTGAATGGTGCGCTCATACTTCCTGTCTGTCTGGGGGTGAATGCTATACTCAACTCAACTAGTGTGCCTAACTCACGCTACACGGCTATCCGAAAATGTGATGTGAGCTGCATGCCTCGATCGGAGTATCACAAACTGTGGGCCTCCTCAAGAATCAACTCACACAACCCATCCTCTTTGGGCACACATATCCAGCCCTGCATCCACAACACCCCGTCATCTCTAATATAAACATCCTTGGCATCGCCGTGCTACACTGTGTCCTTAAGGACAAGCAAATAGGGCCGTCATACTGACACTCTATGATGCATTCATACAAAGAAGAGTGAGACACCACACAAGCAAGAACCCAACTAGGCTCCGAAACATCCAGTCTCACAAGCTGATTTGCCAAAGCCTGAACATCCGTAGCTAGTGGCCTCTCTACTGCCAGCAAGTATGCCAAACTACCCATACTCTCCGCCTTTCTACTAAAGGCATCAGTCACCACATTAGACTTTCCGGGATGATACGGAATAGTGATATCATAGTCTTTTAGTAACTCTAACCATCTGTGCATCCGCAAATTAAGATCCTTCTGCTTGAACAATTGTTGGAGATTCTGGTGGTTGGTATAGACCTCACATAGGACACCCTCTAGGTAATGTCTCCAAATCTTAAATACATGAAAAATAACTGCCAATTCCAAGTCATGCACCGGATAATTCTTCCCATGAACCTCTAGCTGCTGAGACGCGTAGTTAATTACCTTACCATCTTGCATTAACATCATGCCAAGCCCAATACGTGATGCATCACAATACCCAGTGTAAGACCCTAAACCCGTAGGCAACACAAATTTTGGGGTTGTAGTCAAATCATTCTTGAGCTTTTGAAAGCTCGCCTCATACTCCTCATACCATCTGAAAGGAGAACTCTTCTGGGTCAATCTAGTCAAAGGTGCAACAATGGATGAGAAACCCTCTACGAAGCAGCGATAATACCCGGCCAAACCAAGAAAACTCTAAATCTCAGTAGCTGAAGATGGTCTAGGCCAACTCTAAACTACCTCAATCTTCTTCGAATCTACCTTTATCCCCTTACTAGACACCACATAACCCAAAAATGCCACTGAATCAAGCCATAATTCACACTTGGAGAATTTTTCATATAACTTCTTCTCCCTCAAAGTCTGGAGCATGATTCTCAAATGTTGCTCATGATCCTCCCGGCTGCGAGACTATACCAAGATATCGTCACTAAACGCGATGATAAATGAGTCAAGATATGGCTGGAATACACTGTTCATCCGGTGCATGAATGGTGTTGGGGAGTTGGTTAGCCCATATCGAGTCCTGAACACAGTCGTCAGAATATCCGGATCCCGAATCTGCAGCTGATAATACGCTGACCGCAAATCAATCTTCCAAAACACTCTAGAACCCTGAAGTTGGTCAAATAAGTCATCAATGCGGGGTAATGGGTACATGTTCTTCACTGTAACCTTGTCCAGCTATCTATTATCAATATACATCTGCATAGTACCATACTTCTTCTTCACAAATAGAACCGGAGCACCCCAAGGTGAAACACTATGCTGGATGAAATCCTTACCAAGCAACTCTTGCAGTTGTTCCTTTAACTCCTTCAACTCCTCTAGTGCCATACGATATGGTGGAATAAAAATGTGCTGAGTGCTCGGCACCAGGACAATACCAAAATCAATATCCCTATCGGGCGGTATTCCCGGTAGGTTTGCCTGAAACATATTTGGGATATCTCTCACTACCGGAACTGACTCAACGGTAGGAGTATCAGCACTGACATCCCTAACGAAGGCTAGATATGCTTCACACCCCTTCTCAACCATCTGTTGTGCCTTAAGAAAGGACACAACTCTGCTAGGAATATAATCCAATGTACCCCTCTACCTTAATCATGACAAACCTAGCCTCGTCAATATCACAGTCTTGGCGTGACAATCCAAAATAGCATGATAGGGTAACAACCAGTCCATGCCCAAAATCACACCAAAGTCTGCCATATTGAGTAACAATAGATCAACTCTGGTCTTAAAACCACCAATAAACTAAACAAGAATGATAAACACGATCCACAACAATAGAATCTCCCACAAGCGTGGATACATATATAGGAGAACTCAAAGAATCATGAGATATATCACAATACGGAGCAAAGTAAGATGGCACATATGAATAAGTGGATCCCGAATCAAATAAAACTAATGCATCCCTAAGACAAACCGAAATCATGCCTGTGATGATAGCATCCGATGCAATCGCCTTCGTCCTACTAGGAAAAGTGTAGAAACGATCCTGGCCTCCCCCTCTAAGGCGACCTCTACCCGCCTAACCTCCACCCCTAGCTAGTGGGGCAGGTGGAGCGGCAACTAGAGCAGCAACCATGGCTTGCGAACCTTGTGGACCCTGTGGAATCTTTGAAGCATGTGTAGTCTATAGAGGTGCACCCCTCCTGAGTCTGGGTAGTCCCTTACCATATTCTGGTATCACCACATTCAAAACAAGAACTTGGTAGGTGTGGCTACTGAAGCTGACCCTAGCCTAGTCGGCTACACTTGTCGCTGAAGGCACCCTGTGCAGGAGGTGCACTAGAAAGTGGCTGAGTAAAATGGTCAACATGGGACCTCAGAATAGTAGGTGCACCGCTAGCAGCTAGAAGTGCTGAATGAACTGGGGAGCTCACATAACCTCTGCCATGACAAGCTACATGTGGAGCGCGGGTGCCACTTTATCCTCCTAAATCTCGAGGCCTTTTGGCATCACTGTCCTCTCTCTCATGACCCCGCATACCCTCCAACATCTGCGTGATCTCTACCACCTGCTAATATGGAGAATCTATCTCGAACTTTGGAGCCATGCTGCTTCTAATACAATAGTTGAGCACCTCCATGAATCTGTGGACTCGCTATCTGACTAAACCAAGGTAGGTGCATGTCGTGATAACTTACTAAATCTGATAGCATACTCTGAAACTGTTATAGTCCCCTGAAGCAGTTGCTCAAAGTCTATGTTCCATGCATCCCTAAGGGTTTGGGGAACAAACTTTCTCAAAAATATCTCTGAAAACAGAGCCCATGTGAGTGGGGCTGCATCAGCTAGCCTACCCTCCTCGTAAGCCAGCCACCACTATTAAGCTACGCCTGACAACTGAAATGTAGTAAAAGCAACTCCGCTCACCTCTACGACAGAAGAGTTACGCTGATTGGAGGGGTGGGATAGAGGGTTTTGCTTTGGGTTTCACCCATGAAGGGTGTGATGAGGTTTGGGAAGAAGGGCAAGTTGAGCCCTAGGTACATCGGTCCTTTTCACATCCTTGAGAGAGTTGGTGAGTTGGCCTATAAGCTTGTATTGCCACCTAATGTTTCGGCAGTTCACCCAGTGTTCCATGTTTCCATGCTCCAGAAGTATTATGGTGATGTGTCTGATGTATTAGATTTCAACTCAGTCCAATTGGATAAGGATTTAACTACGGTGTCCATCTTGGACAGGCATGTTCGGAAGTTGAGGTCAAAGAACATTGCTTCAGTGAAGGTTCAATGGAGGAATCATCCGGTCAAGGAGGCGACCCGAGAGACTGAGCACGACATGCAGAGTCGTTATTTTCACCTTTTTATCATTTCAGGTATATCTCTATGCACGTTCGAGGATGAACGTTTCTTCTAAGAGGGGGAGAATGTAACGAACCGACCGATTATTTTTTGGTTTTGTGACCCGTTTCTGCTTTTGATGCCTTACACATATGTATTTCTAGTTTTATGCTTGCAGGGCTCGTTAGTTTCGTTCTAGGAAGGTTTTGGGTTGATTTAGACCCTTTGGTTCTTGGTCTATAAGCCTAAGTTAGAAATGTTAACCAAAGTTTGACTTTTGTGAAAACGACTCCGGAAAAGTGGTTTGATGGCTCCGATAGGTTCGTATCATTATTTTGGACTTGGGAGTATGCCCGTAATCTAATTCGGAGTCCCGTAGGTTGATTTGTATTGTTTTGCCAAAATTTAGCAATTTTAAGTTTAAAAGCTCTCCCAAGTTAGACCATAGGTTGACTTTCGGCTCGGGTTTGGAAATTGGATTTGGGACTTGTAATAGGTCTGTTATGCTGTTTAGAACTTGTCTGCAAAATTTGCTGTTATTTGGAGTTGATTTGATAGGATTGAGATGCTTGGTTGTAATTCTAGAGGTTCTTGAGCTTTTCTTTGAAACTCATGCATTTTGATGTCCGATTTGTGTTTTAATACGAGCGAGTTCGTGTGATATTTTTAGACTTAGTTCTAGATGAGTTTAGGAAAGGTTTGGACTGAAAATAGGTTGCTGGTGTGCTGGCGTCTCTGATGTCGCAATTGCGAAGTGAGTAGGTGAGGGTCAGGTATCGTAACTGTGATGCCTCACTCGCAAATGCGAACATAGGCAGATTTGGGTAGGATTGCAATTGCAACATAACTTGATGCATTTGTGACGGGAACATGGTTTGAAATTGCGAACCCAATGTCGCATTTGCGATGTGACCTTAGGCTGTCAGTAGTCGCATTTGCGAGATTTTCTTTGCAATTGTTACATTTGCAACTGATCATAAGTAACGGAAAGTCGGTATTAAGTTTTATTTCTCATATTTTATAACCCTAGACTCGGTAGGAGGCGATTTAAAGAGGGGATTTTTATCTACAAACATTGGTTAAGTGATTCTAATCAATTTCCAACTATATATCATGATTATATCTTAGATTTAACATAAAAAATATGAGTGTCAAAGAGGAAAATTTGGGATTTTTGTCAATGTTTTGAAAAATGAAGATTTGAATTTTGAGTGTCGATTTGGACTCAGATTTGAAAATAAAACTCATATATGGACTCGTGGGGTTATGAGTAGTCGAAATCTACCCTTGGACCCGGGTTTTTACTAGGCAGGCTCGGGGGTTGACTTTTGGGGAATTGTGTAAAGATCAATGCTTTATATATTGTAATTGGTTTCCCTTGCATTGTTTGATCATATTAAGTCATTTTTATTAGATTTGAGCCGTGTGGAGGCGAATTTTTGGGAAAAAGCTATTTTTGAGGGTTGATTCGGCCTTGGTGATGTAAGTATCTTGCCTAACCTAGTGAGGGGGAACTACCCCATAGGATATGGGTTGTTTGTGTTAATTGTACAATATATAAGACATGTACATAAGGTGATGAGTGTGTACATGGACTACATGTGGTATTTTGACCAGCTTAGACTTTTTGACTTCTTCCATGCAATTTAATGAACTTATTATAACATGTTACATCTTTCATTGTTAAATTTCTTCTTACACGCTCTAATTGACATTGTGAATATTTGTTCTATCCTTTGTTGTCGTGATTGCTATCATATGCTTACTTGAAGTTGCTACTTCTTATTGTCTTGTTACTCTTTTATTGTTAAACTCTTACTTGAAGTTGTTATTTTGTGGAATATATTCTTGTTAGTTTATTGATGTGGAAGTTGTGGAAGCCATTATCTCATTGAGGTTGAAGTTATTAATTTTTGAGTTACTTTCCTTGTTGAGTATTCCTTATTTATTTTGTTGTTATTGAGATTCTCGTACACATTGTGATTGAGCCAAGGGCTATACGTTGTGGTAACATTGGTATTTTTGATTTTGGATAGTGTTGTGGTATTTTTGATACGCATGCGGTGAAATAAGGATGCGATTTATACGTGTGTTGCTAGTAAGGGAATTACTTGAAGCCACACAGTGAGATAGGGGGGCTAAAATGCGTGTAGCTATTGCGGGAAAATATTTTTAAAAATAAATGCAAGGCTCACACAGTGATATAAGGAAATATTGTGATTAAAATTATGAAATGTGAATATGAGTCGTGGTACCTCGGTTGTGATTCTTGTTGTACATTCCATGGTTATAAAGGCTTGTTGGTCGAACTATTCTTGTAGTTTTCTTCATTGGTTTACTTGTATTTGTCCGTATTTTATTGCTTGTTGTTCTCATTATATGTTCACTTCTCCTTGCCGTTCTTGCCTTAAAATTCTGTTATTAGCCTACATTATTACACTGCTTTGTTATCATTAATTTCGTCGTTCTCCATTATTTGTCTTTATTATACTCTGTTTAATTTATCTTCTCCTAGTAGGTGTCTTGACCTGACTTCGTCACTACTCTACCGAGGTTGGCTTGATACTTACTGGTTACCATTGTGGTGTACTCATACTATACTTCTGCATATTTTTGTCCAGATCCAGGTATATTTGCTCGTGCCAGACTCTAGTGATCATTCAGCTATTTCCTGAAACTTCAAAGTATACCTGCCCGACGCTCGTATGCCTCGGAGTCACCTTCCGCCACTCTCTTATTATTGTTTATCCTCTATTCAAATAGTAATGTATATTGTGATTTTAGTACTTTCTATAGAGCTTATGACTCAGTTTCACCAGGTTATGGGAGTATTGTAGTTGTGATTCAGTATTGAGATTTTTATGAGACTTATCGCTTTATATCATGTTTTCAGTCTTTATTTCTGTCATATTCTCTTGAATTTTTGGAAACCTAGTCTTACAGACTAGGTTCCATCATGATATCCTAAGATAAGAATTTGGGGTCCTGGCAGTATTAATCCTATAGGCATGATCTCTATGTGGATGTCATAGAAACAATACAAAAGAACACACTTAATGTTATCACATCCTATGGGTAGGATTTCTATGTGACTTAGGCCTTAGGTTGGTTAAGGTATGAAGTGGTTAAGTAACATAAGCGACTATTTACAATCCTATAGGCATAATTTCTAGGTGTAAAGCAATAATGGAAGGTCTTATAGGCATTATTTCTAAGTATGTGGAGTCAAGAACATGTTATCTGGGTAGTGTTGAAGATATGCGAGCAAATCAACACATAAGAGATCCTATAGGCATGTTGGCTAGGTGATATCACCGATTTGTTAATATATGAGGCAAATTATATGGGCTGCGTCCATTTTGCATTAGTTAAAGTTTTTGGTTCAGGATTTCTAAGTGAAGCGGGCAAGAGATAATAGTCCTATAGCATGATTTGTTAATAATATGTTGCGCATAAGAAATTAAGCATGATTTACAGCGACAAATAGCAAGCATGTTTGAACCTATAAGCATGTTATCTACCCAAGAATGCAAGAAATAAGCTATCCTAGGCCCAATTCACTATTCTCCCCATTATCTATCTTTACAAGTTATTACAAACTGAAAGAAAATAATTTCATGCCCAATAGAAAGCGACAGGACTACATCGTCCACCGGCCCAGTAACAAAGAAACTAAATACGATGTGAACCCAAGTGCATCTGGGCCTTTAGAACTTCCCAAGAAATGGACAGGGCCCATAAGTTGCACCCATAACCCAGCAACAGTGAAATGAGGCCATACTGAATGTATTACTCAACTGATACCAACGATAGGACTCACCCAAATCGTATGCTTGACAAATTAAGGAACTAGGATCGACTGAACATGCATCCCTAGAGGCAGGCCTTCTAAGTGCTCATGCTAGTGTGTATTATAACAAATAACCAACCGACATAGTGAAAAGAAGAAGGATTTCATACAAGCAATAAGTTAAGTCGGGTATACTACTCCCTATTGTGCTTGTTACCAATCCAAACAGGAGAACCAAGACGTAATGAATCTAATTTTGCACCAAGCGAGTGACTAAAAGTTAACAAACAAGTTCATCATCATCATGTAAGAAACATGTCTAAAGAAGTATGAGCACATGAACTAATGTCTTCTAGTTTTAGACTATACTAGTGATTAAGAACAATAGAAGAAAAAATTTAGCAAACCCAAAGGCGTGATCGACATGGTAAAGAACACATGTGAGACACCTCAACAAGTAACATGAATTCCACAGTCTAAATTCTAGCTATCCTAGTCAATTTCAGTTTCCTTCTAAGCTCAATAACATGATAGAATAGATACTAAAGAGAGACATGCCAAACAATAACTGTATTCAATCGATTAGCTAAAGACAAACATCAAACACAATCATTATTTAGCAAGAACATCAGCAACAAAGCTTCATGAGGTGAGACAATAGCAACAGAGCTCTTATGAAAATGCTTCGACTGTGAAACTAAGACTAGAACATAATTGGAAAGACACTCCGAGTAACTAAATAGACAAGCATAATATAGAGGCTAAAGTGACTAACCTGATAGAGCAATAACAAGAACAAGAACAAGTAGTAGAGATTGAAAAGAGCTCCAAATAGTAGCTCCAGAACCTCAAATCCTTGCAAGTCAGAGTTCACGAGGACCTATTGGGGTTTCGAGTAGTACTTATGCCGGTAAAGGTCTAAAAAAGCAATATCTGGTGGCCTTGGATTTTAGCCGACCGCAAATCAACCAAAAAATAATAAAACCAATAAAACTAAGAACACAGAACAATGAGTGTAAGTATGAGTGTGTGAGACAAGTGACATAGGTACGCCTCTAGAGGGGAAGGGGAAAGGATTTATATAGTGACGAATTGACAAGCACACAAGGAAAGTGTAAGGCCCAGTAAAATTTTGCAAAGGAATTTATGTTTTGTGGTGCTGAACTAGGCTTACATGTTTGAGGATTGTAGAAATTCTTCGCGATGAGCTTGCTCGCCGCGGCCTGGACTTTTTGGGTTGAACAATGTGCTGGGGAGTAAAGAAAAAATTTTGGCAGAAAAAGACATTTATGCGGCCTACTATGCGGACCCAGAATAGCCGCAGAGTGAAGCAGTGGCTGGGCAAATTTGGAGGAAGGTCTACGGTGCATTATGTGACAGCAGAACAGGTCTGCAGGCTGAAGAACCACCTCAAACAAAACCCGTATTTTTCCAGTTCTGGGTCACCAAATGTGCGGTCGATTTACGGATCGCATATCCATTATACGGTCATTATGCGACCACAGATTGTGTTTCAGAGCTTTATTTTTCCGATTTTTGTAACCCGACCCCATTTTGATAAAAAGACTTTGGGGGTCATTTTTAAGTGTTTCATATGATATTTTTAGTGTCACGAACCAAAATTCATTTAAGGTCGTGATGGTGTCGGACCACGCTATCACGCAAGATAAAAATAAATACTTAATTTGGTTCTCATTTAAATATTTTTGAAATAATATTTCCTTCAATTAAATAGTAAAAGATGGAATTTACAATGTACATAACAATATTATTAACAATTTCAGTACCGGACAACCCCTAATAACCCCAAAACCAGATGTCACAAGTGCATGAGCAACAACTAGGAATGCAAAATAAAATACATCATCTGTCCGGAATACAAATTGGACAGGAAAATATAAATACTCTGAAGGAGATTCTATTGGCTGCTAGTCGTAATATAAAGTGTAGCTCACCTAAGTCCCCGAAATAACCACGCCTTTGCGCCCACAAGGCCACTAGGCATATATGCACCTGCACAAAAATATGCAGCAAGTGTAGTATGAGTACATAAATCAACGCGTACCCAGTAAGTATCCCACCTAACCTCGAAGAAGTAGTGATGAGGGGTCGGCTCCGATACTTACTATGGGCCATAAATAAAATACAGATATTTTACTTAAGCATGGATTGTATAAAATAGCTGTAATCTCAATAACAAGAAGTGAGTGGACAATTCTTTTATAAATAGGAAATTTTTCCAAACTTATTCTCGTCATTTAACAATTTATATCTCAAGCCAAAGAAGCAATATCAATTATAATTGATTCCAAAGATTTATCATGCGCAAATTATGCCGAGGTCGTACGGCCCGATGCAACATAATATTTAAACTGTGCACTATCGAGGGTCTAACGGCACGAACCATAGATGCATCTATCCGCTACCGAGCCATTCCGCCCGCTCCACAATAGAGAAAAACACATTAAACAACCAATTCAAGATTTATTAAGGGGGCAAATATTCCAAGAAGTTTCAAATTCTCATTTAACGGTCAAGAATATGAAGTTTAACCTTTTTACAATTCCTTTATCAAATTTCTAAATGTTTTAAACCATTAAATTAACAAGTAGGGCGCAAACATCGTAAGTACAACATGATTTGGGTCCTAGACTACTCGGACATAAGCATAATAGTAGCTACACACGGACTCTCGTCACCTCGTGCGTACGTAGCCCCAACAAATAGAAGCACATAATAATTTGATTCACCTATGGGGTTAATTCCCTCTTACAAGGTTAGAAAGGAGACTTACCTTGCTCCGAAATTCCATTACCGGCTCCAAAGCCTTTCCAACAACTCTAACAAATGGCCATCGCTCCAAAACTAGTCAATAAAGATGCAAATCCATAAATATATACTTTAATACTCATCATAATTCAAGTTACAACAATTTCCAACTTCGCTCGAAAAGTCGATAAAAATCACCCTCGGGCCCACGTGCCCGGATTCCGAAAACTTTTCGAAGATAAACACTACCCATTGTATTACGAACTCAAATACATAATTTATTCTCAATTTCATGTCCAAATTCGTGGTCAAAATCCAAAAATACCAATTTCTAGGTTTTTCTTCACAAATCCCAAATTTCTACAACTTTTCATGTCTAAATCCATATATAATCCAAGTATTTAATTTGCAATAGGTGATAATCACTTACCTTGACATAGATGATGAAGATGGAGTTCCAAAATCGCTCCAAGAAATGAAGTGAAATTGAGCCAAACCCTCATTTTAAAGAAACATACTGCCCAGCCCGAACATCGCACATGCGGTCAAATAGCCGCTACTGCGGCTCCGCACCTGCGGAAATTCCATCGCAGTTGCGGCTCCAGTTCGGCCCAACAGTCCCCGCATCTACGCGTCCACTTTTGATGTCCATGCACCGCACCTGGGCCCATTGACCGCTCCTGCGCTGCCCTCTTCGCACCTGCGCCTTCGTTGGTGTGCCCCAATGTTCCGCACCTGCGGTTAGTGGCCATCCTCCTCTCCTTAGCACCTGCGACTCGTGGCTCACACCTGCGAACTTGCACCTATGACTACTTCTATGCAGGTGCGGTTACAGCAGAAGCTGGAAGCTTCAACTGTTCTTCCTAAGTCCAAACTCGATCCGTTTATCGTCCGGAATCCACCCGAGGCCCTCGGGACCTCAACCAAATATACCAACACATTCCAAAACACATTATGAACTTAGTCAAGTCCTCAAATCATGCCCAACAACATCGAAACTACGAATCACCCTCCAATTCAAACTTAATGAACTTTGAAATTCCAAACTTCTCCAATCGATGTCGAAACCTATAAAATCACATCCGATTGACCTCAAATTTTGCACACAAGTCATAATTGACATTACAGACCTACTCCAACTTCCAGAATCGGAATCCGACCCCGATATCAAAAAGTCCACTCCCGGTCAAACTTCTCAAAATTAACCAAATTTCCAACTTTCGCCAAATGACCTCAAAATGACCTAAGGACCTTCAACTCAAATTTAGGGAATTCTTCCAAAAATGCCAACTTCCATAATAGGCACCGAAACGCTCCTGGGTCATCCAAAACCCGCTCTGGGCATACGCCCAAGTCCAAAATCATCATACGAACCTGTTGGAACCTTCAAATCCCGATTCCAAGGTCGTTTACTAAAAAATCAAACTCTAGTCAATTCCTCTAACTTAAGGCTTCCGAAATTAGAATTCTCTTTCCAACTCAACTCCGAACTTCTCGAAATTAAATTCCGACCACGCGTATAGGTCATAATACCTAAAGTGAAGCTGCTCAGGGCCTCCAATCGCCGAATGATGTGCTAGAGCTCAAAACAACCGGTCGGGTCATTACATTCTCTCCCACTTAAACATTACGTTCGTCCTCGAGCATGCTAAGAATTGTTCCTGAGCTGTCCAAAATTACTGTTTAGCGCCACGTGCACCTAACCGTGCTACCATAACCCAGTTGAGCACATTAGCTTGAGCCAGCCTGAAGATCCTCCCTTTTATTTAATCAAATAAGTCTTAGAGCCAAGTTCCAACATCCGGAATTCTCTACCAGGCTTGTTTCCAACATATAAACACCGTATCAATCACTACACGATGGACCAATACCAGATTGCATACCTCTGCTGAATTCATACCATGCACCGCATAAGTCACATGACCAAAGTAATAACCTCTGATAACAATAGCCTAAATTCCACTAATCTGATGCCCACAACATACATCAAGACACATATAAGTCCTGTTCCAACTCTTGCAATGCTGCCACAACGGAAGAGATCTGTAGAAATTGATAGCCAACTGCTTTGTCAATAAATCATTGAGTTTCTCTTCTTGACAATAACCATTACCTCATTTTGGACTGAATATCGATATTTACTCTTTAATG
This sequence comes from Nicotiana tomentosiformis, assembly GCF_000390325.3. Taxonomy (NCBI): domain Eukaryota; kingdom Viridiplantae; phylum Streptophyta; class Magnoliopsida; order Solanales; family Solanaceae; genus Nicotiana; species Nicotiana tomentosiformis. The sequence goes on along the minus strand of NC_090813.1, from coordinate 176,957,112 downwards.
TGCCTCATGTAAACCTGATCGCACTGATCCCAGGTCCAATAATCCCGTCTCACCCAGTACAAGCTACTCGGGCAATAAGCTACTTCAGACATTGCCAAAAGTCTTATATGATGCCACAGTGTGCCAACAAGCTACAAACTCGAATGTGATACATAAGGAAATGAAATCTGGAAAGAATTTCTCAACCCACGTAACTAATTTAAACATCTGCAAAGATATTATAGACCTTCCTCAGAAAAATGAGAAGGAAAACACACAATAGAAGATATGGGATACCGTACTCAACATCACATTATTGCGGCATGCAACCCGATCCAACTATGATGCCCGTGGCGGCATGCCACCCGATCTAAGCAACATACCCGTGGCGGCGTGCCACCCGATCCACACATGACAATTAAATAGGGAAGCGCCCATCAGGCCAAAACACTTATACCTACGAAATACCCGAATGTCAACCACAAGCACGCCAAGTGAACAATACCATCCCTGGGGAGACAGATAGCGCCATACGCTACAAACCTCAAGCACGACTAATGTGCAATGAATGAACTGCATCTCGAGAGCCATCCTGCTCATATAACACCACAAACTATACAGGATCTCAATACGAGTGCGAATAATCAAACCGCCTCACAACCCACATGGCACAATAGAGACTACACAGAAAGGCCGACAACAGAAATAACATCCTAGGCCCGAAGACCCCTCCGAAAACAATGTTATGATAAAATGAACATATCCGGCCTGATATAGAGTACACATCCACATTTGAACCCATCAACGTACCTCAAACCGATTCTGATCATACCATGCTTGGGAAAATAACCTCTCAAGGATCCCCAATCACCATTTTCCCATGACCCGCAAGAACAACCATCGAATCTGGAATAAACTTCCACAACTCATAATCAAATGAACCGAGCGCCTTCCAGGCACAAATTCCCACTTACGCGATAGTACCACAATCTCCATACATGGTTTCAAACTTTAATCAATCATGTGACTACATGTCACCCTTATACAATTTTCCCGTGGGTTGCACTCCCACGACCTTCCGCACCAGATAATAAGTCTGCACCTCTATACTGCCGGCCACATTAATGCTGTAAAACAAATCAAGAATCTGCAACTCAGTACACAGAGCCTCTTACACATGACACCGATCTCCGGTGACGCTAAAGACAATACCATCTTACTCTAAGTATCTGAATTCTTCCCTGCTCATCCGAGTTCTTGAGAATCTTGTCGACCTCAACTCCAACCTTAATCCTCAACTTCCAATTCCCATGTTTCTCACTGCACCTAACATACCAATACGTCAGAGTACAAAATTTTATCATAACTCCCGAACCACTAATAGGGTATGCACTTCATCATATAGAAACCTTTTATTTAACTCATTTCAGGAGAACCATTGCCACACGTGACTGAATTCTCATAACCGCAGAAAATACAACCCCACGTAGTGGTCTAAACCACCATGTCCCTTTCGGTATCCATCTACTCATAACAGGCCATAATAACCGAATGCCTCCAAATAAATCAAATTACTGCGACCGCCAACCCTCGCACGTACCGCTACAACCACCTGTAAAACCTAACACGTCGAAGGGACCGATCATTGATACATCATGCCGATTCAACCATTGTTAACTGATCCGACTTCATCTAATTTACCCTGGACTCGCCTTAGGAATAATAATAGCTCTATTTAAAACATAATGACCCCAAATCCGCACTCGGCTGGATCACCTTTCTTGTACATCACATCTACACGAAGCATAAATCTTGAGTTTTTCCAAAGCCTGAACGTATATTGATAAGGCCAATTATAGCGCACATTCCTCAAATTCTTTGCTCAAATCACCACTGATGTTCTCTTTCCTTAGTCGTAATAACCCACCAATATACCGATAACCAGAAACCTCACAAGTAGACAACCATGCAATCCAATCGTAGGCAGTGGGGCTCTCCCACTTAGCTTGAAGCTACCATTACATAACCCTGTAACCTACCAAGATTCCTTATCCCCTATTGACATGATCTTGAACAATCAACCCGCCTAATTCCTCAAAATCCTTATGTTAAACATTTCATGATCATTCTGAATCACTAGCCACATTCAGGTATTCGACTTCTTACTGGATAAAATTCTTTGCAGAAGCTTTGTCAACACCACGCAACCGCAATCCTGCTCACAAGAGATATTCTACCAGTGGAAATTCAATGCCGACATCCTCCAACAACGCTGCACCGAGTACAATTACCACGAAACCAATAAACCATCCTGAGCCCGTGCTCATTCACCAGCTGTACAAGTACGTTTACTCCTCATGGACAACAACTAAAGGTGCGACAATACATTCCAATCCAAAGTCATGTTGTATCCTTCCAGGTTCCTATTACGCAACTCGCTCTTGTCACCCCCAATCTTCCTCAATATAGCATCCAATATTTCAAATTAGGCCCGTAGGCCTAGTCACTGTCCACCATGAATCCCAAATCACTCCAAACATTTCTCAAGGCGTGTGGCTATCCTACAACAGAACCCATATGCTACTCTGCCACTCTCCCACTTTGGTCAAACCCTCTCCTTTACGTAACTACTCAACTTCTATTTTCTTACACTTGTACTTCTAGAAGTTTAACCACCGCAAGACACCTCCCACATGTCCTTCCTCATCCTTCGCTGCCCAGTTATTTCCTTAAATAAAAATCCATCTCTGTAGCACCTAAACCAACTGACCTCCGCCAACTCTAAACCTCTCCAAAGATCACCTTCCTTGAGCCATCAACATTAGGATCACCGATTTGATTCAGAACCATAGCACACTATGACCTCTGACAGCCGCTTTCCCGACACCATTCTCAATACCCTGTCCCAAAGGCGATTTTTAGAAGACCATAACACCGGCGAACTTAACGCATTCAACAAGGATGACGACACCACATCACAGATGAAAATTCCACCAAGCTCGAAAATACCAAGCCTCGTTACCTCATCGACCCAAACCTGAGCATTCGTAGCCCGATTGCTTTTCCTCCACCGAAAATAAAATTCTGAATCTCTGAATCATGCACTGAGTAAAAACTCCTTTCAAATTATTCATTGTCCCTACACATAGACAAGTATCCTACCATTACTTCAATACTGTGCGATAACCACTCATGAACATCATAGCAATTGGTGCATAGCCCCAAAACCATCAGAAATAGAGCTACTGAGCTGAGATGACAGAACATCCTTCTGTAGGGCGACGACAGTAGCCCAATCGAATACACAGGGAGAAACATCCTGCTCTACATCAATAGTGCCATGAAAATTTCTTGATTCCCAATTTAACAAATGCTTCACGTCGCATGAGATTGAATAGAAAGAGAATGAAGGCATAATCTTCAAAGGAATCAAATCGCACGATGTGGAATCAAGAAGGGAAGTGCTCCTATCAGCCTGGTAGCCTCTCCAAGATAAGTACAGACGTCTGCGCACCGATCTGCAAGACTCTACTAGACTTGCTCAAGACTCGTGAGACCTAAATGAACCTAGTGCTCTGATACCATGTTGTTACGACCCAAAATCCATTAAAGGTTGTGATTGCGCCTGACCCCGCTGTCAGGCAAGCCAAAAATAAATGCTTAATTTGGTTCTCATTTTAATATTTTTGAAATCATATTTCCTTCAATTAAATAGTAAAAGATGGAATTTACAGTGTACATAATATTATTGTTAACAATTTCAATATAGGACAACCCCTAATCACCCCAAAACCCGGTGTCACAAGTGCATGAGAAATAAGTAGGAATGTAAAATAAAATACAGCATATGTCCGAAATATAAATTGGACAGGAAAATATAAATACTCTGAAGGAGACTCTGTTGGCTGTGAGTCGTAATATAAAGTGTAGCTTACCTAAGTCCCCGCAATAACCACGCCTTTGTGCCCACAAGGCCACTAGGCATATATGCACCTGCATAAAAATATGCAGCAAGTGTAGTATGAGTACGTAAATGAACGTGTACCCAGTAAGTATCCCACCTAACCTCGAAGAAGTAGTGATGAGGGGTCGGCTTCGACACTAACTATAGGCCATAAATAAAATACAGATATTTTACTTAAGCATGGATTGTATGAAATAGCTGTAATCTCAATAACAAGAAGTGAGTGGACAATTCTTTTATTAATAGGAAATGTTTCCAAACTTATTCTTGTTATTTAACAATTTATATCTCAAGCCAAAGAAGCAATATCAATTATAATTGATTCCAAAAGATTTATCATGCGCAAATTATGTCGAGGTCGTACGAACCGATCCAACATAATATTTAAACTGTGCACTGTCGAGGGTCGAACGACATGAACCATAGATACATCTATCTTCTACTGAGGCGTTCGGCCCGCTCCACAAAAATGAAAAACACATTAAACAACCAATTCAAGATTTATTAAGGGGGCAAATATTCCAAGAAATTTCAAATTCTCATTTAACGGTCAAGTATATGAAGTTTAACCTTTTTACAATTCCATTATCAAATTTCTAAATGTTTTAAACCATTAAATTAACAAGTAGGATGCAAACATCGCAAGTACAACATGATATGCGTCCTAGACTACCCGAATAGAAGCACATAACCGGTTAGAGACTACCCGAATAGAAGTACACGGACTCTCGTCACCTTGTGCATACGTAGTCTCCACAAATAGAAGCACATACTAATTTGATTCACCTATGGGATAAATTCCCTCTTACAAGGTTAGAAAGGAGACTTACCTTGCTCCGAAATTTCATAACCGGCTCCAAAGCCTTTCCAACAACTCAAACAAATGCCCATCACTCCAAAACTAGTCAATAAAGGTGAAAATCCATAAATATATACTCTAATACTCATAAAAATTCAAGTTACAATAATTTCTAACTCCTCTCGAAAAGTCGATAAAAATCACCCTCGGGTCCACGTGCCTGGATTCCAAAAACTTTTCAAAGATAAACACCATTCATAGCATTACGAACTCAAATATATAATTTATTCTCAATTTCATGTCCAAATGCGTGGTCAAAATCCAAAAATATTAATTTCTAGGTTTTTCTTCATAAATACCAAATTTCTACAAATATTTATGTCTAAATCCATATATAATCCAAGTATTTAACTTGCAATAGGTGGGAATCACTTACCTTGACATAGATTATGAAGATGGAGCTCCAAAAGCGCTCGAAGGCCGGCTCCCATGGAGGAAATGAAGTGAAATTGAGCCAAACCCTCGTTTTAAAGAAAAACACTGCACAACCCGACATTCGCACCTGCGGTCAAATAGCCGCTTATGTGGCTCCACACCTGCGGAAATTCCATCACAGCTGCGGCTCCATCTCAACCCAACAGTCCTCGCATCCGCGCCCGATGTAGCGCATCTGCGCCTCCGCTTCTGCAGTCCATGCGCCGCACCTGCGCCCATTGCCCGCTATTGCGTTTCCCTCTTCGTACCTGTGCCTTCGCAGGTGCACCCCAATGTTTCACACCTGCAGTTACTGGCCAACCTCCTCTCCTTAGCACCTGCGACTCGTGGCTCGCACCTGCGGCTATTTTCGCACCTGCGGTTACTGGCCAGCCTCCTCTCAAAATTAATCAAATTTTCAACTTTCGCCAAATGACCTCAAAATGACCTACGGACCTCCAAATCTACATCCGAACGTGCTCTCAATACTAGAATCACCATACGGAGCTATTCGCAGACTTGGAATCCCAAACGGACATCGATAACATAGAAATGCACTTCAACTCAAATTTAGAAAATTCTACCAAAAATGTCAACTTCTATAATAGGAGCTGAAATGCTCCCGGGTCATCCAAAATCCATCCCGTGCATACACCCAAGTCCAAAATCATCATACGAACCTGTTGGAACCTTCAAATCCCTATTCCAAGGTCGTTTACTCAAAAATCAAACTTTAGTCAATTCCTCCAACTTAAGGCTTCCAAAATTAGAATTATCTTTCCAAATGAACTCCGAACATCCCGAAATTAAATTTCGACCATGCGTTCAAGTCATAATACCTAAAGTAAAGCTGCTCAGGGCCTCAAACTGCCGAATGACGTGCTAGAGCTCAAAACGACTGGTCGGTCATTACATTTTGAGAGAGGTGAGATTATCTTAGATAGAGAAAGAGAAAACCTAGTCATTTGTTCATCAGTTCTTGCTCAAGGCTTGAAGATTTCACAAGGATATTTCTAGGGCTTCAAAGAGGTAAGAGTTTCTTCCCCCGATTCTTCAATTTCGAATTTCAAAGATGGGTGATTGGGAGTATGATTCTTGGGTGTAAGAGTATAAATTATACATGCTTGTACCAATAACGTTTGTGGGAAGATTATTGAGCTCAAATAAGTAAAGATTGGGTTGTGGAATGAAGGAAATCTTGTAGAAGAACCTTTTAGCCAAATTTGCACACCTAGTGTTTGATAAAATGCTCAAATTAGATGAAACCATGAATATCCTACTAATTTGTGTTCAATTTTGTTATGTCTCAAAATAGATTGAGATTGCTAGGATTTTCGGAACGTTGTAGTAATTTATGGAAAGACCAAATTGAGGTATGTTGGCTAAACTCCTCGCTTAGAATTGAATCTCACGGTTATGTAAGTCCCGAGTGGTTCATTATAAAATTGGCTCTTCCGAATAAGTTTATGTTGAAAGATATATGTTCAATATCTATACCAAATGCTTTTATCATGTTAGGTTATCATTTGAGAATGTGTTCAAAGTATGGGTTGTGCGTTAAAGATGTTTCGACTTCAAGTCAAGTTCAAACGAAAGCTATTATGCCAAATTTTGTAAAAGTTCTCTATGTGTCTAAGACTCTTAATTGCTCACATGTGTACTAAAAACCTTGATTTGAAATGCCTTTTTGTTGATGATGTTTGAAAGTGAAAAAGGTGAGCATAAAATATTAAATACGGCCGACGTGCCAAGAATGATTTTATAATTGTGACCACTAGTGCTAATGAAATGAAAAGATATGAAAAAAGTATGAAATAAGATGATTGGTATCAAAAGGATGATGTGTCGAATGAGACGGCCTAGCCAATCTGGTCGTGATCGGATGCCATACCGCACACATGGTGGTGATTGTGCTGGAAATTGTGATTGTGGTTGATGTCTCGAATGAGACGGCCTAGCCGATCGGGTCGTGATCGGACTCCATTCTGAATGTACGGTGGTATTGATATTGTGAACATTGGTATTATGAACGGTGGCATATTGACACTAAAATTCTCCCAACTTAAGAGATGGAAATTAACTTGAACATTGTCTTGATAGCGGTACACCCTCTTCCCAACTGACTTGGTGAGCCCCACTTCATTACGGGGTCATGTATATTTTGTTTTTCGTATATTGTGTTTGAGGTATAGCCGAGGTCTTATTTCCGGCACTATCATAATACTCTTCTGTATCTATTAGAGGCTTCGTAGACAAAATTTGGGTTGTATATTGGTGCTGGGGAAGTCAAACAATGTTAGGTTGTGTTTGAATTACTTGTTCCAATTCGGACCATGAAACATGTGTGTGAAATTTGAGACTTTAAAATGAAGTTACTAATGGTAATAATTTGGTATTGTATACATGATCTCTTTATTGTCTAATGAAAAAAATATGTATTCTCTTTACTCATAAGTGAGTTTGGGTAGAAAGTATCTAACACGCTTGCTTGACCGGGTTCACTCGGTTGAGCGCCGGTCGCGCTCCCCGAGTTCGGGACGTGACAAACTTGGTATCAGAGCCTAAGGTTTTAAAATGTACTAGGATGTCTCGGAGCCATGTCTGGTAGAGTCCTTCTCATCGGTGTGTTGCCGACCACATCTATAATTAGGATGATACTTGGGCATTTAGGAATAATACCCTTCTTTCATGTTCTCGATCTTGCGATAAAGATGATTGTAAGATTGTTCCTCCTTTAACTCGTGCGTTGCTCTAATTTTCAGTACATGGCACCTAAGAAGAAGCCAAGAACTGGCCAAGGAGCCAATATCACCCCAGGAGTGGCAGTTAATTCCATATTTGATGATGCGGGTGAGCACCCGAGGGGTGAGGATGTTTCCCCAATTACTACACTGCCTAATTCTACTACAACTGATCGGACTGCACCTGTCCTTACACCTACTAAGGGTGAAACAATCCCTCCAAATGATATTCCAATTCCACCTTCAGTGCCAGCTTCCAGTCCCAGTGTTTTTGATGGGCATCTTAGGGGAGCCATACAGATGTTGGCTTAGATAGTGGTTTCTCAGGCCCAGAGATCAAATGTTGCACCCATTCCTTCTAGTTAGCCAGGGAATTCTGCTAGTTCCAGGGTGAATAGGTTTCTTCAGTTAGATCCTCCAGGTTTCTTCATTGATGAGATGCCCAAGACTCTCCGAGTTATGCATGCTGCTGAGACAGAGGCAGTGGAATTAGCCTCTTACCGCTTGAAAGAGGCTGTATATTATTGGTTTGAGTTATGGGAGGAGTCCCGGGAGGAGGGGAGCCCTCCGGCGAGGTTGGGTGAGTTTGTCGATGCCTTCGTTGATCATTTCTTGCCTGCCGAGACTAAGGCAGCCTGTGCTATTGAGTTTGAGAGCCTAAGTTAAGGTAGCGAGAGTGTGTGGGAGTACCATATGATATTCACGCACCTGTCCAAGTATGCTATTTACATGTTTCCCACTATGGACGCTAGAGTGCGTCGGTTTGTGCTAAAGGTGTTTAACGGGCCGGGTTGACCTTACTCCGGACCGGCCAAGACTGGTATTAACCCGGACCGGCCTAGGCTGGTCGCAGGGGGCCAGGTAATGCTCGGTTTGGGGGGGTTAGGGGGTTGGTCCATTTTTTTTATCGGTTAACCGGACTGGTCAAAAATGGTAAAGTAAAAATATTGTTGAACTGGTTAACCGGACCAGCCCGGACCGGTTCAATGGCTATTTTCTAAATTTGTTTTTTAAAAAAAAAAGCATTTGACCGTTGGCAACGGTCAGCTTCCAATTTGACTGTTGGCCAACGGATATTTTGCAAGAATATCCCTTTTTGGGCAATTTGTTTTAAAAAATAACACTTTTAGTAATTACTAGTTTAGCCCTTTAAAAAACTATAAATACACCCCCTCTCTTCTTCCTTTCTTCAGTCATCTTCATTCTCTCATTCTTCACCTAAATTGCAATCAACTATTTGGCTCTCATTTTTTTTTGGAATTTAATTTATCGTATTATTTGAAGTTTGAACTTTGAACAATTGATGTTTCTTCATGGTAACATTGGAGTTGCGAAAATTATCAAGTGTTCAGTTTATTGGATTAGATCGGAATGAAGAACTCAAGGACGTGAAGATGTTGATAAACCAGAAGACGAGAAACTTGGAGATATATTAACACATGGTCACCCATATGAATTTAACACTCCAAAAGATGGCCAAGAAGTTCATATTGATTATGAAAAACTTACTAAGACAATGCAAAACCTTTGAAGTTCTTGATTTATATTTAATAATTAAACTTTGAATTTACTCTTTTTTCATTAATTTAGTTGTTGTTAAATAAAAAAGAACTTTCAAATTATAAGTACAATTGTTTTCCATCTTCCTTGTATTATATTATCCTATTTCTTAATGAAATATTCAAATATAAGGATTTTAAAGCCTTTGCATCCTTTATTCAAACACTCTTTTTATAAGATTGTTTTTTTTTTTTGTTATATTTTTGCTTTATATTAATATAAATTATGATAGTTATACAAAATACAAAAAAATAAAAGTAAATTAAATAAACCCGGCTCAGCCTGGCCCCTTAGGTCCAGAACCATTCTGGTTTAATATTTGACCGGATGGGCCCGAACCCGTTATGCCCGATTTGGAAAAACCAGTAACCGGCCCAGATTGGTGACCAGCCAGTCACTTTTTTACTCAACCCGTCGAGGCTCGGCCCACCCCTTTGTCACTTATAGTTTGTGCATGGCCTTAGTCCCTTATTAATTAATGAGGCTGCTACAGCAACCTTGAATTCTCATATGAACTATGATTTTGGAAGAGAGGAGAATCGTAAATTGACCAATATCCAAAAAAAGAAGAAAAAGATCCCATGTCGGCTAGGGTTTTGGAAGAGAGGAGAGACGAAGAAGGGCAGCCTGTCTCAATGTGTACCAACCCGAATGGTCATTTTAAGCTTCAATATTCCGTTCGGTGGTTTGAGGTCTTGAGTAGCTTCATCTGATGTATCACGAATTGTGTGTATGGTTAGTTTCGAAGTTCAAGAGGTTCGAAATTTGATTTGGAAGAGAAATTTTCATATTTGGAAGCTTTAAATTTAAGAGTTGATCAAGGTTTGACTTTTTATGTAAACAATCTCAAATTTATATTTTAATGATTCTAATAGATTAGTATGGTAAATTGGACTTAGGGTATGTCCGAATTTGGATTTGGAGGTTCCTAAGTTGATTTGGCTCTTTTTAGCGAAAGTTGGAATTTTGAAGGTTTAGAAATTTCATAAGTTTGATCGTGAGTTGACTTTGTGGCTATCGGGTTTGGATTGTTATTTCGGGACTTTGAAGGGGTCTATTTTGTCATTTGAAACTTTTATGCAAACTTTGGTTTCATACTTTCATTCTAAGTTGATTTGGTCGGATTCAGACGCGTTCGACGAAGTTTGAATGTTTCAAAGTTAAGAGAATGATCTTGATCTTTGATTCTTGGTTTTGATGTATTTTATGATACTTCAAACTTTCAGATAAGTTTGGGCAATGTATTTGGACTTGTTGGCATGTTTGGACGAGGCCCCGAGGGGCTCGAGTGAGTTTCGGGGTGGTTTCATACAATTTCTAGGACCTTTTAAGTTGCTAGTTTTGCGGTACATGGGTGTGAATCACGATCGGGGACCTCAGTGCTGCATTCGCGAGCAGTAAATTTCTGTTTGGATCATGTGAACCACGATCTCGGTGGCCTTGTTCGCGATCGCTCAAAAGAAAATTCTTCTATCATAGGGCTAATTTACGAAGCTTATATCTTGCAAACCATAAGGAATTTGGAGATGATCAAAACATAAAAGTTGTAGCCATTTGTGTTTAGTTTTCATAAAATTAAACCGTTTATTATTTAAAGTTTTGTACAGAATGTTATGGCTATTATACTAGGGGCTTTCTGGAAGAGCTAGGCAAGCTTGTTCAAATTTGTTCATCGCGATCGCGAAGGGTAAAATCATGCTGGGCATTTTGTGAACCGCGATCGTGAGGTTGGTGGTTGCGATCACGAAGAAGAAGGCCTAACAATAGTATTGAATGTCCAATTTGGGAATTTTGAGTTAAATTTCTTCACTTTTTGAATTCTTCGAGCACAAGTAAGACGACTTTAGAGGAGTTAAACACCCATGTCATGAAGGTAAGTAATTCTATCTTTGTTTTGATTATATATTTTGTTTATATGGATTATTACACCTAAATTAAGGATTTGAAGAGAAGAAATTGGGGACTTTTGACTTGAAATTAAGGGAGTGAATAATTGGATTTTAAACATCGATTCAGAGTCGGATTTGGATGAAACTTTTATGGTTTTACTCGTATTCGAGTGGGTTATCGAAATTTTTAAGTTTGACGAGTTTCAAGATGCAGACCAGGTTGTAATTTTGGTTGACTTTGAGAATTTCATTAAGCATTCAACCCTTATCATTTGGGTTTGATTCTTATAGCATTATGAGGTTATTGAGTTATTGTTGGTTAGATTCGAGCCGCACGAAGGTCAATTCGCGATGGGGGGTGGGGGTGGCATTTTTAGAGTATTGATATAGCTTGTTTGGTGTAAGTGTCTTACCTAGATTTGGTCGAGGGACGTTTTCCTATTAATTGATATTGTTTGCTACATGCGGGGGTGATGTACATATGAGGTGACAAGCGTATACACATATGCCATGGGTATTCATGCTTTAGGTAGATTCTAGCTTACTTTATACCTTATTTGGTTTGTGTGTTTTACTTGATTCCATATATTATTTAATTAATCGACTTCGTGAGTACTATAAACTATGACAGAAAAATGTTGAGGCTATTTGTACCTTATGTTGAACATAGTGAGAGAATGTTGTGACTTATTCTATATTTGCCTCGGGGATAGATACACATAGGCTATGAACATACATACGGACTTTTCCTTGTAATATGCCTTGGTTGGAACTTGTGCACCTTGTGAAACATATGTGATCTTTTGTATGACTATTTGAACTTGGTTGCTATACTTGATTTAACCATAGTCATGCTTTATCCTCACTTTTATTGTTATCATGTCCTTGTGCATTTTATTGATGAGGTATATGGATGTGCCTCTTGATGATAAGTTATTATCTTGCATTATTGTTATAATTGTGGCACATGTACACATGGTACGTTGTGTGGATTGTTTTTAGATGCACATGGAGCAACATAAGGGAGGCATTTCATTTGTGATGCATATGCAGCGAGATAAATGTGGCTAGATGCGCATGCAACGACATAAGGGTGGTGTTTATTGATGCGCACACGATGAAATAATGGTGCTTATGAGCATGTAACAATATAATGGAAATATTCATTGTGATTCTCACGTAGCGAAATAAGGGTGGTATTGTGAAAATGTTATGTGATGGTCCGAGGGCGATTTGTATTGATTATGTGCGTGTTGTGGTAAAAGAGGAGCATTTTTGTTGTGCTTATGACTTCTTTGTGTTTTTCATGAATTGTTACATGATTTGTTGCGTTGTTTCTAGCATGCTAATTTGTGCCTCCGCTATTACTTGATGAGTTGGTTTCCAAGATGGAGTTTTACCTATGTGGAGTTGTTATCTCATATTCTTTGAGTTATTTCTAGCATATCGGATTGATGAGATGAGGAAAATTATCATCACATATTACTATAATTTGAAAAGTTCTCTTTAACGTGTTATTTGAAAATTAATACGGAATTAGATTATAATATGGCACGTGGTCTTTGTCGTGTGGGTGTGAAATATGTTGTGGCACGAGTTCTTGTACGTGCGAGGAAAATTGATAATATGGGCACGGGGTGCCATATGTGTGACTTTATCTGATGACTTTTTGTTGAAACTTAATCCTTTAATTGTATGGAATTAATATCACTTGTTCTATTAAGATAGTAATTATTATATTTCTTCTATACATCTTGTTGCAAACTTAATATATGTTGCACATGTTACTTGTCAAGTGAGTAACTTTTGACTTAATAATCTCGTCACTACTTCTATGAGGTTAGTTAAGATACTTACTGAGTACATGTGGCCGGGTATACTCATACTATACTTTGCGTGTAGATTCTGGAGATGAGTAACTGTAAAGAAGAAGCTTTGCTTTGGAGACGTACCAGTGTGGATGATTCATGCTGCTTTTGGTTCATGGTAGCTTAGGATTTCATTTTTGTTTATGCAACATTCAATCAGATGTTGTATTTATTTCCATACCAGTTTTGTAAATCTAAATCTTAGAGGCTCATGACTTGTACGACCAACCCTCAAATTATTGTATAAAAATTTAGCTATCTCACTTATTGATTTCTTATTAATTCTTTATAGTTGTGTTGGTGGTTGTTTGGCTTATCTAGTGGGTTGGGTTAGGTGCCATCACGACATCGGTGGGATTTTGGGTCGTGACAAGTTGGTATCAGAGCTCTAAGTTTATAGGTGCTACGAGTCATGAGTAAGTGTCAAGTAGAGTCTTGCGGAAAAGTATGATGACGTCCACACCTATCTTCGAGAGGCTACATGGCATCTAGGAAACTTTCCATCTTTCTTTCTTTATCGTGCGATTTTATTTTATCTTGAAGCATGTATCCTTGATTTCTTCCTATTCACTCGTATGTGATGTTGGGCACTCGGTATCAACTATGCACCGACGACTTGTGATTCAATGGATGGACTACAAAGGGCTATGGATGCTTGATTATGGTTGCGATGTGTTATTTAGTCTTGGAAGCAGATACAGTGATAGGTCTTTCAGTTGTTCCTTTGTGGGATGTAGCGGATTCTTGTATCTGGTCGGTAAGTTCGGACTCAGAAAGATTAATTGGTTTCCTAGTTGTTGTGATCGTGGTAGGGTCATGGGGGATGTTGATTCGAGGTTGTGTAATCTGTATGAGGCCTATATATAGTGGAATACATATACTATCATTTCAGAGGGATTGAGGAAGTTGGCTTGACTATCACCACGGTGAGTATGCACTTGGCATAGTCTTTGGAGTGTTTTGTAACTAGAGCCACATGAGTTTATGAAGTATTTAGATGATTAATAGTGCGAGACCGGGGCAACTACGAAGGAATGGTTCTATGGGTTACATATGATGTATTCTATGGCTCTGAGCAAAGTGGGGTCTTTCATTTATGATCTAATTTCATGGTCATGCACTATATTAGTTCTTGGACTAGGAGGTTCTTGCGGATTGGCTATGATTTGAGGAACGTTTCATAAAGGAGGATTTAGAGCAAGGTGAATGACTTTCGAGAAGGTTCCAATGGGTTCAGGATTCATATGCTGTATTTAAGGATTTTTGGATTTGCGTATGGCTAGGACTTAGGGATTTTATTTGATGGTGTTGAGACTTGCGGCATTCTATATCATTATTCATTATACATTGCCGTATCAGAAAACTGAAAGAAACAACTTTAGATTCATCAGAGGGTTCTTCAGTGCATGCATTTTCATGTTGAGGTACTGTTGCTCTTAGTACTCTACGTGACTTGGTTGATTTAGAGGGATTTAGTTCTAATGATTTGGTTATGTGAAATGGGTTCCGAAGAGTTTGTGATGGTTTGGCCATGACTTGCGGATGATGTACTCTACAGACATGAGGAGTTCGTTACGTGTTGTAATTTTGTTCTACGAGATTGCGTTAATGGGAAGGTTTTCGATTGATGGGATGTCTATCTACGTGTGTTTCAGAGTTGATTATGAAATCTCCGTATCTTCACAAGTTAGCATTGATATGTGGGGTGCACCGTGTGGGATTGAATTTCATGGTCAATGTTGCAGTTTGATTCTGAAAGGAAGTTCATGAGTTCTAGATGGCGTGGGAGATTTCAGACGTTTAGAGGATGTTAGTACCACATGGTATCGCCTGAGAAGGGTGTGCGTGTTAGGAGACGGATTGTGTTTTTTACTTGCGGGTGCTCGACTAGTATTATGATAATCGCCTAGATATTAATTGCTGATTTTCAAAATTTTGCATGTGGAACAGAAGATTTATGTGAGTATTTTCTGTGAGATGATTGTCTATGGGTGATGTGTCAGTTATTTAGTGGTGAAGTTGGGATTGGATATAGAAATTCCTATATTCTTGAGGTTTAGAGACTAGGTGTTCTTAGAGGTAGACTATTCCTTTGTTATGGACTGTGAATATATGTTAAGAGTTAGACAACTGATGGTATGTGTTACAGTTAGGTTACTGTGAACTTTTGGAATGTTTTGACCTATTCTTGGATGATCGGAATTGATTTGGGGGCCATTGGTAGGCCTAATGAGAATGTGTATTGTACATCGGATCAACTTTGTTAACTCAACATATGTATTTTAAGGGGGTGTGTCGTCGGCTAGAGATAATCTTATTCGTGTTCTAATATGCTCCATGTATTACTCTCCTATGCTATGATGGGTTGTGCGGCTATTGACTATTTATACACATGATGCGGTTCTGTTTGGGGCTTGTGATTAACTTCGAGCGAGATAGCTCTTGGGTGTTGAATGATTGATTGTGCCTTGGTTATGATTTTTCTGCCTGTGGTATATTGTGCTGTGTGTTTCTTCATGGTCATGATCATGTACTTCGCGTGTTTGCAATTGATACATGTGTGGTTGTTGATTGTGACCGGACTATGTACCATAATGGAGTTATGACAGGACATGATTTTTTGTGCTTACTTCATGTGCTTTGCTTCTCCCTGGTGAGATGGGTTCAAAGCGTTGTTGTTTGTGGTGGTAATTGTTGAACTTATTGGGTGGTTCTCTTATTTGGTTCTCCTTCTATCATCGCTTAACATTCGAGTCGTTGCTTTTCTGGTGCATCGATGGCATTGTATACAACACTAGGGGCATTTAATGTGGCCTGTCGGTCGATCATCTTGTACTGGGGGAGATGAGGTTACTGGACCTAGGAGTAGTGCAATCAAGTTTGAATAAGGTATGCTTGGAGAGGAATGCTATTAGTCAACTTGGGATTTGGCAATAGTTCTTATCGGGTGAGAGAGCTCCACGATTTGTTGATCCGATGAGTGGTTAAGAGTTTTTACGTGTTTCTTTCATCCTTGACAGTGTACGAAGATTCACGAAAAGATTTTAATTGATACGAGGTATGGCGTGGGTACTGGGCTTGTTATGGAAAGCTATATTGTGGTCAGAAGGTAGTGCAATAGGCATATGAGCGATAGGTTATGTTGTGTGGTTATATGTGTATACACGAGAATCAAATCGTATATGGAATTCTGAATGTTGAAATTTGGTTCTAAGATTGATCGATTAAGGTTGAAGAAAGAATCTTCGGATGGGAATGTGCTAATTGGCTTTTATGGATTGCGGTGATATGGGATGGCATTTGGGTACATGTATGGTGAGTTTATACAGTGATTTCATGTCTTTGGAATGACTCTTGACACATTCGAGGTCGAACGTATGTTTATGTGGGGAGAATGTAATGACCGCCATTTTGAGCCTTAGCATTCCGTTCGGTGGTTTGATGTCTTTATTAACTTCATATGATGTATCACGACTTGTGTGTATGGTTGGTTTAGACGTTCGAGAGGTTCAAGATTGGATTTGGAACAGAAATTTTCATATTTGGAAGCTTTAAGTTGAAGAGTTGACCAATATTTGATTTTTGTCTAAATGGCCTCGAATTCATATTTTCATGATTCCGATAGATTCGTACGATGGTTTTGGACTTAGGTTTATGTTCGGATTTTGATGTTCCTAGGTTGATTTTTATCTTTTTGGCGTAAGTTGGCATTATGAAGGTTTAGAAATTTCATAAGTTTGATCGTGAGTTGACTTTGTGGCTATCGGGTTCGGATTGTTATTCCCGGACTTGGAAGGGGTCCGTTTTATCATTTTAAACTTTTGTGCAATGTTTGGCTTTCTTCCAAGTTGATTTGGTAGGATTCAGACGCATTCGACAATGTTTGAAGGTTCGAAAGTTAAGAGAATGATCTTGATCTTTGGTTCTTGGTTTTTATGTATTTTATGATGTTTCCAGCTTTCAAATAAGTTTGGGTAATGTATTTGGACTTGTTGGCATGTTTGGACAGGGTCCCGAGGGGCTCGGGTGAATTGCGTACCATTTTTAGGCCCTTTTTAGTTGTTGGGTTTTGGCTATAGGGGTGTGAACCGCGATAGTGGTAGCCGTAGCCCTGTTCACCATCACGTAGACAAAATTTATGTTGTCACTTAGCTGGCTTCCAAAGCTTATATCATGCAATCCATAATTTATTTGGGGATGATCTGAAAACTAGAGTTGTAGTCTTTTGTGTCAATTCTCTTAAAATCAATCCATTTAGTATTTGGAGTTTTGTACATAAAGTTATGTGGATTACACTAGAGGCTGTTTGTAAGAGTTGAGCAAGTTTATTCGAATTTGTTCATCGCGATCGCAGAGATTCTTGGCTGCAATCGCGAAGGGTAAAATTGTACTGGGCATTTTGGGAACCGCGATCGTGAGGTTTGTGACCACAATTGCGAAGAAGGAGGCCTGTGAGTGGTATTTAATGTCCAATTTCGGGATTTTAAGTTCATTTACTTCACTTTTTGAGTTCTTGAAGCACAAGTAAGGAGAGTTGGATGAGTTAAACACCCAAATCATGAGGGTAATTATTCGTATCTTTGTTTTGATTTTATTTTTTGTTTTTACATGGATTGTTACTCCTAAATCAAGGATTTGAAGAGAACAAAATTGGGGACTTCTGAGTTGAACTTAAGAGAATGAATAATTGGGTTTTGAATATCGATTCAGAGTCGGATTTGGGTAAAGCTTGTATGGTTGGACTCGTATTCGAATGTGTTGTCAACATTTTTGAGTTTTGACGGGATCCAGGGTGCAAGCCTGGGTTGACCATTTGGTTAACTTTGAGCGTTTGAATAAAGATTCGACCTTTAATGTTTGGGTTTGATTCCTATGACATTATTTGATGTTATTGAGTTATTTTTGGCTTGATTTGAGCCATTCAGAGGTCAATTTGCGTAGGAAGGCATTCTTAGAATATTGATTTAGCTTGTTTGAGGTAAGTGTCTTACCTAGATTCGGTTGAGGGAATTTTTACTACAAATTGATATTCTTTGCTACATGCGGGGATGATGTATATTTGAGGTGACGAGCGTATATACATGTCCCACGGGTATTCATGCTTTTGGGTAGATTCTAGCTTACTCTATGCCTTATTTGGTTGTGTGGATTACTTGATTCCATGTATTATTTAATTAATCGACTTCGTGAGTACTGTAAACCATGCTAGAGAAATATTGATGCTATTGGTACCTTATGTTGAACGTGGTGAGCAAATCTTGAGACTTATGCTATATTTGCATCGGGGATGGATACACGTAGGCTATGAACAAACATCCGGACTTGTCATTGTAATGTGCCTTGATTGGAACTTGTACACATGAGAAACTTATGTGATACTTTGCATGACTAATTGAACATGGTTGCCATACTTGATTTAAACATAGTCATGCTTTATCCGCACTTTTGTTGTTATCATGTCCTTGTGCGTTTTATTTATAAGTTTTATGGATGTGCCTCTTGGTGATAAATTGTTATCTTACATTGTTATGATGATTGTGGCACATGTGGACATGTTGCGGATTGTTTTCAGATGCGCATGCGGCTACATAATGGCGGCATTTCATTTGTGATACGCATGCGGCGCGATAAGGGCGGCTAGATACGCGTGCGGCAATATAAATGTGGTATTTATTGATGCGCACATGGCGAGATAAGGGTAGCTTATGCGTGTGTAGAAATACATGGGGAAATATTCATTGTGATGCTCACTCGGCGAAATAAGGGTCGCATTGTGAAATGTTATGTGATGGTCCCGAAGCGATTTGTATTGATTATTTGTGTGTGGATGCAAAAGAGGGGCATTCTTGTTCTTCTAATGAATTCTCTGACATGTGTTGAGGAACGACTTCTTTGTCATGCAAGAGAAAATGATAATATGGGCACAAGGTGCCATATGTGTGTGACTTGATCTGATGACTTATTGTTGAAACTTAATCCTTTACTTGTATTGAATTGTTATTACTTGATCTATTGAGATTGTAGTTATTGTATTTTTGTTATACATCTTGTTGCTAGCTTTATATATATTGCATAGGTTATTTGTCAAGTGAGTATCTTTTGACTTAAAAACCTCGTCACTACTCCTCTGAGGTTAGTTCAGATACTTCTGCACCTTTAGTGCAGATTCTGGAGCTGAGTAGCTCTGAAGAGGAAGCTTTACATTGGAGACATACCCGTGTGCCAGATTTATGCTACCTTTTGTTCGTGGAAGATTAGGATTTTATTTCTATTTATGTAACTTCAAACCGATGTTGTATTTATTTCCATACTAGCTTTGTAAATCTAAATCTTAGAGCCTACTGACTTTTACTACCAATCCTTGGATTACAACAACAACAACCCAGTAAAATTCCACCAGTGGGGCTACCAATCATTGGATTATTGTATAAAAAATTAGCTATCTCACTTATTGATTTTTTATTATTTCTTTAGATTTGTGTTGACTGTTGTTTGGCTTACCTAGCGGGTTGATTATGGTGCCATCACGACATCGGCAGAATTTTGGGTAGTGGCACAATAGAAATGAGGATTAGGGTTTGGGGTGCCTACAATTTAAATGAGGAAATGAGTGGTTTGGCAGGTTAGCCAGGTCGAACGGGTAGAGGGATCATTTGGTTTGGGGTCAGGTGGGTCATATAGGGTAGGCTCAAGCTATTTGGACATTATTGGGCTTATTTTTAAAACATGTATATTTTAACAAAAATAATTTATAAAAATATTAAACATATATGTAAAAAAGTTATTTTTTAGAACTAAGACTTAAAATAGTAATTAAGATTACAAAAAATAATAATATAAAAGTGTTATTTGATAAGGAAAATACAATAAATATAATTAATAGAGGAGGATATATGGTATTATTATAATAATGCCAAAGTAATATAAAATGCAATGGAAATATGGGAAATATTATAAAATACTATAAAATGCATAAAATGCTAAGGAAATATAAATAACTGGTTTGAACAGCTGATCACTCATAAATAATTTTAAGGATATAATAAATAAATTATTTATCAATTATGAATGGTAGAATCAATAAAAGAAAATTCTTATAATATGGATCAAATTATTAGTATAAAACCTTCACGATAATAATTTAAAAAGAATACTATGAAGATAATTAATTGATATTTAAATTATATCATGGAGTAATAATGCAGCGGAATATCCTATAAATAATGCTTATAATACATAAAAATATATTATAAAGTATACCAACCCACAAAGGCTAAATGGGAATCATGAGGGCAAAATTGAGTATCGGTAGCTACCCCTCTTTACCTGGGAATGATGAAAGAATTGTCGGGTAAATAAATCAAAATGATGATCAATTTCGTTCGAATGTTATGTTTTAAAATATAGGGACCGAACCCTGGTTCTTGAGCTGCCTACATATTCCTTATTTTACAGGAATCAGGCTGTATGCAGTTCTGGATCCAAAGGTAGACGAGGCCTATGGAATTATTATAGAAAGACTATATGCTTTGTGAATGATCGATATCACAGATGAAAAGTATGGGTGACGATAATGTGGAATCGATCGTTATGGATGCATCGGGCAATGTGTTTGACGAACAGTTGCGAAAAAAGAAATGCTCGACTATCGATTGACAGATTATTCAGGGATGTCAAAGGAATGAGAATATTGAACAGAAAATTGGAGCGAGAATTGGTCCTGTTTAAAAAACGGTTACCTTTTGTGTTACCCGCAATGCTCAAAACACAACGAATGTAGAAAATTAGTACATACAAAGAAATTATAATAGCATAGTTGTGAGTTTGATAATTTAAACATGATTTAAATTCCCTTTGAACCATGATAGATGTCTTTGGACAATGAGAATGATGTACTTAGACCATGATGTCCTGCGCCATGAAGCATACATAAGGGCTTCGCAGGACATAAAATGGTGTCCTTGGGCCATGAGGATGGTGCCTTTAGACTATGACGCCTTTGAATAATGATGTGCAGCTTTGAGGTTCTTAGGACATGAAATGGTGTCCTTAGGCCATGAAGATGATTCCTTTGGACTATGAGATGCAAGGATAAGGTAATATTTGATTGTTCAACAAAGAAGATAGGTAGTACTTAGCCATATGCAGATAACGAAGGCAATTCTTAGCCTTATGCAATAATGGATGAAAAGCCTTAGCCTCATGCAAGCAGAGGAAGGTAGTGTTTATCCTTATGCGAGTAGTAGGGTGGTTCTTGGCCCAATGCAGATAGTCAAGACAACCCTTAGCCCTATGCAGATATGGAGGCAATGCATAGCCTCATGCGAGTATGAGGGAGGTGCTCGGCCCTATGAAAATAGTCAGGGCAACTCTTAGCCTTATGCAAATGTGGAGGTAGTACTTAGCGTCATGTAAGTAGGAAGGTGGTGCTTAGCCAGATGTATATAGAGAAGGCAAGGCTTAGCCTCATGAAGGTAGGAGGGTCGTGCTTAGCCCGATGCAGATATAGAGGGAAGTGCTTAGCCCTATGAAGGTGTGGAGGCAGAGCTTAGCCTCATGCAATTAGGAGGGTCGTGCTTGACCTGATCCAGATAGTAAGGGCAGTGATTAACCCTATGCGTATGGAGGCAATGCATATCCTTATGCAATAATGGAGGCGGAGCTTAGCTTCATGCAAATGCAAGGAAGGAAAGAATTTCTTAGCTCAACACATTAGGCTTGGTAGAATCTATCCATGTTTAGATAGTGATCTCATCGTATATCCTTTGCGGATATTCCTGATAGTGGTTCACTTGTTATTCTTGCATTCAAAGAAAAATTGTAAGTTTGGGGGGGGGAGGGTGATTCAAGCTTTTGAATGCACGTTTCGTCCTTGCCTCTGGCTCTGCTTTCTGAACTTAACACTTCTATGCTTTGAGCCTACCTAGGTAGCATTTGGCTATTAGAAAGATTTGAGTTTTTCAAAAGATGCAACAACAACAACAACAACAAACCTAGTAAATTCCCACAAATGGGGTCTGGAGAGGGTAAGATGTACGCAACCTTGCCCCTACCCTATAAGGGTAGAGAGGCTATTTTAGATAGACCCTCGGCTAAAAAAAGGATGAAAGTAAATGAAGGCAACAAGTATTATAAACAACAAGATAAAAGATGAAGACTGAAGCCAAGCCAACAAATATGCACTAGGTAGTGATAACAATCTAAGAATAAAAGAAAACATATTAATACTAATGCTATCGAACTGAGAGTACAAAGGGAAATGCTCGACTACCTACTCTATTACCCTAATCCTCGATCTCTACACCCTCCTATCAAGGGTCATGTCCTCAATTATCTCTTGCTGCGCCATGTCCCGCCAAATCACTTCTCCCCACGACTTCTTTGGCCTTCCTCTACCCCTCCTCATACCCCCAAGGCTAACCTCTCACACCTCCTAACATGGGCTTATGTGGTTCCCCTCTTTACATACCCGAACGATCTCAACCTCCCCTCCCGCATCTTATCCTCCATGGGGGCCACACCTACCTTTTTTCTGAATGACTTCATTCCTAATTCTATCTAACCTAGTATGCCCACATATCCATCTCAACATCCTCATCTCCACTACTTTTATCTTCTAGACATGCAAGTTCTTTACCAGCCAACACTCTGCCTCATACATCATAGTCTGTCTAATCACTACTTGGTAGAACTTACCCTTAAGTTTCAGTGGTAAATTCTTATCGCACAACACACCAAAAGCTAGCTTCCACCCCATCCACCCTGCTCCAATATGATGCATAACGTTGATCACGTCATGTTCACACCCTAATAATAAGTATGAATTGGTCATTGCAATTATAAAAACCCAACGCTAGTCGGAGTCGAATCCATAGGGAGTTTAGATCGATGCAAAGGTAAACACTTAAGAGAGGAAATTGAAATAACTAGATTTATCTTTCAAAAGTGAGAATTTGTTATCTAAGTTGACTCCTAAGAAATTGAACTAATATCAACTAGAGAATGAAATGTTTTTGATGTTTATATCAAATAAAGGGAAAATCCTAGGTATGTAACCTTCACCTAGGTGTAAACCTAATGGGTAGAGTAAATCAATGCTTGTTGGGTAGATCAGGGTGTGTTATGACTCTCAATTCTCACGTACCCACTCAATACCTCTCGGGCAAAGAGTGGTTATGACCAAATTAGCTTTCTCAAGACCAAATGGGTAGCAATCTAAACAATTGATATGAGCCCAAGTGGGATTATCCCTATCTCTAGTTCAAATCCTTAAATCAAACTAATTAAAACCTTAACTAGTTTAATTTCTTGTTAGCCAAGTTTTCCTACTAAGTTCCTCCTTTTCAAGTATGAACTAAGTCAAATAGGCATAAATCAATATTTGCAACCATCAATTCTAGATATAAAGCATAAACAAGGCTAAATAACAAACACCCAATCAATAACAAATATTAATATTAAACACCCATAAGTTTTACACACTAGAGTGTGGTCATAACCCTAAATTAAATCTAGCTACTCATACACAATAGAGCCACACTTCTAGTTCTCTGGGCCACACATTTTAGCTACGGATCGAGGTCTCAAGAAGCTTCACATTTGATCTTTTGCAGCTTATCTGAACTTTGCAAGCTTTTTCAATGCGAACAACCTTTTGCACCCGCACAACTTGGTGTGCAGACCACGCTTATGCTAACTACTTTTGAAGCTTCAGGTGTAGAGCTGTGGCCGCACTTGCATTTCTGCATGCCGCATCTTCATCTACGGCTGCAAAATATGTTTTGCGGACCACACATTTCCTTGCATTGCTCCTCCTTGGCTTGTTGAGCTGGGATACTCCCTTTTGAGTTATATTTCTTTATTGAGCTCAAACCCTCTAGCATGCCTTCAATTCATACAATTTCATTAGATTCAGAAACAAAAATCACTACTTTCGGACTAAAAACTAAAGCAAGAAGGTACCAATAAGTGGTTAAAATCCATACTTATCAAACATCCTCATCAATATCTCTATCACCTTGTATTATTGACCAAAGGTACTTGAAACTACCTCTCATAGGGATGACTTCTGTATCAAGCCTCACATCCATGTCCACTTCCTGGGTAACATCTCTGAACTTGCATTCCAAATCCTCTGTCTTAGTCATGCTCAACTTGAAACCTTCAAACTCAATAGTCTGTCTCCAAACCTCGAGTCTCTCGTTAATACCACCTCGCATCTCGTCAATCAGAACTATATCATCTGCAAATAACATACACCATGTCACCTCCCTTTGAATGTGTCACGTCAATGCATCCATCGCTAAGGAAACGAAAAATGAGCTAAGGACTGATCCCTGATGCAACCCTGTCTCAATAGGGAAGTTAGATGAGTCTCTTCCAGTTGTCCTCATCCATGTCTTAGATCCATCGTACATATCCTTACTCAACCCGACGTACGCTACACACACACGTTTACCCTCCAAACACCTCCATAGTACTTCTCTCGGGACTTTTTCATTTTCTTTCTCTAGATCAATGAATACCTTATGCAAGTCCTTCTTCATTATCCTATACTGATCTACCAATCTTCTCACCAAATGGATGACTACCGTAGTCGAATGACCAGGCATGTAACAAAATTGGTTCATTGAAATAGACACACTACTCCTCACCCTTCTTTCTATCACCCTATCCAAACTTTCATCGTATGGCTTAGCAGCTTGATACCTCTATAATTATTGCAATTATGGATATCAACCTTGTTCTTATACAACAGAATCATCGTACTCCATCTCCACTCTTTGGGCATCTTCTTCATCCTAAAATTAATGTTAAACAACCTAGAGAACCATACCAAGCCTACCTTATCCGCACTCTTCTAGAATTCTACAGGGATTTTGTCTGGCCCTGTTGCTTTACCCTTGATCATCCTTTGCATTACCCCTCGACCTCCCCTACTCTTATGCACCTACAGTATTCAAAATCCTGATGACTTTTGGAGTGCTCCAAATAACCCAGCACAATTTCCCTATCCTCCCCTTCATTTAATAGTTTATAGGGGTATGAATGCCATCATTTCCTAATCTGTGCCTGATCAATCAAAACTCTACCCTCCTTGTCTTTATACACCTCACTTGATCCAGGTCACCGACCTTTCTTTCTCTCACTATGGTAAGCTTGTACAACTTCTTATCCCCACTTTTCTCCCCAAGCTCTTCATAGAGACATTCGAACGTTGCGGTTTTAGCCACAGTAACCGCTAACTTTGCCTCCTTCTTAGCCTCCTTATACCACTCCCTATTGGACCTCTTATTCGCCTCATCTATGCTTCTATTAGCTTCACACATGCCACTTTCTTGGCTTTCACTTTTTCTTGGACCTCTTCATTCCACCACTAGTCCCCCTATGGCCACCAGAGAAACCCTTCGAGAGTCCTAACACCTCTCTCGCAGCTTCTCTAATACAGCTCCCTGTCATAGTCCACATGCAACTCGTGTACCAACTACTTCTCCAAGCCCCCATAGCCAGTATCTTTGCCCCCAACTCCTGAGATTTTTCCTTAGTCAAGGCACCCCATATGGTCCTAGGTAGACCTTACACAACCCTCTTTTTCCTTGTTTGCATGACCGCCAAATCCATAACCAATAGCATATGTTGCATCGTGAGATTATCACTTGGGATGACCTTGCAATCCGTGCATAATACTCTATCACACCTCCTAAGTAGGATGTCATCAATTTGGTGTTTGGCCACTGTACTTTGGAAGGTGACCAGGTGCTCTTCCTTCTTTGGAAAATAAGAGTTAGCAATCAACAAATCAAAAGGCTAAATCACACTCCAACAGTAAAGTTCCTCCTCCATTTTGTCTCCAAAACCAAAGGCACTATGCACACCATTGTATCCCCAAAACGATGTCCCAATGTGGCCATTAAAATCTCCTCCTATGATAAGCTTCTCGGTGTGTAGAATTTCCCGCACTAGCCCATCCAAGTCCTCCTAGAAGTGCCTTTTAACCTCCTCGTACAAATCCACTTGAGGCATGTAAGCACTAATAATGTTCAAAATAAGCCCTCCAACAACTATTTTAATAGCCATCATCCTGTTGTTCACCCTCTTTACCTCTACCACTAGCTCTCTATATTCTCTTTCAACTAGGACTCCTACCCCATTATTCCCCCTCACCCCGCCGAGTACCACAACTTAAACTCGTCTACCTCCCGGGCCCTAGTCCTACCCATCTAGTTTCCTGGACACAAGTTATGCTAACTTTCCTTTTTTGGAGAATCTTCGCTATCTCTATAAACTTCCCTGTCAAAGTCCCTGTGTTTCATGATCCAATTCTTAACCTAGAGGTTTCCTTACCCCCATTGCTACACTTTCCCTCCTACCCCACCCCACCCGAGGACATGACCTTACCCTACTATTGTTCATCACAACCATTATAGCCTAAATAATACTCCGTAATTACCGTAATACTCCTAATTTAAAAAAACACGAGATATAGAAGTACTTATATAAAGGGGCACAACAAGAAATGGTAATAAAGTCAATACAATTTAATCCAATACTCAGTAGATATGATTAACCACAAAAAAAATCCTACTCTGTCTCAACAAGAAGAACATGAACGGTAAAATAACTAAGCAAGAATACAACCATAGGAATATTCCCCAAAAATCACTAAACAACAGAAGCAATATCACAATCGATGAATTACTAACATTGACCAATATCAAAAACTAGAAAAGAATAGGAAAATGGACGATCGAACCTGCTTGATCAGAGGCAGGCCACTGGCCAGGGGTACTGTAATGCGTCGATCCTGCTTTGACAATCTATGCACCACCGATCTATGGCTAGGTCGTCGGGAATCTACTACCGTTTAAACACTCACACACCATAAAGAGAGTGGCAGAAGGGGAGGGAGACAAAACAAAGCAGCCGAGAAAGGGCGAAGAGGCAAAACAGAGGTGGGCCACTAGCGGACCACTAGCGGCGCTGACAGAGAAATCTCGTTGTTGGACTTCCACCAGCAACAGGGAAAATAGTGGTTAGAGAGAGAGAGAGAGAGAGAGAGAGGAGATATCGGGAATATGAGAGAAAAGAATAAAGAGAGAGAAAGAGAGAAAACAAACGAAAGGATGGCGTAGATAGAGGTGGAGAGAAACCCTTACTTTTGGTCGACAACGTAGATGGAGTGATGCGGCGGCCGAGCTCTTTGCTAACGGTAATTTGAGGAGAGAGAGAGAGAGAGAGAGAGAGAGAGAGAGAGAGAGAGAGAGAGAGAGAGAGAGAGAGAGAGAGAGAGACGATCTAAGAGAGAGAGAGAGCTTGAGCTTGAAATATGCATTGTTTGCAATTTATCAATCATAAAGAATGCAATTATTAAAGTATGTGATAATGCATAAAATATATAGTTTCTGTTAAATCATAAATCGTGACACACTTTGAAACATTGGAATTTCCTTATCATGTATAGAATTTGGTGGACTCCCTCAAAATTCGAATTCTGCCCCAATTCTGATGAATCGGCTTTGATATATTTGTTAATAATACTCTTCTGGCGACTCTTGGTGCGATTATATTTGATCTAGTGGAGCTCAAAGTTTGTACCAATTTTTGATCATGGAGGAAAGTGAAAATTTTATTATAATGTGACTGAACCCATAGGAATGCCTCCATATCCCCTCTTAAATGAGAATCAGGTCAAGCATAGTTCGTGTTACATCAAGAAGAAAGCGCAAATACAGTATTAGACATAATATCTTTTGACTACATCTAAATTGATAGGCTTTGGCAATATCTCCCCATCAATTTCTACTAGTATGAGTGATCCTCATGTCAACACTCGATGAACCACATAAGGACCCTGCCAATTGGTGAGAATTTACCATTTGTCTCATCCTGATGTAGGAAGATTCGCTTAAAAACCCGTTGGCCCGGTGTGAACTATCTTGGTCTTATCTTCTTGTTGAAAGCCTTTGCCATTATGTTCTAGTAAAGTTATATGTGACACACTGCATTCACCCTTTTTCCATCAATGAGGGCCAGCTGATCATACCAATTATGTATCCACTTTGCGTCCATTAGCTCGACTTCTTGTATGATCCATAAGGGAAGGATTTCTACCTTAGCGGGTATAAACACTTTAGTACCATAAGCTAGTACATAAGTGGTTGCTCGAGTTGATGTTCGGACCACGGTGCAATATCCAAGCAAGGCGAATGGTTGCTTCTCATGCCAATGCTTGTACTTGTCCACCATCTTCCTTAGCATCTTCTTAATATTCGTGTTGGCGACTTCTATTGCTCCGTACATCTAAGGTCTGTATGCGATAGAATTGTGGTGCTTGAACTTCAATGTCTCACATGGCCTGCATAAGATCACTGTTGAGGTTGGAAGTATTATCGGTGATAATTGACTCGGGAAATCCGGATTAGCAGACTATATAATCTCGGACAAAATATGCTATGATATTCTTTGTAACGACTTTGTGGGAGGCCAATTCGACCCATTTGGTGAAGTAATCAATGACTACTAGAATAAATCTCTGTCTGTTGGAGGTGGAAAGCTCGATCGAGACAATGACATCCATGCCTCATGCGGCAAAGGGCAAGGGCGAACTCGTCACATTGAGTTCATTTGGTGGAACTCGTATCATGTTAGCATGTATCTGGCACTGATGACATTTCTGTACATACCTGATGCAGTCAGTTTCCATATTCATCCAAACGTATCCCGCCCTCAATATCTTCTTGCCTAGAACGAATCCATTCATGAGAGGTTTGCATATTCCAGCATGTATCTCTTCAAGCAGTCACGATGCTTCTTTGGCATCGACACTTCTTAACAACCCAAGGTTAGGAGTCATTGTATACATAATTTGTCTACTCCAAAAGAAATGGTTAACTAATCTTTGTAATGTGCGCTTTTGATTGTGTGTAGATCCTTCTGGGCACTCTCCTTTTCAAAAATACTCCATGATGTCGTGACACCACGGCTTCCTATCAGATTCTTCTTCAACATGTGCACAATAGGCAGGTTGCTTGCGAATCTCTTTTAGGATAGGGTCAATATAGTTCTTATCTGGATGTTGTATCATCGAAGACAATTTGGCCAATCCGTTTGTGAACTCATTCTGGATTCAGGGAACATGCTTGAATTCTATCTTTGCGAATCTCTTAATCAATCCTTGCACATAATGCAAGTATGGTAGCATCTTGGTATTCTTGGTGGCTCATTCTCTGAGTACCTTATGTATCAACAAGTCTGAATCTCTGATCACTAATATTTCTTGGATGTTTATGTCAAAGGCCAACCTGAGTCCCAGAATGCAAGCCTCTTATTCCTCCATATTGTTAGTGTATAGGAATCTGAGCTTGGCAGATACCGGATAGTGTTTTCCTGTTTCTGATACCAGGATAGCTCTAATGCCTACTCTTTTGAAGTTTGTGGCTCCATCAAAAAACAATCTCCACCCATCATAAAGCTTCGACGATGTCCTCCCCAATGAATGATACCTCATTAACGAGAAAATACATCTTCAATGGTTCATATTCTCTATCCACGGGATTCTCTGCCAGATGATCGACTAGTGCTTTCCCCTTCATTGTTTTTTGAGTCACATAGACGATGTTGAACTCACTTAGTTTTATTTTCCACTTTCCAAACTTTCTTGTGGCATAGGTTTCTGAAAAATTATACTTTAAGGGGTCCATTCTTTATATGAGGTATGTAGTTTATGCATAGAAATAGTACCTTAGCTTTTGGGCTATCCATGTCAGGGCACGACAAGTACGCTCTAGTAAAGAGTATCCATGTAGTTTCTGGCCTGCTCTTTCCGACCAGTCTCGTTGTGTTGTCCCAAGATGCATCCAAACACCCCGTCCAACACAGACAAGTGCAACAATCAAGGTCTCCCAGGCTAAGGCAGGATCAACAAAGGAGGTTTGGAAAGATACTCCTTGATTTTGTCGAAGGCCTTTTGGCATTCCTCGGCAAAACTTGCTGCAGCATCCTTTCTCAACATTTTGAAGATAGGTTCACATACTGCCTTCAATTGTGCTATGAAACAACTAATGTAGTTTAGATGGCCCAAGAAGCTCATCACATCTGTCTTGTTCTTAGGATGCGGCATATCTTGGATGGCTTTAATCTTTGATGGATCTAGCTAGATCCCTCGGTGGCTGATAATGAAACCTAGTAGTTTCCCGGCAGGGACCCTGAAGGCACATTTTGCGGGGTTTAACTTCAAGTTGTATCTTCACAGGTGGTCAAGAAACTTTCTCATATCTTTTATGTGCTATGGACTCTTATTGTATTTGATGATGATATCATATAAATAAACCTCAATCTCCCTATGGATTATACCCTGAAATAGGGTAGTCATGACCCTTATGTAGGTAGCTCCGACGTTCTCTAAACCGGACGATATCATCTTATAGCAATACACACCCCATGGCATAATGAAGACCGTTTTCTCTACATATATTTCATCCATCTAGATCGGATAATATCCAACAAAACAATCTACAAAGGACTGGAGCTCATGCATGGCGCAATTTTCGATCAAGATATGTATGTTTGGCAGTGGAAAATCATCCTTGGGACTTGCTCGGTTCAGATCTCTATAGTCAATGCTTACCCCTGACCTTTCTATCTATCTTCAGTACGGGTAGGATGTTGGATAACCAACTCGTATACTCAACTACTCAAAGAAGCTTGGCATTGATTTGTTTGTTAACCTCATCGTTTATTTTCAAACTCATGTCTGGCTTGAGTTTCCTGAGTTTCTGCTTCACTGGTTGACACATTGGGCTGGTAGGTAGCTTATGGTCCACCATGGATGTGCTCAACCCTGTCATGTCATCATAGGACCAGGCAAAGATGTCCTCATATTCTTTTAAAAATCTGATATACTCTTCCTTGTCAGGCGATGATAGGTTGATGCTAATGCAGGTCATTTTAACTGTTTCGGAGTCCCCTAAGTTAACTGCTTTGGTTTCCTTTAAATTCGACTTGGGTTTGTTCTCAAAATCCTCGACTTCTGATGAGTGGTGATTTTATCACTTTTTAGCACATTTCTTTAGTTTATGCTTCTGTTAATTATAAGATGAGGTGACTTATTGTTCGTATTGCTAGTATTTTAGGGACAATGAGTCTTAAAGAGTATTGAAATCAAATGAAGTGGAATTGAGCAAAAAAGAGTTGAATAAGTGCAAATGAATTCAGTGATCTCGCATCTCCAGAACAATGTCCGCATCTACAGAACAATGTCCACATATGTGGAATTGTTAATGCTCTGCTGGGATTGCACCTACGTTTGGCCATCCGAATCTACGGAGTCGCTTCTGCGCTAGTTATCCACATTTGGTGAGCCGCTTCTGCGGTGACATGTCCACTTCTACGGACTTACCAGTTTTCCACAAGACCAGTATCTGCGAATGTGATTTCGCATTTGCGGGAGCCGCACCGGCGATGATTCTTCCGTAGGTGCGGCCAACGGGCTTAAGATCTAGACAGATTTGCCATTTCACAATTTCTTGATCCCAAATCCACAAATACAAGACCTAGCTCATTTGAAAAATATCTTTGGCTATCTTTGGCATATCTTTGGTCTTATTGACTAGTGAATACAAGATTTGGGAGCTAGAGTTCTTACACCACACTTGGGAGTTGAAGATTTGAAGACTCTGTATGAGATTTTCTTGCCCTTTTTGCTCATTTCTTCAATTCCTTGCTTTGTAATTAATATCTAAGTTTGTAATTCCATTACTTGAATTTTATTTATGGGAATATTCATTGTGAAAGTTTGGATTATATCTTTTAGTATGCTTATGTATTGAATAATTTTTATTAATATTGAAGTGAGTTAATTGTTCCTTTAATTATTCATGGTTTTTTAATTTTTCCAAAGGTATTAGCTAACCCAAGGAATTGCCCATTAAATTCGAATTATTCTTGAAAAAGGTAATTTGAGGTTGGGAAAGATTAATTAACAAGAACTTGAGGCGTTAACCCTCACTTTATAGATTCTACCTCGGTATAGAGTTGAACTACTTATAGCCATATTCGGGTGCACTTAATCTTTTAATTGTTTTAGGGATAATTCAATTAGTAAGTATTGTTAGTCTTCGGAAGAATCTAATATAAAATTATTATCCGAGGCTAATTTACATTAACTCGCTCACATTGGTAAAATCGTTAAATACACTGGATCGTTACTTGAGTGTAATTCCCCGTCTATCAATCCTTGTAGCCATTGATCATTTTAATTGATTTCTAGGTTAGTTTACATTTATGCATTTAGATATAATATTTTCTCAAAATCCTTTATGAGTGTTTGGTTTAGCATAATAAGTGATAATTCTTTTACTTGCCTAATCACCTACATATTGTTCTCTGTGGGATTCGACCACGACTCATAGTTGGGTAAATTATATTGCATGCAATGGTGTCCTCTTACTCTTTGAGGAGTGAATTTAGACGTCATCAAAATTGTCGTCGTTGCCGGTGAATAATTTGGCGCATTTAGGTTGTTTGGGAAGTAAGCGTACGTGCTTTGGTCCAAACCTGTGAATACTTGTGTAGTGAGTTTTCTTATCTTTGTTTATTTTCTCATTTTGTTTTTTTGTTTATTTTCTTAGTTTTTGAAAATGGCATCATCCTTATTGTGTAGGATCACACTCATGGAAAAATTATTTAAATTAT
This sequence comes from Nicotiana tomentosiformis, assembly GCF_000390325.3. Lineage (NCBI taxonomy): Eukaryota > Viridiplantae > Streptophyta > Magnoliopsida > Solanales > Solanaceae > Nicotiana > Nicotiana tomentosiformis. The sequence goes on along the minus strand of NC_090813.1, from coordinate 176,924,146 downwards.
CCTGGGGTCGAATTGTGCGCACAATCTCAAACCCATGAGTGGAGTATATGTGATAAGTGTGGTGGTCAAATGGACATTGAGCTAATTGTACTTATTTGTCCTTCCCTTCTCCGAACTCCCACTATGATGATTCTACTTTTGGTTGTGATATTTCTAGGGATTCGGAAGTGGGAGAAATTGAGCATCGTCAAAATGGAGATTTCAAGCCCATGATGGAATGCCTACTTGAAGGAGAAAATAATGAGCAAAAAGCCTTGGAGGAGCTTTTGGAAACTAGTCTCTAAAATAATTTAGCGCTTGAAAGGTTGAACTCACAAAATGGGAGAAATGCTTGAAGCCTTAGAGGTCCAAAAAGCCTCGGAAGTGGACGATAGCCAAGAACCTCCTTTGGAGGTTGGAACCGGAAATCCTTCTTTGGAATTTGATTAGAACCAAGAAGAACCTTCAAATGCTCAAAATGAGAGGATAATGTTCATGTTGGAGGTCATTCTTAAAAATGAGGAGAAGCAAAACTTGGCACTCGAGGACTTGAAACAGGTACTAACTCAAAATGATGGGACTATCCGCACCTAGGAAGAACAAATAGAACCATTGGTTGAGGCTCATATTGTTCGCCAACTTGAGAGTATGGAAAGAGATCAAGAAAAGTCCAAGTTCGAGGAAGAAAGTTAGCTTAATTTTGAGGAATCAAGAATTGAACACCCGCCAACCTACTCCATGATTGTTGGTGATGCTGAGGAAAAAAATAGAATTAGAGTCAACCGGCATGATTGAACATATGGGTTAAATTGACTCTAGTTTGGGGGATAATGAGGATGTCTAAATCCAGAAAAAATTACAAGTTGGGAGGTTGTTATCTCAGTCTAAGCATTTTCAGTTTTGGAATTTTATGGTGATATGGTAATTGAGCCATGTGAATCCACGTGGGAGTGCAAAGAAGAATGACAAGATCCATACATCTTGTAATTTTAGAGTTCAAGAATGCAAAAAGACATTCCTCAAAAGAAAGCCAAGAAATGCAAAAAAAAGAAGAAATTGATATTTGGCTTGATAATCTACTTACCACCCCCTGCCGCTCGTGGTCACACACTTGAATCAAAGTTAGGCGCCCAATTCATATCCTCTAAGTGTCAACAAATGTGGTAAAGTTGATTCACATCGTGCCACGATATTAAATGCGGCGCTTGGTGGGAGGCAACCCATCATTTTCTAATTTTTATGACGTTTTTTATTATAGTTTTTTGAATAGCCTTATATACCATTTTCACTAATCTGCAAGTTTTAGATTTTTTGTAGTTGAATTGAGGAGTTTGAGGTGTCGGAGACATGCCAAAACAGTGGCTTCCCAGTTATGTCTATCAGAATTCTGGAGCAACCACATCTGCAAAAATAATCACGCAGAAGCGTGGTACGAGTCGCAGATGCGTCAAATTGCAGAAGTGATCACCTTTTCGCAAAAGCATTTTTGCAAAAGGGGTTAAAATCCCGCAGATGAGGTTCGTTGAGTAAGTTTAAAGAATCTGCCTCTCTTCAGCTGGTAAAACTCTAACAAGTTTCTCCCAGACTCAAACCACTCTCATCTCTTGCACACAACTGCTCCTCTCGCTCTACTGCTCACGCCCTACTGCTCACACAAAGGCAACTCAGGTACACTCTCATTCTTCTTCATCTCTGATTTTCCATGGCCGAATCCCCTAATTCCTTCTTACCCTCTATATTAATGTTAGTATTAGAGGTGAGGAAATTGGTTGAGTATAGTATTGTCTGTTGTGTGCTATTGAAACATAAAAAATTAGGGAATTCTGATTACCCGTTTAGTTTAAAGAATAAAAACACTCTCCGTGCTTGCTAAATGTTCAATAAATTGTCTGAGAGAAATCTTCTTGTCGTATTCCTTAAAATCATATGTAATCAAGTCGTGCACAAATATAGAAGTCTTGAGAATAATTTTGTGCCAAAATCATGATTTGAATTGAAAAGAGTTGGCAGTTTTGGGTTTCTTGAAATTCTGACGAACATCGCATCTGCGTAAAAAGTGTCGCAGATGCAACACCGCACATGCAATGAATCTTCCATAGGTGCCAAATTTTTTTGAGCAGTGAAACATCGCATAAGAAAAATATTTCTGCAGAAGCGATGATGCACGTGCGCTTGTTTTTTCTGCAGGTGCGTTTACTGTGCAATATTTCTGCAAACCAGTAGCTTTGCAACTTTGGCTTGCTGGGACCATTTATCTTGATTCTTTGGCCTAATTGCAGTATTTTAATTTGATTAACATGATTCCAATGCCTGACTAACTTGGTTTTGATTTTTAGGTACTTTGAGGTTAAAAAATGGACCCAAACATGAATGAAAATGCAGTACATGACCATGAAATTGAAGAAGAAGTTGAGGAAGAGAAATATGACATTGATCACTTCTTGTCCGTTGGTTTTCATCGCCGATATCATGACAACCTTTATACATAGAAGGTCATACTTGAAAATGGGATCTCAGGAGAAAGATTGGTCGAGCTACTTCCAGATTTCTATAGTCGTCTATAGAGAATTGGATGGACTTGTTTCATGCCTACTTCGTGCGATGCAAATGAGGAATGGGATCGTGATTTTTATGACAATAGCGTACAAACGTCAACAACCTGAAAGTCTCCATAAGAGAAAAAATAGTGAGATTTGGACCTAAGCAGATCAATGATGTTTATGGGCTTCCAAACTATCCACTTGAGCTGATGCGTGAAAAAGATACATGGTCCAACAGAGATTGGCTAGTGTCTAAACTTTATCCCGTAGACAAGCGGGTGAAGTGGGCCAATAAGAGGAAGGGTTTAAAATCAATTGACTTCATAGCTGAGGCCAAGGCATAGCTTTACATCATATGTAGCAGAGTCTCACCTAGTGGCAATCTTTCTAATGTTGCATATGTCAGGGCCCTGATGATCGCATGCATACTTGATATCATTTTTGTGAATATAGGTTATTATATCATTCAGGAGCTGAAAGTGTACTTGCTACAAGATACTTCGGGTTTGATGTTCCCTTCGTTGATCATAGAGTTGTACCGGCGGTCAGATGTGCGTAGCATCGATTGTTGGTTACTGGCCGACAAACCCTTGCATCTGTTGAGAGTAACAGGAGAGGGTAGTGAAGTAAAGAGTAAGAAGCAAAAAATCACCACAGTTTCCGGACCAGAGTCCTCAAAGGAAACACATCCCGAGGACCATTTGGGATGCTTAATTCCCAGCTGCCTCCATTCGTTTAGTGTCACAGCTTCCTAGTGGACCCTCACACTCCCAGCCTATGCTCGACTACTATACTAGAGATGAAATTAAGACCTATTTGGAGTCTCAAAAAAAGTAGACACAGTCTCAGGAGAAGTTAGTATGTTCTGTCAGCAGGCTTGAGGCAACATACAGGAAGATGGCCAAGGCACACGTCGATCCCGAAGCAGTTTTCACAGCTGAGAAAAAGAAAAATAAGAAGAAGGGGAACTTTATGGTTAAAATGTGGATGGGCATCAAGGCCATTTTTAAATGGAGGCAGCCGAACAAGAAGATACAAATTGAGGACGAGGATGATTGTGAAGAGTATTCTTTCTTGTCGAATGATGATGATGTTGATGATGCTGGTGATGATGAATCCCAGAGCTCTATACAGTAGTGATGATCCTTTTCCTACAATCTGCTAGTCTGATTCAGACTTCAGGGAGACCCTTAAACTACTCTTATTTTATTCGAATATTGTGTACTGAAAACACTGGATTGTGTTTAGTTGGGGTTAGCATGTGGGAGTACACTTTATCTTTTAAATTTATTCTTGACTTGTTCCCTTTCCTGCCTTATGCTTTTGTATGGATATTGTGTGCCTTTGTTGGGCTTGTTTACTATTGTGGACGATCATGTACCTTTGCCGAGTTTATTTTGTGATTGGTGATTTAGTTGTGGGTTAGTTTCTTTTGTTATTTTATTTTCTTTAGTAGTTTTTAGCTTATATTATTTTTATTTCTTTAGTAGTAATATACTTTTCAATAAATCTCCTTGGGTTTTCTTTATGCCACAGTTCTTTCTCGAGAAATATTTTTGTGTTGAGCCGGGTGACTTTTCCCTATAATGGATGGCATGATAACTTTCTTAAGGGAATTAGTCTTGTTTAGTTATATGGAGACTTTTGGATTTTCTGATACTAATAAAATTAGTCATTTGCATGTGAGTTGTGAATTGAGAATACCCCTCCGATATTTTGTATTGTATAATGAAAAAGTAAGATGCATGGGGAAGAATGATTTTTGTGATAAAGTTTTGGCTCATTTTATGACTCTTTTCCCCACTAGTTGGCATGATATTGCTCTAATTGTTCTAATTAAGAAGTAAAATTAATCTGTCTTGACTAGTTCGTGTGCCATGTATGTTAGTTTTTGTTAAAACATTCTTGTACTTACTTTTATCGTCTAAAACTTGCCCGTTTGGTCTTTCAAAGCTAATCTTAGTTATGTTTGGTGTGAGGGATGACCTTAGGCACTCATTGTTATCTTTGAAAAAGCCTTTTGCGCCTACCATTGCATAAATATTTTCACGACTTAATCCCATTTGAGCCTTTAACCTTTTCTTTGGCTACTACATTACAAACCTTTATCCTTTTGTGAAATAATTCTCTCTATTAAGCCCGTCCCTTCTTGAATGTTAAGAATGAGGCTAAAATCCTAAATTGGGGGTGTTGGTGTGTGTGTGTGTGTGTGTGTGTGTATATATATATATATATATATATATATATATATATATATATATATATATATATATATTGTGGTTTCATATATAATGTATTTCTCATTCCTGTTTCTAAATGTATACTGTATTGATTGTATCAAGCGTGACTGTATGTGTTCATACAACAAAATTGATACATTAGCTACAAAAGCTAATAAGGCAAACTAAGTTACGTATGGTAATTAGGCTAAATAGCTTAGAGCGTATAGTTTAAAGCCTTATTACCATATTTAACTATAGATTACCTGATTATAGTTCATAGCTAATGTATCGATTTCGTAGTATCTGTCACGACCCAAAACCACCAACCGATCATGATGCCACCTAACTTGCTTGATAGGAAATCCAACATAACAATAAGCGAAGCATAATTACTGAAATAGCAGGAAATAATACAAGTCTAATACCAATAGCATAAAATAACTACGTCGACAAACAATAATCGCCCAGAACTGGTAAATACAGTGTCATGATATCTAAACAAAAGTACAAGTCTGGAATACAATAGCAGTACCGTTTGAGTAAAATAATAGTACTAAAAAGAGAAGAGACGACGTGACTACGGTCGAGATGCAACTCTACCTTATCTCTCGAAGGATAAACTCAACAAAAAGTCTCAACTACTGATGGCTCGGTCCAACACCTAGATCAACACAATTACATGCACAGTGTAGTATGAGTACAATCAATCTCATGCACTTAGCAAGTATCATAACAAACATCGGCGAGGTAATAAAAGCAAGAAATATTAATGATACTCACTATACACATGCATAATTCATAAGTATAACAAGTATAGAACAATGATATGATCAAGTCATGAACCACAGATAAAATCAAATTGTTGCACACAATAACTTAACATACTCTGCTCTGTCAACAATCCAACATATAAAGAAGTATAACGACCCGACCAATTGTTTTGAGTATTGTAGCTCTCTTTCCCTGTTTATGTTTTTTCTAGGTTCATTTGTGGTTATGTGACTTGCTGGAGTGGTTAGTGTGATTCCGGAGATGTTTCGCAGTGAATTAAGACACTTAGTCCCAAGGTTGGAAGCTTAAGTTGGAACAGTTGACCGGAGTTTGACTTTTGTATAAACGACTCCGGAATGGATTTTTGAGGGTTTTGATAGCTTTGTATGGTTATTGTGGACTTAGGATTATGTATGGATATTGATTTGGAAGTTCGTAGGTTGGTTTGAGGATTTTTGGCGAAAGGTGAAAAGTTGAAGGTTTGAAAAGTTGACAAGATTGACTAAGAGTTGACTTTATTGATATCGGGCTTGCATTTCTGCTCCGGGAGATGGAATAGGTCCATTATGGCATTTATGACTTGTGTGAAAATTTTGAGGTCAATCGGGGTTGATTTTGTATAGTTCGGCATTGGGTTAGAAATTGGTAGTTCACTATTTTCATTAGGCTTGAATTGAGGTGTGATTCGTGGTTTGTGTGTTGTTTGATGTGATTTGAAGCTTATAGCAAGTTCGTATTGAGTTTTGGGACTTGTTGGTAGGTATGGACGGGGTCTCAGGGACCCCGAGTGTGATTCAGATGGAGTAAAAATCTATTTGGACTTGGGAAGGATTACTAAAGGTCTTTGGTTTCTGGTGTAATCACATTTGCGGTGTGCTTGGACGCAGATGCGAAACGTAGGTGCGGATGAGGGGTCGTAGAAGCGAAGAGGGAGAGCCCAGGGGAAAGTCATACTACTATAGAAGCCAAGAAAAACATGAGGCATGAAAATCACAAAGTCTAACAAGGGACAAAGAATCATATAATCCGCCCCGAGCATGGATAACCCTGGCACATGCATATACGCTCATCACCTCTCATATACATTACTCTCGCATGCAGCAAACAATATTATTTTATTAGGAAAAATTCTCTCAACAAAGCTAGGGAAGACACTTACCTCTTTCTGAAACACAATCAACAATCCAACACAGTTTTTCCTTTAAAACAAGCCTCCAACCAAGCGAATCTAGTAAAATATCGTTCAAACAATTTAAAATAAGCTTTAGAAACTACCTACGAATGAAAAGGTTCAATCTTTAACTAAATTGAAAAGGTCAACAAAAAGTCAACTCATGCCCACGTGATGGATATCCGAGAATAAGAACAAATCTCGATTACTCATTCACCCTAAGCCTGAATATGTGTTTTGTTTCGAAATTCAAACTTAATTCGAGGTCTAATTATCAATTTTATAAAATCCCTAAATTCTAACCCCAAAACAGCCAATTTCTTTCTTGAAAGTCACAGATTTGATGATAGAATTCTTGAAAAGGTAATTGAAATTGATTAAAAACAAGTTAAAGTTGCTTATCAATGAATTTGGGAACAAAATGCTCTTTGAAAATCCCCTTTATGGAGTCTAGGGTTCAAGAATGGTCTAAAATAAGCTAAGTCTCGAAATTTCCACATTTTACCCAGCTGTAGTTATCGCAATTGCGACGTTCGCATAGCAAACAACTGGTCACAAATTGCGAACTAGTCTCTGAGACTCCAACATTGCAAAAGCAATAAATTAATCAAAAATGCAAACCATGGGCAATCCGCATATGCGAACAAGGCTTCTCAAATGCGAAGCTACCCCAAATTCCTCACAGTCGCAAATGCAACAGTATCCTCGCAAAAACGAATAGCTCCACCTTCTCAATTGCGATCAGAGCTTCACAAAAGCGAAGCTGACCCATCCCCCTCCAGTATCGCAAATGCGAGCTTGGCATAACACTTACCGTGCTCGAATTTGCAAACAGGTCCTCGCAAATGAGAGACCTGCAGATTGACAACAACAAAAATTTCTCAAATAAGCTAAAACCATCTGCAATGCATCCAAAACTCGCCTGAACCCCTCGAGCTCCAATCCGATCATTCGCACAAGTGTAATAACATCATACAAACACGCTCATTACCTCAAATCATTAAAATAACATCAAATATCAAGAATCGATCATCAAAACTTAAGATTTTTAACTTCAAAACTCATTTTTTCATCTTCTGACATAATGCGCCAAAAAGGGCCTCAAGTCACCCGGGACCACAACCAAATACGCTTACAAGTCCAAAAACATCATTCAAACCAACTGGATTTGTCAAAATACTGATTTGAGGCCTTTTATCAAAAATGTTGGTTGTGGTAAACTCTACCCATATTTTAAGCCAAAAATAATATTTTCTTCAAAATTGCACATATAAACTTTCCGAAAAATGACACGGAATATGCACGCAAGTTATAATTCATCAAAGAGAGCTATTAGATGTCTCTAAACACACAAAAGGAAGCTAGTGCTAAAACAAACGGTCAGGTCATTACATTCTTCCCCACTTAAATATTTCTTCATCCTCGAACGTGCCAATAGTCATCCCAAAGCCGTCAAATAGCTGAATAAGCTCGTCATACCCATGAGTGATCCCATACCACCCCGGTATATATAAGTCAATGAACATGACCCTGACAGAAGATTTTTTCTTTGACCTTAGCCCACAGGGCGTGGAAACAGATTCCAACATCCGGAATCCCCTATAATATCCGATCATTGTACATACACACTATATCAATCTCAACAAGCTGTATCAAGAAGTCAATACACTTCCTAGATCAAACCATACGATGTACACATAACTCGTGTACTCGCAACAATAACCTTCTAATCATAATAGCTGCTCATTACCACACCCTGTACCGGCAATATACTTCATATCAAATAAAACATCATTCCAAACATTCGCAACGCTGCTAATGATAAAAAGAAACATGTAGAAACTCATAACCACCTATGAAAGCAAAAGGTCATGGAGTTCTCCTGCCCGACAAGGACCATTGCCAAATTCTAAGCGGAATAATAGTATTATTCTTCAAAACATTCATTATCCCAATACGATAGTGCAAATTCCAAGTCCAAAAACATCGTATCACCCAACATAAGCAGATGAAATGACAAGTGACGCCAAAAGCCACATAGAACCTCACACAATGCCCAAACAAATAATAACTCAAACATAACAGATAATGGTAAAAAGGTCAAATAAGAAACCTACCAAGCAGATTTGACAGGTAGGGTAATATTGAACATATTCTTATGAATTATTTCTACAAAGTAGAGGTAAAACACGTGAAATAAGCATAAGGAATCACATCTCATCATAGTACACCCGATCCCACACATTGTTATTGCAGCATGCAACCCGACCCAATTATATCATTCACTTAGGAATACCTATCGAGCCAAACACTCGTGCTCACTAAACAGATGTGAATAAACAATAAGCATGATAGAGTGCATAAATACAACTATGGGAAGATAAATAAGCATAATACAACCGATTGAGTAATAAAGTAGCCTCTCAATTCATCATAGCATAAGAGGAAACACATGAACAGGCCAGGGCATGAATAACATCCATTCCAACCGATGATACACCCACAGTAAATGGTGCACCACGATAAGCAAGCCCGATGAGATATAGAATACATATTCTCATTAGGCCTAATAATGAGCCCCTAACATTCTAATTATCCAGAAATAGGAAAGTAACCTTCCAAAAGTCCACAGTGACCCAATCTATAACAAATACAATCAGTCATCCAACTCTTAACACATTTTCACAATTCGCAATTAGGGAACAATCTGCCTCTGAGAACATCCCTCTCCAAACCTCAAGAATGCAAGAATATCCATATATGATCTTTACTCTCCCACTCAAATAAATGACGCGTCACTCATACACAATTACCTCATAAGAAATGCTCCCGTAAGCCTTTAGCACCACGTAACAAAAAACTGAACATACGTAGTCAACAACCAGGCAATTGCTGCAATACTAGTCAAACATTCGCAAATCAATACATAATATGTATCCCAAAAACCCACCCTTCTTAGGAGATACAAGATAGTGTTACCATCCTCTTAAACATCTAAAATCTTCCCTACTATCTAAAGCTCACGATCTTCTTTTGATAATAAATTGCAACCTTTTCCATGCAAATCTCAATCCCATACGGCGCACCGTAACTATCAATGCTAACTTGTGAAAATACGAAAATCTCATAATCAATTCTGAATAATCAGCAACATAAACACCCCTATTAACTAGAAATTTCTACTTAACCTAATTCGGGAGAACATCACAATGCATCAAACCTTTTATACTCATAGAAGACATCAATCCTGAACCATGTCCATAACCATTATGAATTATTCCAAACCCATTAACACATAATCAAATCATCACAACTAATTTTCCTCTAACCCAGCCACGTCACGTAGACTGCTAAACCCAAAAGTAACTTACTCTAAGATGCTCATTCTAAAGGGACCTTCTGCGAATTCGAATTCGTTTCCTGTATCTCTCTAATACTGTTATGTAAAATCAATAATGATATCGAAATACCGCAAGTCTCGGCCACATCCCATGAAAACATCAGGTCCTAGCCTTACCTAAATCTGAAAATCTTTAGATGCCACATGTGAATCTTGAGCCCATTAGGACCTTCTCTAAAGTCATTCACCTTGCCCCAATCTCTAATGCACCGTCAATATGCGTCAAACATATTATGCTCCACCAGCACATGAATAACCAAAAATATGCAATCTGTGATTCCTCTTCCTACACAGTACATCCTCAATGAACATCAAACCTAAGTCATTCCACAACCTTCGTATATCAATAAAAGTATATTACATCAATGCGCCCAGCAAATTCATTACCCAAATCATCCTCGATGACACCCTTCTCAAACCATGTCAAGTCCATAATGGATCCATATCCAGGAACCACAGCAACACATGCCCAAATGACATGATCGTTGATGGTAGACTCCCCCACTTAGCTTGGAATGATACCCTTCATTCCAAACTCGCCATGACTTCATGATGCTATCTAGCTTAATCTCCTCATAAGCTTGCATCTCACCAGTTAGAACACACTCCGATCATCTGCCGAATACATACTCATTCTCATACCAGCCAAGCCAACTTCCTCAAGTTCCCAAACTGGTAGTATACATTCCATTGAATAGAAGCCTCATGCGAACACACGACCTAAAATCTTCACGCAGGAGATGACCCACTGGCTAGCATCGAATCAACATCTTCCCATGACCCTTCCATGGTCATAATAACTAGGAAACCAATTAATGCTCCTGAGTCTACACTTGTAGACAAGATATAAGAATAATTTTCATTTCTCGAATGAACAACTGAAAGATCCACTGACACACCCACATCTCAAAACTGCACAACACATCGAGACTATGATCATGTATCCATAGACCTTTGCAGCCCATTCGTAACATCACAAGTCATTGGTGCACCATGATACTTAGTGCTCAACATCATATACAGACGAATGTGAAGAATCGAAGTTGCAGGCTTCAAGATGAAACAAGGTCGCACACTAAGGAATGAAAGAAGTGAAGTTTCCTAAATGCCTTGTAGCTTATCAAGGATATGTATGGACAATATCATACCAATCTGCAAGACTCTACTAGACACTTGCTCATGACTCGTAGAACCTATGAACCTAGTTCTCTAATATCAATTTGTCACGACCCAAAATCCCACTAGATTGTGATGGCACCTAACTTAACTCTCTAGGCAAGCCTACCTGTAAAAGTATCTACTGTGACAAGAAACCATATACAGATTTGTTATTTCCAAAATTTGAATCTTACCCTTCTATTCTCTCATAGATGGCGAGGACACGTTTAGCCAGATCAGATGAGTAGGCACCAATGCCTCCAGTCAGGGTCATGAGGTACCGGTGTCGGGGCCGAAGTAGAGGGTCAGGTAGCGAACGTGCTACAACTAGAGCTCCAATAGAGCAGTAGTATTGGAGCCGCCAGTTGCTCCAGTGGAGGAGTAGGTTCTTGATTTTGTTGAGCAGGTGGGACCAGCTTAGACTCCAGCGGTACCTATTGATATGCCTAGTCTTTAGGAGACTTTGGCCAAGATCTTGAGTGTGTATATCAGCTTGGATCGGGCCTTTATGATACCAGTTGCACCAACTACCTCATAGGCCAGGGGAGCTAGCTTAGGGTTATCAGACACTAGGGGTTTTGCCAATGCAACAAGTTGTTACGGTGCAGGGCGAGATTGGATTCTTCTGACTGATGAGGAATAAAAGAGTCTAGAGGATTCCAGAGACTCCGTCCTCCCTAGTTCAGTAGAGGAGAGTCAAAGGATGCTCAGGGTTTTATTTATTAGTGTCATCAGATTCTTCGCACATCAGGTGTTGTGGACTTTAATGGAGTTGACTTCACTACTTTTTAGTTGACACGGCCAGTCAACATGTGCTGTTAGATTTATGAGTCGGGCAGACCAGCTAGCGTAGCACCACTTATATCAGCTCTCTTCTTAGAGAAGTTTGTTCCACAAACTTGCAGAGAGGAGTTGCCTAGGGAGTCTGAGCATATACGCCAGGAGGGCTTGACTATGACCCAATATGAGATGAGATTCATGAAGTTGGGATATCATGTAGTATTCTTGGTCCCTACTGAGAGAGAGAGAGTCAAGAGCTTCACTGATGGTCTCAACTATGGTATTCGATATGATATAGCCCGAGAGGACGAGATAGATTTTTGTTTTCTCCATGTGGTTGAGATTTCGAGATGCTTGGAGCATGTATGCATGCTTGAGCGAGAGAAGCGGTGTCACGACTCAAATTGATACCTTCCCCTAAGCTGATAACCTACTAGAAGGACTGTCAAACGTTATATTAGAATCTGCAACATGAAACGCAACATCCTCAGGCAAAAGAAACATCAGTACGAGTAAAGTACAGAGTATGTAAGGCATGAAAATTAGTATATAAAAGACGTGAAAGAAACATGGAGTAAAGGACTTAAACTATAAGTCTGAACAACTGTGTGAATCATGAAACATTTATAATGTCACCCATATGCATATAAATGATATATTATTCATAGGAATATGCGTACATAACATCATCAAACATCTGGGGGTATCCCATCATATCATCTCGGCCTCAGTGGGCGCAATCATCAATGTATACTAGCTGATCAGGTGGTGGTGCGTATATAATACCGTAATCTTATATACTATATATGTATATATAGTATAGTATAGTATATATATTAAATGTATAATATATATATATCGATATAAGATGTATATATAGTATATTTATATATAAGCTATATTCGATATGCTATATATACATCTTATATACTATATATAAGATGTATATATAGTATAGTATAGTATATATATAAAAGTGTATAATATATATATATATATATATATATATATATATATATATATATATATATATATAAAAGTTATATTCGATAAGCTATATATACAGCTTATATACTATATATAAGATGTATATATAGTATAGTATAGTATATATATTAGTCTAAAGACAAAAGGATGTTAAAAATAATATCTAAGTCTAAAGATAAAAATATTGTAAAGAGATATGCCTTGTAATTTTATTATAGCATTAAAAAATATGGCAATATCTTTCTTAGTCTTCATCCCCCTATGGAATGAGCACAACAAGGTGCTAATACCACCATTGAGAAGAAAAAGAAACTAATCAAGATGTGCCAAAATATAAGTTACATAATACAAATTAATTTTTGTATATATATATATATATATATATATATAAGTAATAAGCTATATTCGATAAGCTATATATACATCTTATATACTATATATAAGATATATATATAGTATAGTATAATATAGTATAGTATATATATTAAATGTATAAAAAGTTTGGGATTAAAACAAAGTTTGGGGGGATAAATGACTTTTTTATAAATAGCCAACGGCTATATTTTTTATAAAAAAAATATATATATATATATATATATATATATTTTAAAAATAGCCGTTGGGACCGTTTGGCCCACTAAGGGACCAGGCCGGTCCCGGGCCCTGGCGGGCTAAACGGTCACGGGCCTGACGGGCCCAAATCATAGGACTGGCCCACGAGACCGGCCCAGGCCCACTAAAACCGGGCCAAACAGTCCTGGCCCGTTTGGCTCGCGGTCCCGGGCCTGTACCGGCCCACTTGCCACCCTTACTTAAGATCCAACATTCATTCTTCAAAACAATATTATGAAAAATTCATTCTTTAGCATCCTTTGCATCACTTCATATTCATCAATATTTTTTGAACTTTTCTACAATATCTGAAGAGCGAAAAATTAGGATTGTGTTATATTGGGGTGGTGAGGATGTGGTAGAAAATAATTCGGTACATTATAGTTGTTCTCTACAAAGTATTGTTAAGTTATCACTCACATTGGAGTACGACATATTGGTATCTTTGATTTATAATAGAATGAGTATGAGTAAACGTTCGATTAATATCAAGATAACCGAAAGATATCCTTATTCGCTTACTCCGCAAGGGGTTTCTTATTATGTCGAGTTTAACATCGAAGATGATGTAACTCTGCAAGATTTTTTGAGGACTCCGGATAAACACCGGGATCTTCTTGTGTTAAAAATACTGGAAATGTATGTCAAATCTGAAGACGTCAACATTATTGATGTTCCGCAAAAATATGGATAATACTCAATCATTGGGTGGTGTTTTGGAGTCGTTTTATCCGATAGGTTCCGTATGAAAGAGGCAGGCTCGATCTAAACTTATCTCCATGGGTTAATGAGGAGCGAGGACATAATTTCTCCCCAATGCACCAGCATGGGGGGTCGCCAAGTTTACATAATTCACACGCCGAGTGGTAAATTTCAATTTTCGTTGTAGTATAATTGATTCTTTTATGTATAATATTTGTACTAACACTTATATATTTCAAAGGGGGTTACTGGCCAGATATGAATTTTACAACTTATGAACCAACCAACAATTGGAATATACCTAATTTTGGAGGTTTGGATTATATTGGTCCATCCGCGAGTCATCAACAAGTCGATAATGTGTATCATAGGCTATCTACATATTATGAATTTTACGTTAAGAGATAAGGTTAATATATTATGTTGGGATGACTCTGAAAAACTCATTATTTTACTGGTTGTGTGGTAAATACGAGCAACATGACGGTCCTGTCCTAACTCAGTTGTGCGATGAGGATATATTGAATCAGGATATGGCAGATGCACATAGTGAGGAATATGAGAGTGATTATGACAACAATGCTGATGAGTCTGGAGATGATACACCCTTTCCTGATGAGAGCGGCGATGAGGAACCACAATTCGCTGAAGAAAGTGAGAATGAACAACCTGATTTGACGAGGGAGCATGATGCCATAACTAAGCATGCTCCGTATATGCAGACTCCACCTACCGTTAGACCCACAGTGTATGAGTCTCGTGTGCCCTTTCATTCAAGGGGGATTCCCTACCTTGATCACTTTCCTAGCATGTCGGATGTGGATGCCCTCACAAGGATCTTCATGACATTCGTACAGCAATGTGGGATGAATCTAGACCAACAAAGCTATGTAACAATATTCTTTTTGGTGATAAGTCACGCCTTAGCAAGGCGGTGCGAATTTACAACCTAAACAACTATGGTGAGATTGAGGTTATTGAGTCTTCTAAGCAAATATATAAGGTTGTTTGTCGTAGATAGAACCAAGGTTGTAAGTGGATGCTGCAAGCGAGAAAGTTGGAAAGTAATGTGACAACCCGACTGGTCATTTTGTGTAATTGCATTATTTTCTCCCTATTGATGCTTCACACATGTGTTTTTATATTTTTATGACTTAAGGGGTTGATTGGTTTCGTTCCCGGAAGATTTCGGGTTGACATGGACCCTTTGATTCTTAGCTTCGAAGCCTAAGTTGTTTATGTTGACCAATGGTTGACTTTTATGAAAACGACACCGAAACTGCATTTTGACTGATCCGATAGCTTTGTATCGTGATTTTGGACTTCGGCGTATGCCCGAAATTGAATTCGGAGGTCCGTAGGTCGATTTGTGTTGTTTTGAAGAAAATTGGCAATTTAAGGTTTAGAAGTTTGATCGTAGGTTGACTTTTGGCTATCGTGATGGTAATTTGGTGTAGTGACTTGGAATAGGTCCGTAATGATATTTAGAACTTGTCTGTAAAATTTGGTGTCATTTGGCATTGATTTGATAGGATTCAGACGCTTAGTTGAAATTCTAGAAGTTCTTGAAATTTGGTTTGAAATTCATGTATTTTGGTGTCCGATTCATAGTTATAGATATTATTTTTATGTTTTGATCATGCAAGTGAGTTCATATGATGTTTTTAAACTTGTGTGGATGTTTGGTTTGGAGTCCTGAGGGCTCCGATGAGTTTCGGACATGTTTCAGAATGTTTTGGATTGAAAAATAGAATCTAGTGTATTGATGCCTCTAGTGTCGCATTTACGACCACCAGGGTCGCAATTTGCAACCCTAGCAGGGGGGCCTCATGTGTCACAATTGCTATATCTAGGTTGCAATTGTGAATAGTGACAGGGGGTTGGGTAGTTCGCATTTGCGACAAAAGAGTCGCATTTGTGATGAGGACAGACTTCGCAAATGTGAAGCCAATGTCGCATTTACGACCTCCTCTTAGGATGTCAGTGGCCACATTTGCAAGAATTTCTTCGCAATTGCAAGGGTTCGCAACTGGGAACCCATGTCACAATTGCGACAATTGGAACTGAACAAAAGGTTGAAAAGTCGGGATTTAGTCTCATTTCTCTCATTTTAGAACCCTAGACTTGGTAGGAGGCGATTTGGCGGGGGGATAATCATCTACAATCTTTGGGTATATGGTTCTAATCAATTTCTAACTATATTTCATGATTATATCTTAAATTTAATATCAAATTTGAGTGAATCAAAGAGGAAAAATTGAAAACCTTTGTCAAGTTTTTGATAAATGAGAAATTGAGTTTTGAGAGTCGATTTAGACTCAGATTTTGAAACTAACCACATATTTGGACTCGTGGGGTTATGGGTAGTCAGAATCTATCCTTGAACCCGAGTATTGACCAGGCGAGCCCGAGGTTGACTTTTGTTGACTTTTTGGAAAAAATATAAAGATCATAGCTTTTTCTATAGTAATTATTTTTCCTTGCATTGTTTGATGATATTAAGTCAATTTTGGGTAGAATTGAGCAGTATGGAGGCAGATTTTAAGGGGAAAGCTATTCCCGAGGATTGAGTTAGCCTAGTTGAGGTAAGTATCTTGCCTAACTTTGTGTGGGAAAAAACTACCCCTTAGGATTTGAGATCGATTGTGTCATTTGCGTTATGTGAAAGTCGTGTACGAAAGGTGACGAGTGGGTATACGAGTTATATGTGGTATTTGACCGATTTAGGTTATTTAGACTTTTTGCATACCTTTAATTAAATTTTCATATCATGTTTTAATCCTAAATGTCAATCTACTCTTACTTGTGTTACTCTATCCTTATATGCTTTATTTGACTTTGTTACCACTTGTTCTACATGTTACTTGATACTTTGCTCTTATGCTTTAGTTGAAGTTATTGCTTTCCTTATTGCCTTGTTAAATCCTTAATTGTTGAATTATTTTTACTAGAAGTCGTTATTTCGTGGATGATCTCCGTGTAGAGTTATTAGTGTTGAAGTTTTGAAAGTCGTTATCACATTGATGAGAAGTTGTCAATTGTTGAGATATCTTCCTTGTTGAGTGATTCACATTCATTGTTATTGTTGATATTATTTTACACATTGTGGTTAAGCCATGAGCTATTTAGTGTGAAAATATTGATATTGTTGATTTTGAGAAGTTGTGGTACATGGGCACTTGTGGTCCGGGTTATTATTGTGTTGTGATATTGATGCACATGTGGCGGTATAAGAATAAGAGTTAATATGCATGCGGCAGCATAAGACGGGATTTATGTGCGTGTTTCTAGTAAGGGAATTACTTGAATCCACGCAGCGTCATAAGGTGGGCTAAAATGCGTGTGGCTATTTCGGGAAAAACGTTTTCAAAACTATCTAAATGTAAGGCTCACGCGGCGACTTAAGGAAAGATTGTGATTGAAATTGAGAAATGTGAATACGTGGTAGTACCTCGGTTGTGATTCTTGTTGTATACGATGTGGTACCTCGGTTATGATTCTTGTTGTGCATCTCATGTGGAAAAGAGTTATTGGTGGAATATATCTTGTTGCTTTTATTCTTCCTTGTCTTATCAGTTTGTCCGTATTTGACTATTGTGGTTCTTTTATTTGTTTCCTTCTTGTTATCTCAATGCTTACAATTCTGTCATTAGTGTACGTTATTAACCTGCTTCGTTATCAATTATTTCTCCGCCTTCCATTACTTCTCGTTATTATATTTCGTGTTGTTTATTATGTCCTAATAGGTGTCTTGACTTGACTTCGTCACTAATCTACCAAGGTTAGGCTTGATACTTACTGGGTACCATTGTGGGGTACTCATACTAGGCTTCTTCACGTCGTTTTGTGCAGATCCTTGTATGTGTACCCGTGTTGGACGTTATGAATTGATTGAAACTGTTTCTCAGAGACTTCAAGGTATACCTGCTTCGCGTCCGCTGGCCTCGGAGTCACCTTCCATTACCTTTTCATTTTGTTGTATTTCTTATTCAGATAGTGTTGTAGTAGACATTCTCTATTATTCTGTAGAGTTTATGACTTTGTTCCACCGGTTTTGGAAGAAGTGTTGTTGAGATCCTATTTTGGGAGGTTATATGAGTTTATCAGTGTTACTTTAGTATTTCTGATTGATTATTTCTGTCAAGTTATTATTAAATGTTAGGCTTACCTAATCATAGAGACTAGGTGCCATCATGACATCCTAAGGTGGGAAATTAGGATCGTGACAAGTTGGTATCAGAGTTCTAGGTTCATAGGTATTACGATTCATAAGCAGATTTAGTATATTTTTAAAGATCAGTATGAAGATATTTATACTTATCTTCAAGAGGCTACGAAACTATTAGGAAAACTCCACCTCTTTGATTCCTTATCGTGCAAATGGGTTGACTTCAAAATATAAATCTTTGATTTTCTATTCTCCAATGGATGGTGAGGGAACACACTGCTGGATCCAATGATCAGACACCCGCGCCCCCAGCTAGAGCCGTCAGAGGTCGGGGCTAGGGTGGAGGATAAGGAGGGGCACGTGGTGTAGCTAGAGCGCATGCTGGAGCTGCGACGGAGGAGCCACCAGTAGATCCAGTTGGGGCAGGCACCCGAGGTGCCTGTTGCCGCCCGTGCTCTTCAAGAGACCCTCGCTCAGTTCTTGAGCAGTGTTCCGTACTATAACTCAGGCGGGGTTTATTCCACTTGCACCAGCCATATATCTGGCTGGGGAGAGGAGCTCAGACTCCCGTGCCCGTATTCCAGAGCAGTGGGTCCATGTAGATCAGGTCCCAGAGGTTATGCCAACATAGCCTGTTGTTCCGGTTTAGCCTGAGGTTAGGGCAGTGCCATCTGAGGAGGAGTAACTTAGACTTGAGAGGTTCAAGAAGTATCATCCTCCTATTAAAGTGGCTTAGCTTTAGAGGATGCACAAGGTTTTCTAGAGAAGTGCCATTGTATTCTCCGCACCATGGGTATTGTGGAGATGAGCGGAGTTTTTTTTACCATATTCCAGCTGTCAGAAGTAGCGTATCAGTAGTGGCAAGCTTACGATGAGGGGAGCCTAGACGATGCAGCTTCACTTGTGTGGACTCATTTTTCATAGATGTTCCTGAGAGAGTTTGTTCCCCAGACCCTTTCGGGATGCATGGCTCTTAGAGTTTGAGCAGCTACAACAAGGTACTATGACAGTGTTAGAGTATACCATCAAATTCAGTGAGTTGTCCAGACAGGAGTGAGTCCGCCGATTAATCGAGGGGCTCAACTATGGTATTAGATTCAGCATGGCTTGAGAGTTGGAGACAGATACCCCATAACAGCAAGTGGCAGAGATCGTAGAGAGGTCGGAGGGTATGCGAGGCCGTAAGATACAGTACATGTAGGTCAAAAGGCCTCGAGGATTTAGTGGTTGCCATGCTGCAGCTACAACCCATCATGGTAGAGGCTATGTGAGCCATCCAGTTCATTCAGCACTTCTAGCTTCTAGTAGTGCCCTGGCTATTCCGAGGTCTCAGGTTGCACACTTTGTTGAGCCACTCTCTATTGCCCCTCCTACACGGGGTGCCTTCAGCGGTCAATCTAGTCGACCAGGCCAAAGCCAGTTCTAGCAGCCACGCCCACTGAGAGAATACTTTGAGTGTGGTGATACTCATCACATAGTAAGAGACTACCCTAGACTCATGAGGGGTGCACCTCCACCGACTACTCAATCTCCATAGATTCATGCAGGTCCACAGACTTCACAGGCCTTGGTTGCCGCTCCAGTTGCTGCTCCACATGCACATTGAGGCAGGGGTGGGGTCAGACAAGTAAAGGTCACCCTAGAGGGGGAGGCTAGGCCAGGTTGTATACTTTTTCAGGCAGGACGGAGGCAGTCGAATCAAACACAGTCATTACAGGTATGGTTCTGGTTTGTCATTGGGATGCATCGGTCTTATTTGATTTAGGATCCGCTTATTCATATGTGTCATCTTACTTTGCTCTATATTTGGATATAACTCATGATTCTTTGAGTTTTCTTATTTATGTGTCCATGCCTGTGGGAGATTCTATTATTGTAGACCGTGTGTATCGGTCGTGTTTAGTTGTTATTAATGATTTTAAGACCAGAGTTGATCTATTGCTACTCAATATGGTAGACTTAGATGTGATTTTGGACATGGATTGGTTGTCGCTCTATCATGCTATTCTGGATTGTCATGCTAAGACTGTGACATTGGTTATGCCAAGTTTACCACGGTTGGAGTGGATGGGTACATTGGATTATGTTCCTAGTAGGGTGGTGTGCCTTCAAAGGGCTCAGCCTATGGTTGAATAGGGATGTGATGCTTATCTAGCCTTTGTGAGAGATGTTAGTGGTGATACTCCTACCGTTGAGTCAGTTTCGATAGTGAGAGACTTCCCAGATGTATTTTTAGCAGATCTTCTAGGCATGCCGCCCGATAGAGATATAAATGTTGGCATTTGACTTATTGTTGGGCACTTAACCTATTTTTATTACACCCTATTGTATGGCACCAACGGAGTTGAAGTAGTTGTAGGAGCAACTGCAAGAATTGCTTGATAAGGGTTTCATTCGGCCTAGTGTGTCACCTTGGGGTACTCCTGTTCTGTTTGTGAAGAAGAAGGATGGTTCTAAGCGCATGTGTATTGATTATTGGCAGCTGAACAAGGTTACAGTGAAGAACATGTACCCATTGCCGCACATTGATGATTATTTGATCAGCTATTGGGTGCCAGAGTATTCTAAAGACTGATTTACGGTTATGGTATCATCGGATGAAGATTTGGGACCCGAATATTTTGAAGACTGCCTTCAAGACTCGGTATGGTCATTATGAGTTCCTTGTGATATCATTTGGGCTGACCAACGCCCCTATAGCATGTACGCACCTGATACAAAGTGTATTCCATCCATATCTTGATTCATTTGTCAATGTGTTTATTCATGAAATCTTGGTGTACTCACGTGGTCAGGAAGATAAGGAGCATCATCTAAGGATCGTGCTCCAGATCTTGAGAGATAATAAATTATATTCAAAATTCTCAAAGTGTGAATTCTGGCTTGATTCGGTGGGATGTTTGGGTCATATGGTGTCGAGTGAGGGGATAAAGTTAGATCCGAAGACGATTGAAGCAGTGTAGAGTTGGCCTACATCTTCTTCAGCCACTAAGATTCAGAGTTTCCTTGGTTTGGCCGGGTATTATCGCTATTTTGTAGAGGGTTTCTCATCCATTGTTACACCTATGACCAGATTGACCCAGAAGGGTGCTCCTTTCAGATGGTCCAAAGAGTGCGAGGCGATCTTTCAATAGCTCAAAACATCTTTGGCTATAGCCCCAGTATTGGTGTTGCCTACGGGTTCAGGGTCTTACATTATGTATTATGATGCTTCACGTCTTAGGCTTGGCACGGTGTTGATGCAAGACGGTAGGGTGATTGCCTATGCGTCTCAGTACTTGAAGGTCCATGAGAAGAATTATTTGGTCCACGACTTAGAATATTCAATGATTGTTCATGCATTGAAGATTTGATGACATTATCTGTACCGTGTCCCATGTGAGGTCTATTTCGACCACTAGAGTCTACAGCAACTGTTCAAACAGAATGATCTTAACTTGCGGCAGCTTTGATGGTTAGAGTTGCTTAAAGACTATGATATCACTATTCTACATCATCTTGGAAAGGCCAATGTGGTGGCCTATGCCTTGAATCGAAAGGCGGAGAGCTTGGGCAGTTTAGCATATCTACCGGCAGTAGAGAGACAACTAACTCTAGATGTTCAGTCCTTGGCTAGTCCGTTTATTAGATTGGATATTTCGGAGCCCAGTCGGGTTCTTGCTTGCGTGATTTCTCGGTCTTCTTTATATGATCGCATCATAGAGCGTCAGTACATCGACCCCCATTTGCTTGTCCTTAAGGACACGGTATAGCACGGCGATGCCAAGAAGTTTTCTATTAGAGATGACTGTATGTTGCGCTTGCAGGGCCGATTATATATGCCCAATGTGGATGGTTTGCGTGGGATGATTGTTGAGGAGACCACAGTTTGGGGTACTCCATTCATAAGGGTGCCGCTAAGATGTATCGGGATTTGAGGCAGCACTATTGGTGGAGGAGAATGAAGAAAGATATAGTGGAGTATGTGGCTCGGTGCCTAAATTTTCAACATGTGAAGTATGAGCATCATAGGCTGGGCGGTTCGCTTCAGAGACTTATGATTCCCGAGTGGAAGTGGAAGCGTGTTACCATGGACTTTATTGTTGGGCTCCCATGGTATCAGAAAAATTTGACGTGGTATGGGTGATTGTAGATAGGTTGACCAAGTCGGCTCATTTCTTTTCGGTGGTGACCAACTATTCTTCAGAGCAGCTAGCCATATCTATATCCGTGAGGTTGTTCGACTTCACGGTGTGCCAGTATCCATTATCTCTGGTCAAGGTACGTAGTTCATATTGCATTTCTAGAGAGTTGTGCAGCGTGAGTTAGGCACGCAGGTTGAGTTGAGTACAACATTTCACCCTTAGATGTATGGACAGTCTTAGTGCACTATTATTATGTTAGAGGATATTCTTCGTGAATGTGTTATAGATTTTGGGGCTTCTTGGGATCAGTTATTTCCGCTTGCGGAGTTTTCCTACAGCAACAGTTACCAATCGAGCATTTAGATGGATCTTTATGAGGCCCTATATGAGAGACGGCGGTGTTCTCTAATTGGTTGGTTTGAGCCGGAAGAGGATAGGTTCTTGGGCATGGATTTGGTTCGAGATGCCTTGGAGAAAGTCAAGTTGATTCAGGATCGGCTTCTTATAGCCCAGTCAAGACAAAAGAGTTATGTTGATCGGAAGGTTTGTGATGTAGCATTTGTGGTTGGAGAGCGAGTTTTGCTCCAGGTTTTACCCATGAAAGGTGTGTGATGAGGTTCAGGAATAAGGACAAATTGAGCCCTAGATATATCGGACCTTATGAAATCCTTGAGGGAGTTGGTGAGGTGGCCTACAAGCTAGCATTGCCACCTAGATTATATGTAGTTCATCTGGTGTTCCATGTTTCTATGCTACGAAAGTATTATGGTGATTTTTCTCATGTATTAGACTTCATCTTAGTCCAATTAGACAAGGATTTGGCTTATATTAAGGAGCCGGTGGCTATCATGGACAAACAGGTCTAGAAATTTAGATCAAAGAACATTACTTCAGTGAAGGTTCAATGGAGGGGTCATCCAGTCGAGGAGGCGACCTGGGAGACCGAGCACGACATGCAGAGTTGTTATCATCACCTTTTTATCACTTCAGGTGTGTCTTTATGTATGTTCATGGATGAATATTTGTTTTAAGAGAGGGAGAGCGGGATAACCTGACTGGTCGTTATTTTTAAGTGCGCCTGGTTTACCCATTTGATGCTTCACACATGTGTGTTTATAGTTTTATGACTTACGGGGTTGATTGGTTTCATTCTGACAAGATTTTGGGTTGAATTGGACTAATTCTTGGCTTATAAGCCTAAGTAATTTATGTTAACCAATGGTTGACTTTTGTGAAAACGGACCCCGAAATTGTGTTTTGATAGCTCTGATAGCTTCGTATCGTGATTTTAGACTTGGGCGTATGCCCGGAATTGAATTCGGAGTTCCGTAGGTTGATTTGTGTTGTTTTGCCAAAATTTGGTAATTTGAGGATTAGAAGTTTGACCGTAGGTTGACTTTTGTCTATCGGGATCGTAATTTGGTTTTGGGACTTTGAATAGATTCTCTATGATATTTAGAACTTGTCTGCAAAATTTGGTGTCATTTAGAGTAGATTTAATAGGATTCAGACGCTTAGTTGCAATTCTAGAAGTTCTTGAAATTTGCTTTGAAATTCATGCGTTCTGTTGTCCGATTCGTAGTTCTAGATGTTATTTTGATACTTGTATGGATGTTTGGTTTGGATCCCCGAGTGCTCAGATGAGGTTCAGACATGTTTCGGCTGAAAAAATAGAATCTGGTTTGTTGATGCCTCTAGTGTCGCATTTGCGAACACCAGGGTTGCAATTGTGACCTTAGCAGCGGGGCCTCAGGTGTCGCAATTGCGATACCTGGGTCGCAATAGAGAATAGTGACAGGAAGTTGGGTAGTTCGCATATGCGACAAAAGAGTCGCATTTGCGATGAGGACAGGCTTCGCAAATGCGAAAACAATGTCGCATTTGTGACCTCCTCTTAGGTTGTCAGTGGCCGCATTTGCGAGGATTTCTTTGCAATTGCGTGGGTTCGCAATTGCGACAACTGCAACTGAACAAAAGGTTAAAAAAGTCAGGATTTAATCTTATTTCTCTCATTTTAGAACCCTAGACTCGGTAGGAGGCGATTTCGAGGGGGGGTATGCATCTACAATAATTGGGTATGTGATTCTTATCAATTTCCAACTATATTTCATGATTATATCTTAGATTTAACATCAAATTTATGTGAATTAAAGAGGAAAAACTGAAAAAAATTGTCAAGTTTTTGAAACATGAGAAATTGAGTTTTGAGAGTCGATTTGGACATGGATTTTGATACTAACCACATATATGGAATCGTGGGGTTCTGTGTAGTCGAAATCTACCCTGGGACCCGGGTTTTGACCGGGCGAGCCCGGAGTTGACTTTTGTTGATTTTTTGGAAAAAGTGTAAAGATCATAGCTATATCTATTGTAATTATTTTCTCTTGCATTATTTGATGATATTAAGTCAATTTTGGTTAGACTTGAGCCGTATGGAGGCGGATTTTAGGGGAAAAGCTATTCTCGAGGATTGAGTTGGCCTAGTTTAGGTTCTTGCCTAACTTTGTATGGGGGAAACTACCCCTTAGGATTTGGGATTGATTGTGCTATTTATGTTATGTGAAAGCCGTGTATGCAAGGTGACGAGTGGGTACACGGGTTATATGTGGTATTTGATCGATTTAGGTTATTTAGACTCTTTCCATACCTTTGATTGAATTGTCATATCATGTTTTAATACTCATTGTCAATCTACTCTATCCTTGCATGCGTTATTTAACTTTGTTGCCACTTGTTCTACATCTCACTTGATACTTTGCTCTTATGCTTTAGTTTAAGTTATTGGTTTCCTTATTGCCTTGTTACATCCTTAATTGTTGAATTATTTTTACTTGAAGTCGTTGTTTCGTGGATTATCTCCTTGTTGAGTTATTGGTGTTGAAGTTGTGAAAGTCGTTATCACATTGAGGCAAAGTTGTCAATTATTGAGATATCTTCCTTGTTGAGTGATTCACATTCATTGTTATTGTTGATATTCTTGTATGCATTGTGGTTGAGCCATGGGCAATTTGTTGTGGAAACATTGATACTGTTGATTTTGGCAAGTTGTGGTACATTTGCACTTGTGGTGTGAGTTGTTATTGTGTTGTGATATTGATCGCATGCGTCGGTATAAGGAAAGGGGTTACTGTGCATGCGGCGGCATAAAGTGGGATTTATGTGCGTATTGCTAGTAAGAGAATTACTTGAGGCCATGCGGCATCATAAGGTGGGATAAAGTGTGTGTGGCTATTTCGGGAAACATATTTTCAAAACTATCTAAATGTAAGGCTTACGCGGCGGTATAAGGAAAGATTATTATTGAAATTGAGAAATGTGAATATGAGGCGGTACCTCGGTTGTGATTCTTGTTGTATACAAGGCGGTACCTCGGTTGCAATTTTTGTTGTGCATCTCATGTTGAAAAGAGTTATTGGTGGAATAGTTCTTGTTGCTTTTATTCTTCCTTGTCTTATCTGTTTTGTCCGTATTTGACTATTGTCATTCTCTTTATTTGCAACCTTCTTTTTATCTCTATGCTTACAATTTTGTCATTAGTCTACATTATTAACCTACTTCGTTATCATTTATTTATCCGTCTTTCATTACTTCTCCTTATTATATTTCGTTCTGTTTATTATGTCCTAGTAGGTGTCTTGACCTGATCTCATCACTACTCTACCGAGGTAAGGCTTGATACTTATTGGTACGGTTGTGTGTACTTATACTACGTTTCTGTACATCTTTTTGTGTAGATCCAGTTACGTCTGCCCCTGGTGGACGTTAGTGATTGATTATAGCTATTTTTCGAAGACTTCAATGTATACCTGCTCAACGTCTGTAGGCCTCAGAGTCACCTTCCATTACCTTTTCATTCTGTTGTATTTCTTATTCAGGCAGTTTTGCAATAGACATTCAAGATTATTCTGTATAGCTTATGATTTCTTTCCACCGGTTTTGGGAGAAGTGTTGTTAAGATCCTATTTTGGAAGGTTATATGTGTTAATCAGTTTTACTTTCGTATTTTTGCTTGATTATTTCTGGCAAGTTATTATTAAATGTTAGGGTTACCTAGTCTTAGAGACTGGATTCCATCACAACATCCTAAGGTGGGAAATTGGGGTCGTGACAAGTAATATGTGGATCGTGGGGAAATACATTGGCAAGCACACTTGTTGTATGGACACATTCAATAGGAATCATTTTAACTTGAAAGTTGATTAGATTTCCCTTGTCTTGATTACACACATTGAATCATCCATAAGTTACAAGGTGAAAGAGTGTATAACATCAGTTGCGCTGTTATATGGTTGTACCATTAACAAAAGAAAGGCATTTCTCGGTCGTAAACATGCATTTGAGATTGTTTATAGCAATTGGGATAAGTGATTTGCGGCTCTACCGAGGTACATGGCTGCTTTGCAATACTTGAACCCCGGGATAGTTGTTGAATGGAAGCACGATCGGAGTTTTGACTTACCACAGTACATATTCAGATATGTGTTTTGGACATTTAAATCACGCATTGATGGTTTTGTTCATTGTCGTTCGGTAATCTCCATAGATGGAACACATGTATATGGAAAGTATGATATAAAGATATTGATTGTTGTTGCAATAGATGCTAATGGTAGCATATTCCCCCTTCCATTTGCTATTTATCCCAATGAAAGTCAAGAGACTTGGACATGGTTTTTAACCACTTGAAGGAGCCATACGCCTACCACCATTACAATGTTAGGCACTTGAAGGCCAACTTCCAACGGGCTTATCCAAACAGGAGCTTACATGATCTAATGTGGATGGCTATAACAAATCATCAAGAGTGTAAATTCAGGATGCGAATGGAATTGATTAGGCAGGGAGACAGATGAGCTTATCGTTGGTTGATAGAACATGAGCTTGAGAAGTGGACTTTGCATAAGGATGGTGGAAGTAGATAGGGAATTTCGACTACAAATGTATTCGAGTCTTTCAATGGGTTGTTAAAGTCTAGTCGTGGATTGCCAATCACTACTATGGTGTGAATGTCATTCAAGCAACTGGCGGAGAGGTTTGTTGATAGATTCCACAGTGTATCATTCTTGATGGAAAGGGGTGTTCAATTTATGCCACAACCGACGAAACGGTTTGAGCGTTATAGGAAGCGGTCACAGTGGCATACATATTTGCAATATTGCAGCGATTGAAATTATTTTAAAGTTCGCACTGATTTGCAGCAAAACCAAGGTATTAATAAACACACAATCAATGAGAGCACGCGAATATGTTCATGTGGGAAATGGTCTATTTATCACTTGTCATGCTCACATGCCTTGAACTTCTTTCAACATACTAGATTTGCAACGACGAGGTATGTTGATAGAGAATATAGTGTGGCTCCATATGCAAACATATATAGTGACCACTTCTAACCAGTGGGTTCAGAGCATTATTTGCCATCGGAACCATTCAAATGGTTTGTAACAAGGATTTCTTGCGTCACAGGCAAGTACAAAATAGAACGCGGATACAAAACCAAATGGATGTTAGTGATACAGTATATGCATATAAATGTGGTATATGTTCCCAAACAGGACACGATCACCATAAATGTCCTACAGTCGATTTGGGACGCGGTGGCAATTCAGCTCTTGGTGGCAGTTCATACAATATTGGCAATTTTCAGGCATAAAATTAGTTTTTTGTAGCCATATATTTAATAGGAATAAGATTTTGTAATGGTGTGCTTGCAATATCAATGAAATAAAATTATATTTCCAACAGTGTTATAGGTATTTGACACTTAGCATTGAAAATTCAAAAGAATACCTAAAATTCTTGAGGAAAAAAAATTACTTTCAGTCGTCATAACAATCACTGTCAGACGTTAATTCATCGTTACTTTTGTCGATTTCGTTATTGCTATTTTTTCATCTTCTTCGTAGCCGTCTTGTTCGCATTCGTCCGGACCTAGGACATCATAATCTAGCCCCCAATTGTCACACATTTCTCGTTTTTCATCGCTATCATCAATAAGACCACTTGCTTGATTTTCTACAACAATATGACACTCCTATGCCCAATATCTGTGGTAGAAATTTTGGTAGTACCTCCCACTCCACAACTATTGGGAATACATGATAGTCAAGATCTCTATTAAATATTCCATTCTCTAATAAAGACTAATGTTGATCCTCTGTTTCTTAGAGGTAGTTAAGATCATACAGTGCATGATGAACGACTAGTGCCTTTTTCATCTCTAAAATCTCCTTCATCAAATGTCGAATAACTTCTAGTTTATCTTTGTGTGTGTTAGTGTGGAACATTGCAGACAATGCATGTGGTACAACTAGCCCATGCCAATGATATAATACTTCATAATCACACATTTTTGAGTATAGGGGAACCCATTGTAGGTTTTCACCTCAAATTCGCATACCTTCAGGCTTTGTAGAATACATTTCCCCCTCAATAATGTGCCCTGCAATTTTGATATCTATATATATATTGATTGGCTTAGTTTCCTAGGGATGTAAAACACTATACAACCTGTCATCCACCAAATCAGTATAGCAACCTAGTATGTTTTTTTCAAGGAAGGGATCGATTGTGTTCTGACATGTTCCATGTGGATCTTTTGAACTACCTTCATCGTTTTACCTCTTCTTAAACCACTTATTAAATGTAAATGGCATTTTTCAAATGGTTATTTAAATGAATAACTGGAAAATAAAATTTGGTTCAACTTAAGAAGAACCAAATAGGAGGTAAGTTCAACATGACGCATGTGCAATATGTGCTACCTTGTCTTGTCGATGTAATGGCCCGACTGGTTGTTTTGAGTATTTTAGCTATGTTCCCCTATTTATTGCCGCCTCTATGTTATATTGTGGTTATGTGACTTGCCGGGGCAGTTGGTTTAGTTTTGGGTGAGTTTCGGAGTGAATTGGGACACTTAGTACCAAAGTTGGAAGCTTAAGTTGAAAGAGTTGACCGTAGTTTGACTTTTATGTAAACAACTCCGGAATAAAGTTTTGATGGTTTTGATAGTTTTGTATGGTGATTTTCAAATTAGGTAAATGTCTGAATATTGATTCGGATGTCCGTAGGTCGTTTTGGCTTGAATTGGCGAAAGTTAGAAAATTGAAGGTTTGGAAGGTTGAGAAGTTTGATCATGAGTTGAATTTATCGATATTGGGGTTGCATTCAGATTTCGAAAGTTGGAATAGGTCTGTTGTCTCATTTATGACTTTTGTGCGAAATTTGAGGTCAATCGGAGTTGGTTTGGTATGAATCGGCATTAGTTTTAGAATTTGAATGTTCATTAATTCCATAGGCTGAAAATGGGGTGCGATTCATAGATTCGATGTTGTTAGATATGGTTTTTGGCCTCGGGTAGGTTCGTTATGTGTTTCGAAACCTGACAGTATATTCGGACGGGGTCCCGGGGGGCGCCCCGGGTGTGATTCAGATTGAAATCAGGTTCACTTGGACTTGGTTGATTGTTGAAGAATTGCTGAGTCTGGTGCAATCGCACCTACGCACCTTGGGCTGCAGGTGCGGCACCGAAGAAGCGGCCTCTGAGCCGCAATGCAAAGAGGAGCTGGGTTGAGATGATATCGTAGGTGCGAACACCTGGGTGCAGGTGCGCACCCACAAAAGCGATTTTATTTCCGCAGAAGTAGATCTTGGTCAGCCGCATAAGGATCGCAGGTGCATTCGAGCGTCCATATAAGTGTGCTCGCAGAAGCGGTCACTGGTCTATAGAAGCGAGACAGCAGAAGTGGTTTCTGAGCGAAGAAGCGGATTTGCCTGGGCTTAATGAAAAGCCACACCTGCGATGGATTTTCCACAGGTGCAGAACCGCAGAAGCAGCTGCTCGTCTGCAGAAGCGGAATATCTGGGCAGAAAAGGGGCATATCGAGGGTTTTATTCCATTTTTCATCTTTTGAGTTAGAGACCTTGATTTTGGGTGATTTTGGAAGGGATTTTCAAGGCGTTGATCGGGGTAAGTGTTTTTTACTCGAATTTGATTATTATACATGAATCCGTCATTATTTTTATCATTTAATTAGTGTTTTGAGTTGAAACAATTGGAGAATTTTGTGAAAACTTCCTAAACTATAAATTGAGGATTTGAAGGTCAATTTGAGGTTGGAATTGGATGATTTTAGTATGGATGGACTCGTTATTGAATGGGTGTTCGAATTTTATACGTTCGGTCAGCTTCTGAGATGCGAGCCCGGGGTTGACTTTTTTATTTTCTTTAAAGATTGCTACTTTATTATCCAAAATAGTTTCCTATGGTTTGTATTTATGGAATAAAGTTATTTTGGCTAGATTCGAGTCGTCCGGAGTAGGATATTTGCGAAAAAGGTTTACTGGTGGATTGAGTTAGCTTGTTTGAGGTAAGTATATTGCCTAACTTTGTGTGGGGGAATTACCCCTTAGGATTGGAGTTGTTTGTGTTATTTGTGGTATGTGAAAGCCGTGTATGCAAGGAGACGAGTGGGTACATGGGCTATATGTGGTGTATGACCAGTTTACGCTATTTAGACTCTTCTCATGCCTTTAATCGAATTGCCATAACATGTTATATCTTTCATTGTTAATTTACCCTCATATGCTTTATTAGACATTGTTAATACTTGTTCCACCTCGTACTTGTTATTTTACTCTTTTATGCTTTAGTTGAAATTATTTCCTTCATTATTGTTTTGTTACTTCTTTAATTGTGGAATTTCTTTCTTGAAGTTGTTAATTCATGGAATATCTCTTGTTTATATATTGGTGTTGATATTGTAAAAGCTATTACCACTTTGAGGCAAAGTTATTAATTGTTGAGATATCGTCCTTGTTGACCTATTCACCATTAGTTTGTTATTGGTGAGATTCTTGTACACACTGTGGTTGAGTCATGGGCTATTTGTTGTGGAAACATTGATATTGTTGATTCTTTCGGCAAGTTATGGAAGTTGGGCATCTGAGGTGCGGGTTGTGATATATTATGATATTGATACGCATGCGGTGGTATAATACTAGGGGTTAATACACATGCGGTGAGATAAGGTGGGCTTGATACGCGTCTTGCTAGTAGGGGAACTACTTGAAGCCATGCGGTGTGATAAGGTGGACTAAAACACGAGTAGCTATTTTGGGAAAAATGATTTTCAAAACTAAATGTAAGGCTCCCACGGTGATATAAGGAAAGATTGTGATTGTGATTGTGATTGCGAAATGAGATTACGAGGAGGTACCTCGGTTGTGATTCTTGTTGTTATGTTTCATTTACCTCACTTGTATTAGTCCGCATTGTTTTCCTGATGTTCTTATTATGTGTTCCTTCCTTGTTGCCTTTATTGCTTTATATTCAGTTTTAGCTTTTCTTGTTGTATTTCCTTATTGCCTTATTTTTCTCGTTCCCATTTTAGATTGTATTATACTTTTTCAGCTTCTTTTTCTTATCCTAGTAGGTGTCTTGACATTGCCTCATCACTTCTCTACCGAGATTAGGCTTGATCTTACTAGGTACCGTTGCGGTGTACTCATACTACTCCTTTGCACATTTTTGTGCAGATCCAGGTACCTCGACCTAGGTTAGGCACCAGTGAGTAGAGCATTCAGTTTGGAGACTTCAAGATATACCTACCCGATGTTCGCATGCCTTGGAGTCACCCTCTATCTTGATTTTTCTACTGCTTACTCTTTACTTAGACAGTGATGTATTAGGGATGTTTCAGAATATTCATGTAGAGCTTATGACTCAGTCTCACTAAATTTTGGGAGTTACTGTCAGCGGTATTGTTGAGTTCCTTTATGATAGCTAGTTGGTTTAAATTTGAAGTTCTATTATTATTTCCGTTATTTCTCAATGCATGTTAGGCTTACCTAGTCTTAGAGACTATGTGTCATTACAACATCCTATAGTGGGAGATTGGGATCGTGACAAGTTGGTATCAAATCCCTAGATTCATAGGTGTTACGAGTCATAAGAAGGTTTAGTAGAGTCTTGCGATCGGTATAGAGACATCTGTACTTATCTTCGAGAGGCTATAGAAATGTTAGGAAACTTCACTTCTTTGATTCCTTCTCGTGCGAATTAGTTGACTTCAAAATTATGAATCTTTGTCTTTTTATTCCCTCACAGATGGTGAGGACACACACCGCTGGATCCGATGATCAGATAACCGTGCCCCCTGCTAGAGCCGCGAGAGTCCAGGACGGGGCAGAGGCCGAGGAGGGGCACATGGTGCAGCTAGAGCACCTGCTCGAGCTGCAAAAGAGGAGCCACCAGTAGCTCCAGTTGGGGGGCAGGCACCCGAGACGCCTGTTGCCACCCCTACACTTCAGGAGACCATCGCACAGTTCCTAAGCATGTTTGGTAATCTAGCTCAGGCGGGGTAGATTCCACTTGCACCAGCCACATCTCAGGTTGCGTGAGGAGCTTAGACTCCCGCGGCCTATACTCCAGAGTAGCGGGCCCATATTGATTAGGTCCTAGAGGTTATGTCAGTGTAGCTTGTTGTTCTGATTCAGCCCGAGGTTAGGGCAGTGGCATCTGAGGAGGAGGAGCTTAGACTTGAGAGGTTTAAGAAGTATCATCCTCCTACTTTGACCGGCCTAGTTACATAGGATGCATAGGGTTTTCTAGAGAAGTGCCAATGTATTCTCCGTACGATGGGTATTGTGGAGACGACTGGGGTTGCTTTTACTACATTCCAGCTATCAGGAGCAGCATATCAGTGGAGGTAGGCTTACGAGGCAGGTAGCCCAGCCGATGCAACTTCAATCACATAGACTCAAGTTTTCAAAGGTTTTCTTGAGATAGTTTGTTCCCCAGAGCCTTCGAGATGAATGGCGCGTGGAGTTTGAGCAGCTGCGCCAAGGTACTATGATAGTGTCAGAGTATGAGGTCAGATTCAGTGAGTTGTCAAGACATGCATCTGCCTTGGTTTCTATAGTTATAGAGTGAGTCCGTAGAATCATCGAGGGGCTCAACTATGGTATTAGAATCATCATAGCTCGAGAGTTAGAGATAGATACCCCATATCAGCAAGTGGTAGAGATTGCGCGGAGCCTGGAGGTATGTGGGGCCGTGAGAGAGAGGACAGGGAGGCCAAGAGGCCTCGAGATTCATGAGGATATAGTGGTACTCGTTCCCCAGTTGCAGCCCGTCATGGTAGAGGCTATGTGAGCCATCTAGTTTATTCAAAAATTCCAGCTTCTAGTGGTGCTCCGGCTAATTCCAGGTCTCAGGTTTCCCATTATGCACCGCCACTATCTAGTGCACCTCCTGCAAGGTGCTTTTAGCGGTTAGTTTAGCCGACCAGGCTAGGGATGGCTTCAGTAGCCACGCCCACCGAGAGCTTTCTTTGAGTTTGGCTATACCTGACATATGGTGAGGGACTGCCCCAGACTCAGGAGGAGTGCACCTACATAGACTACATAGGCTCCACGTATTCCACCGGGTCCATAGACTTCTCAAGCCATGGTTGCTGCTCTAGTTGCCGCTCCACCATAGCCAGTTAGGGGTGGAGGTCAGGCGGGTAGGGGTCACCCTAGAGGGGGAGGCCAAGCCAGATTTTATGTTTTTCTATGTAGGACGGAGGCGGTCGCATCAGACGCAGTTATCTTTGATTCGTACTCCACTTATTCATATGTGTCATCTTACTTTGCTTCGTATCTGAATATATCTCGTGTTTCTTTGAGTTCTACAGTATATGTGTCTATGCTTGTGGGAGATTTTGTAGTTGTGGACCGTATGTATCAGTCGTGTTTAGTTGTTATTGGTGGTTTTGAGATGAGAGTTGACCTATTGTTGATCAGTATGGTAGACTTTGATGTTATCTTTGGCACGGACTGGTTGTCGCCCTATCATGCTATTCTAGATTATCACGCCAAGACCGTGACACTGGCTATGCCAGGTTTGCCGCGGTTAGAGTGGAAGGGTATAATGGAATATATTCCTAGCATGGATGTGTTCTTCCTCAAGGCGTAACGGATGGTTGAGAAAGGGTGTGATGCATACCTAGCCTTCGTGAGAGATGTCAGTGTTGATACTCCTATCGTTGAGTCCGTTCCGGTAGTGAGAGACTTCCTAGATGTATTTTTGGCAGATCTTCTGAGCAAGCCGCCTGATAGAGATATTGATTTTGGTATTGTCTTGTTGCCGGGCACTCAGCCCATTTCTATTCCACCATATCATATGGCCCTAGTGGAGTTAAAGGAGCAGTTGCAAGAGTTGCTTGATAATAGTTTCATTCACCCTAGTGTGTCACCTTGGGGTGCTCCAGTTCTATTTGTGAAGAAGAAGGATGGTTCTATGCGCATGTGCATTCATTATCGGTAGTTGAACAAGGTTACAGTGAAGAACAGGTACCCATTGCCACGCATTGATGACTTATTTGATTAGCTACAGAGTACCAGAGTGTTCTCAAAGATTGATTTGCGGTCAAGGTATCATCAGCCAAAGATTCGGGATCTGGATATTCCGAAGACTGCCTTTAGGACTTGGTAAGGTCACTACAAGTTCCTTGTGATGTCATTTGGGCTGACCAACGCCCCAACAACATTTACGCACCTGATGACTAGTGTATTCCCGCCATATCTTGATTCATTCGTCATTGTGTTTATTGACAACATCTTGGTGTACTCCCGCAGCTGGGTGAATCATGAGCAGCATTTTAGGATTGTGCTCCAGACCTTGAGAGAAAAGAAGTTGTATGCAAAATTCTCAAAGTGTGAATTCTGGCTTGATTCGGTCGCATTTTTGGGTCATGTGGTGTCGAGTTAGGGGATCAAGGTAGATCCGAAGAGGATTGAAGCAGTTTAGAGTTGGCCCATACTATCTTCAACTACTGAGATTCGAAGTTTTCTTGGTTTGGCCGAGTATTATTTCCGTTTCGTAGAGGGTTTCTCATCCATTGCTCCACATATGACTAGATTGACCTAGAAGGGTACTCATTTCATATAGTCCGAGTAATGTGAGGCGAGCTTTCAAAAGCTCAAGACTGCTTTGACTACAGCCCCAGTGTTGGTATTGCCTACAAATTCGGGGTCTTACACTTTGTATTGTGATGTGTCACGTGTTGACCTTGGCACGTTGTTGATGCAAGATGGTAGAGTGATTGCCTACGCATCTCGGCAGTTGAAGGTTTATGAGAAGAATTATCATGTCCACAACTTGAAATTGTCAGTTACTGTTTATGCCTTGAAGATTTGGCGGCACTATTTGAATGGTCTCCCATATATGGTCTATAACGATCACCGGAGTCTCCAGCATTTGTTCAAACAGAAAGATCTTAATCTGCGGTAGCGGAGGTGGTTAGAGTTGCTTAAATACTATGATATCATGGTTTGTATTTATGGTATAAAGTTATTCTTGCTAGATTCAAGCCATCCGGAGTTGGATATTCGCGAAAATGCTTACTAAAGGATTGAGTTGGCTTGTTTGTGGTAAGTACTTTCCTAACTTTGTGTGAGGAAATTACCCCTTAGGATTGGAGTTGTTTGTGTTATTTGTGGTATGTGAATGTCGTGTATGCAAGGTGACGAGTGGGTACACGGTCTTTGTGTGGTATTTGAACGGTTAGGCTATTTAGACTATTTTCTTGCCTTTAATCGAATTGTCATAGCATGTTATATCTTTCATTGTTAATCTAGCCTCATATGCTTTATTTGACATTGTTAACACTTGTTCCACCTCTTACTTGTTATTTTTCTCTTATATGCTTTAGTTGAAATTATTGACTTCATTATTGTCTTGTTACTTCTTTAATTGTGGAGTTTCTTACTTGAAGTTGTTAATTCATGGAATATCTCTTGTTTAGCTATTGATGTTGAAGTTGTAAAAGTCATTATCAGTTTGAGGAGAAGCTGTTAATTGTTGAGATATTATTCTTGTTGTGCTATTCACCATTATTTTGTTATTGTTGAGATTCTTGTACACATTGTTGTTGAGCCATGGGCTTTTTGTTGTGGAAACATTGATATTGTTGATTCTTTTGGCAAGTTGTGACATTGGGGCACTTATGGTGCGAGTTGTGATATGTTGTGATATTGATGCGTATATGGTAGTATAAGGCTAAGGGTTGATACGCATGTGGTGAGATAAGGTGGGCTTGATACGCGTGTTTCTAGTAGGGGAACTACTTGAATCCACGCGGTGTGATAAGGTGGGCTAAAACACGGGTAGCTATTTCATAAAAAATGATATCAAAACTATATGTAAGGCTCCCGTGGTGATATACGGAAAGATTGTGATTGTGATTGTGAAATGCGATTATGAGGCGGTACCTTTGTTGTGATTCTTGATGTTATCTCTCATTTACCTCACTTGTATTTGTCCGCATTGTTTTCTTAAAGTTCTTATTATGTGTTCCTTCCTTATTGCCTTTATTGCTTTTAATTCAGTTGTAGCTTATCTTGTTGTCTTTCTTTATTGCCTCATTTTCTTCGTTCCCGTTATTAGACTGTACTATACTTGTTCAACTTCTTTTTCTTATCCTAGTAGGTGTCTTGACCTTGCCTCGTCACTACTCTACCAAAGTTAGGCTTGATACTTACTGGGTACCGGTGTGGTGTACTCATACTACTCTTCTGCATATTGTTGTGTAGATCCAGGTACCTCGACCTAGGCTAGGCACCAGTGAGTAGAGCATTCAGTTCGGAGATTTCAAGGTATACATGCTCGGTGTTCGCAGGCCTCGGGGTCACCCTCTATCTTATTTTTTATACTGCTTACTCTTTACTTAGACAGTGATGTAGTAGGAATGTTTCAGAATATTCGTATAGAGCTTATAACTAAGTCTCACCAGATTTTGGGATTTATTGTCAACGGTATTGTTGATTTCCTTTATGAAAGATAGTTGGTCTAAATTTTAAGATCTATTATTATTTCCGTTATTTCTCCATGCATGTTAGGCTTACCTAGTCTTAGAAACTAGATGCCATCACGATTTTCTACTATGAAAAATTGGGGTTGTGACAGTCGACTTGGAAAAGCTTGTACGCACTTGTACCATAAAGAATCTATTGTAAGTGAAACATGGCACATGAACAATATGTGTTATGTAGTAGCTTAGAAAATAATAGAAGTTTAATGTGCGTCTTGTCTTGTCTACCTAAAAAATCATGCACGTACTTGTACCGTAAATAATCTATTTTAAGTGAAACATAGCGCATGACTAATTTGCATTATACACCAGCTCAAAAAATAGTATAAATTTAATGTGCGTCTTGTCGACCTGAAAAAGCCTACACGCACTTGTGACGTAAAGAATCTATTCTAAGTGAATCATAGCACATGAATAATTTGCGTTATACACCATCTCAGAAAATAGTATAAATTTAAAGTGTGTCTTGTCTCGTCGAACTATAAAGCCTATATGCACTTGTACCTTAATGAATCCATTCTTAGTGAAACATGGCTCATGAACAATATGTGTTATGCAACCTAAAATCACTTATTCTAACCATTAAATACCCTGCGCATTTTATATTATTCTTTGCGGATCATCACAACTTAACAAAACAAAGAATACTGCTTCCCATAAATTTTCAAGTTCAAGCAATACGATATGTCTGGACGTGATGAGGTTGCTAGGTATTACTGCGGGAAGCGTGTAGGGCGCAGACGTCGGATGAGTAAATACATTGTGAGTTGTTACTATTAAATTTTATTAGGGTTAATAGATTTTTATAACATCTTCATTAATAGTTGTTTCTTATCATCACCATTTGTAGGACGAAAATCAATATGGTTTTGAAGAATGGTACAATGAACCCATTATCCAGGAATACTACAAATCATGTTTGCTAAACCTTTGAAAATATACCGTGGAGTACAAAATAAAGATCTGGAAACTCGAAGAACAATTTGTGGTAGGGAAGGAGCAGCTGAAAGAGGCAGAAGAAGAGAATAATTGACTGCAAGAAAAATTTCAGTAGTTGAAGCAGAGAATAATGGGCGAGAATGACTAAACGATCATGATTTTTTTAAGTGTATTGTTTATTTTATGTTTTAGTTGTCATGCATTATGTGGTTTTATCGTATTTTAATGTAAGTTAATATGATGTATTTTTTGTGTTCTGGTATTAACCTAATCAATAAGACTAAAACTAAAAACACAAAGCTTATAATGTAAAAACATCAATGATATTAAAAATAATATTTAATGTAATATATGCAACGCAAACTAAGTATCAATGTGTCCCACAGCCTGTGCATGGGAAGGCATGAGGTGCATACCATCCCAACCGGCTATGCTATATGGAGCATCTTCATCCAGAGCGGCTACGCTATCTGGATCATCCTCATCCTGTCGTCTCCTTATCTTAGGATGCGCTGCAACATGATCGTCAGGAAGGCTAATAAGATAAGTAGAGGCGTCCATTAGGCCAGCAGTAAGCTATAAAATCTTAGTAGATTTTAGTATATGATATGTAGAATAATAGTAGATTTTAGTATATGATATATAGAATAGTAATTTAATAGCTTAAAAAAATTTATAGTCAACCCAGTGTCTCAGATGGCTCCTAAATAAGATCATGCGTCTTTGGCAATCGAGTATCACACACTGTCATCTCTGTGATAGGTAATGGCAAAATCTTTAAAAAAAATATAAACAAATTAGATATTACTGCCTAATAATTAAGGTCAAATAAATTGAAATAATGGAAATACAAACAAACCTGCGCCTGAGTGGGCACACAATGCTCTGGGAGAACTCCGAGGTGAAATGGACTAGATGAAGGTTGTGCCATCTCCACCAGATATGATGTCACCCTCGATGTGCCTAGTGGATCCTCAACATCCCTCGATGCAGAGCCATAACTCAAACGTCTACCACTATGAACATCTCGCACCGGACGATCCTCTATATCCCCCGATGCACCTGGAACATCAGGATAATACTTATCACAATCAAACGACAAAATGCATGTGCCCACGATCAATAATGGAGTTGTCGGGGTAAACTGTGAAGTCCTCAATGACAACAGTCTATGTGTAGGCATATCATCGCCATCATCGTGTGCCTCGCCAAAGTCACCAGGCAAATCCTTACCAATATCCTCCACGGGTGGCTCAGCGCCCCTTACTGGGCACTCTGTCCTCATGGACCACCCTGACCACGGGGGCCACCCCTTCCTCTTTGGACACGCCTGGCACGTCTACCACGTGTTGGGGGCAAGTTTCACCCATGATGGTAATCCTCAGGCGGCATATACGTAGCAACAAAACCTAACCGCGCATCCCCTCATGCAGCTACCAATATGGCAGTAGCAAGCTGAGTAACATGACGACCCCAATAATGCACAAATGACACTTTGTAGCCTACAGGCTGCTGCATCTGCAGATCCATCTAGTAAAAAAGGTATAAGCCAATAGCCTGCATAGAATATAATATATTAATTAAAGAAGATAAGAAAATCTAACATGATGCGTAAGTATATCAAATAACATACCAGTGCCTCATGCCTCCCCGCGTATGGAATATACCGACCACCTTTCCGATGATCGGGATTACCGATCAGAGTGCGAGTAACACAGTGATACCAAGCCATGTACTCATTCTCAACGTCAACAATGTCATGTGGAGGGTCTGGCAGAATCCTGAACAGTCTTTGATTCTTGTCCTCTATCTAGGCCTCTAGCTAGGCCAAATATGCCAAGTCAACTCTACTATGATCATCCCGCTCGTAATGTGTGGCATGCCAACTAGGATGAGTAGGTACATGCTATCGCCGACCAAACAGTCATAGGAATCTTCCGGTCGGATAATGCTCAACTATATCGAGACATATCAGTATGACCTTAGATATCAACACAGCTCGACATCATGAGCAATACTCTGGCAAACTGGCGATGGGCTCGTTGCTATATGGCCTCTAAATGAACTATTTGTTAAATGTAAGAATAGTAAGTAAACGCAAGACAAATAAAGTATTAACAAATGTAGTTAGTCAAATATTTACCGGAGCAACATCCATTAGATTCAACATATCCCTATAAAGATGGAGATGATGTTGAGCCTCGACGTCGTGGTCCCGACCTCGCTTATCTACCCATCTCCTAGCACGTGGTCGAAGTGGCGGAAGTGGTGCATCTGGAGCTAGCGGTCGAGGAGGGGGATGCATATGGAAGAATCTCTCCCCAAGCCCAAACCTAATATTGATTGTGGACGTAAAACTGAGTATTTTATATTATATATATGATAATAATGGAAAGAACTGATAATGTTATCACCTACAATAGTGGAATAAATCCAGCGACGCCTCTCACGCTACCCATCGACGCCTTGCACAACTGCCTAAAAAGGTACGCTAAAACGGTACCACCCCAACTGTACATGGGTAAGTGATCTAATCGCTCCAGATGATGAAAGAAATGTAGGGTCACAAGGTTTCCCGAAGTGTTCAGGAAAATAATACCACCAAATATCATAAAAATCAACATCATTGACTGCCGCTCAATAGCCTCTACTGGTGACTCCTTCGTGATCTACTCGTGAAGCGCCTCCAGGTGCTGCCTAATAGGCGGTAGCTGTAATCGACTAACACCACTGATAGCAATCTGCTCTGCCGGCTGGAATCCAGTGAGCCTCTCCGGCATCTGTAGATAGTCATGCCTCCTATACTCCCTAAGAGCATGCGGGTAGTGGATAGCAAGACCATCAATGGAAAACCCGAAAAATACCTCCACGTCCTCCAACGTGATGGTGACCTCACCAATAGGAAAATGAATGTATTCGTCTCAAGCCTTCAAAGCTCAATCAGAGCCGTGACCAGGGACCAATCGAACTGCAATCAGTTGATCACAATAACCCGGATAAAATAGGAACTCCATTCAACTTCGACGTTAAAACCAATTTGAGTGAGGCACGCAACTGTATGAGAATGAAGTGAGTGGCCCCTAATAAACTCCCAAAAATCATCAATGCGTCTCTGGTGGAAGTTCTCGATTAACAACTCTCCATCTCATATATGTGATGACCTATGTCCCGCCTGGAGCATCTGTAGCTCACGAGAAACAGGTCCAGGATGAAAAAGCGGGCAATCCATAATGATGTCTATAAATTAAATAATATTGATTAAAATATTGTTCTCTTTACTCGTTTAACATCTCAAAATATCTTGCAATATTTTTTATATTATTATTTAACTCATAAATGTTTATATTAATAATTAATTTGATATAAAGTGTTTATTTAAATGTTAGTTTTGTAGGATTTTACTACTAAATTTCGGCAGAATCTTATTTTTACTATCAACTTTTTATAATTCGACTAAAATTTGACAGTCTTATTTTTACTATCAACTTTTTATAATTGTTATTCGTCGTTTAAAGAATACTAAATATTGAATTTGTTTTATTTATCGAGATAATTTTAGATATTTTTAATAATTATTTTTATATAAAATATTATTATTTATTTATTTCGTTCGTAACGATTTATATATTAATTTGTTACTTTTTACACTCAAACACCGCAGGGTCTCTTTATGTACTGTCAACTTTTATAAATTTTATTCATCATTAAAAGAATACTAAATATTTAATTTGTTTAACTTATCGAGATAATTTTAAAAGTTTTAATAATTATTTTTATATAAAGTATTATTAATTATTTATTTCGCTCGTAACGATTTATATGTTAATTTATTATCTTTTACACAAAAATTCGGCAGGGTCTCTTTTATGTTGACAACTAATTATTTAATTATTCATCAGCCAAGAAACACTAAAATGCTAATTTTTTTGATTAATTGATTAATATCTGATCTCTAACCGGCTACGTTAATGACAACACGTAGTTATTAATCTATGCTAAAGGGAAATAAAGAACACTAAAGGCACATATTAATTGTTCAATAATTATTAAAATATTCAACAACTAACATAAATTATAACATATTTATTGTTCTACTACACTAAAGGACATCACTTGCTAAACATTAAATTAATTCGGCTAAAAGCATATATATATATATGCACGCACAAAATCATGCGATAGATTACTACGAACTAATTACACAAACATATATATACAACTTATACTAAAAGAGTGTTTTGAAATACCTATTTTTGAATGTTTTTACGAGAGAAAATATGCCGCTTTTACAACCAAATCGAGCACAAATTGCGTTCAACTCCACGATGCAGTCTTGAATCGTGTCTTTAATCGATAAAATAAGAACGACAAGAGATTTCACGGATCAAAGTGGGCCAATGGAGTATTTGCAAAAACATTAGTATGGGAGGCCGATTTTTGAAGCTTATGTCGCGGAAGAGAAGTTGTTGTGATATTTATATAAGTATAGTCGTTGTGATATTACATGTGTTATACCAAGTGTTTGAAAATAGTTAGCATAGCGCATGTATTTCATGTGTTATATTTTAACTGGCTAACTGCCGTTAAGGTATAGCGCATTAAAAATATGCGATATAGATAATAATATCTTCAAAAGTTTTTTATACATATTTTTGTTTCTTGAGTTCAAAATGGCAACATTTTGGTTTCGGAATCCAAAAAGGACTAGGTCTACTAAAAGGCAGCAACGCACGGAAGGAAAATAAAGAAAGGTGGAAAGAGAAAGTCATTATTTGAGTCCAAAAGGTCAAAGGATTTATAGGACCCACGTGACTACATACAACAAGTAATACTTCTTGTTTGGCCCACTATTAAAATATTTTGCGCTTTGCAACTTGATTTACACGAAGGGATATTAGTATGGTGTAATGACTCGATCGGTCGTTTTGAGTTTTAGCGTTTCATTCGGTGGTTTGAGATTTTGAATAGTTTTATATTAGGTATTATGACTTGCGCGTATAGTTGGTTTCGATTTTCGAGCAGTTCGGGATTAATTTGGAAGAATGATTCTCATTTTAGAACCTTTAAGTTGGAAGAGTTGACAAATGTTTGACTTTTGGATAAACGGATTTGGAATCGGGTTTAATTATTCCAATATGTGTGTATGATGATTTTGGACATGTCCACAAAGAATGGTTAAAATCCGATGACTTTTGGATAAGTTTGGGTTGTATAGTGATTGTTTTTGGTTTCGACATCAATTTCAGCATAAATGTTACCATATTGAGCAAACGGCATTTGATTCGTATTTCAACTAAACCATTATATCCGTATTGTAATTTTGGAACCATAGCAACTGAAATCATCAAGTTTCGACATCATATGAGGAATTTATGGTTATTTTACTAAGAATTGGGTTGTCGGATATTTAAGATTATTTGCGAAACTGCCACTGAATTGGTATTTAAAAATCAACACTATTTTCAAATATTGACACAAACATATCTCCTTCATTATAAGGTCAAATGGAGTGATTCAAAAGCCTAACTTGACTGGAATTTTACAAATAATCCATTGGAGGCATCAAACGTGAGTTTCGGGATCATTTGCCACAAGAAACAAGGTAGAACGGCTGGGCATTTTTGGCTATTAATGTTGTTGGAGTTTTTTTCATCTTGAAAGTTTGGGATTGGGAGAATACAAGGATGTTCTTCAAGTTTCCTCCATGGGGTAAGATCTAAACCATAACCTAAGTGTTTCCCTTTGATTCATTCCCTTGGTTTAAGCTTTAATCCATGATTTAATTAAGAATCCATTTAATTCTTTAAATCAAGACCTAGGGTTATGTTCTACATTTTAAAAATTGAAAATGAGTTAGAGGTGTTTATTTCACGATTTCTTTTGGGGTTTTGTTCTCTTATATTAGGAGAACGACATATTCGAGTTTGGCGAGTTTTGGAGGAGTATTTCGGGAGATATGGGACCCAACTAG
Organism: Nicotiana tomentosiformis; assembly: GCF_000390325.3. Lineage (NCBI taxonomy): Eukaryota > Viridiplantae > Streptophyta > Magnoliopsida > Solanales > Solanaceae > Nicotiana > Nicotiana tomentosiformis. The sequence continues at coordinate 176,879,767 of NC_090813.1, read as the reverse complement.
TATGAGTTGGACTCTTGGGTTATGAACACCTAATAGTGATATTTTGGCGAATTGGTTGAGCTATCGTACTCTGATTGAGTCAGTTTTCATTCGTATGACCTTGTATTGATTGGGGCTTCACTTGGGTAAGGTTGGATTCTGAATCCAGGGGGGGCAGGTGTTGAATTTTTGGTTGACTTTGGGTTTTTAATTAAAGATTCGACATTTATCGATTGAGTTTGTTTCCTTTGGTGTTATTTGATGTTCTTGAGTTGCTTTTGTCTAGTTTAGAGCCGTTCGGAGGTCGGTACATACGGGATGGCATTTCTAGAGTATTGTTTGGCTTGCTCGATATTGGATTTGGCTTGTTCGAGGTAAGTAACACTTCTAAACTTGGTGTTGAGGGTATGAATCCCTTAACATACGTATTATGTGTTTGGTGTTAAGGTGATGCGCATGCTAGGTGAAAAGCGTTTGGGCATGCACCGTGTGAAGTATGACTCGGTTGATTCTAGGATAATGTGTAGTTAACTAATCTTGATTCTATCCATGAAATTCATACGTGCTAGAGTAATTGAGATATGATCCATGTTGGAAACCATTCTTAGGCTATATGCTAATTCTGTTTGGATCCACTGAGGTCATTTCTGATGTTGAGTTATTTTCTTAAATTACAATTACATACTCAGTTATATTTATTTATTTACATATCATATCTCAGTCTATGTTGTCACATCATGTTATCCTTGTTTGGGTTGATTAGCATGATATTTGTGAGCCAGAGACACTGGAGAGATTGATGATTGAGATGGGGGGCTAAGGGTCGAATTGTGAGTGATGTTGATTAGATCGGCTGCATGCCGTAGTAGGTTTTGTTGATTCATGATGGAATCAGGTTGCACGCTGTAACAGTTATTGATTTATGATGGGATCGAGCTGCACGTCGCATATTAGCGCTTGGGCAGGGTTCGCCCCTCCAGAGCCTGACATACCGGGAGTGAGCACAGGTACCGAGTGCCAAGTGATTGAGTGCTGAGTGATTGAGTGTACAGTGTGGTTGAGTGTGAGACAGTGAGATTGAGTACTCTAAGAGTGTGAGTACATGACTTCATTACTGTGATGCATTACATTTGACATGCATACTTGGCATGTAGGCATAAAGATGCATTTTCTTATGCTAAACGGTATTGTGACATTCATGACTTCACATGCACATTGACATGTAGGCATAGAGATGCACTTTCCTTATGCTATCTAATAATGGAACATCTTATCTATCGTTGAAAGTTTTTGGGAAAAATCACTGTTTTCTAATATACTCATATTTTGGTGATTTCGGTGAAAGATTTGTTTTTTACTATTATACTAGAAAGCATGTCTATTTTCTGTAACTGTTGACAAGATGAGCATAATATCTTTTGAGTTATTACTTGTACTGTTTTCATTCTAATTTTACAAGTGGCTATTGGCTATTAGTGTTAGACTCTGACCATTTGTCCAAGCTCATCACTGCTTTCAACATAAGGTTAGGTTTGTTACTTATTGAGTATATGGGGTCTGTTGTACTCATACTACACTTCTGCACCTAGAGTACAGATTTTGGAGCTAATATTGTTGTGTATGACGGGAGCTGGCATAGAAGATGGATATGTGTTCCGTTTGTAGCTGCCTCTTGTTCATGGTAGCTTTAGATTTATAAAACTCTGTTTATGTACATTTCGAACAGATGATGCATTTATTTCATACTAGCTTTGTAAACTCTAAATCATAGAAGCTCGTGATTTGTACTACCAGTCCTTGGGGAATTCTATAAAATTCAATTATTTCAGTTTTGACTCTTATTATTATTATTATTATTATTATTATTATATTATGGTTTATTGTTAATTGGCTTACCTAGCTGATTGGGTTAGGTGCCATCACGACTAATTGAAGTTTGGGTCGTGACAAGTTGGTATCAGAGCTCTAGGTTTATAGGTTCTATGAGTCATGAGCAAGTGTCTTGTAGAGTCTTGCAGATCGGTATGATGACATCCATACATATCTTCGAGAGGCTACAGGGCATTTAGGATAAACTTTCCATCTTTCTTTCCGTATCATGCAGCATTGATTCAGCTTGAACCATATCTCTTTGAATTCCTTCCACTCACTCGTATGCATATATGAGCGCTCGGTATCAGCTGTACAACAACGACTTGTAGATTTCAAGGATGCGGTGTGAGATGTGTTTTCAGTGTTTTGGTGATGGGCCAGTCTGGAGGACTTGAGGCTCGGTTTGGACTGCAACTTAGGCTCGATAGTTTCAGTTGTGTGAGCATGTACTTTTGGACTTCTATGTCCAGTGGTGTCCCTATGAGTGGGACTGATAGGTCGGCAAGTGGTTGGATGGGTATATGATGAGTGGGATGTAACTACGGGATATGTTCAGATGGTTTGAATGTGACGGGAAGAGTTTGCTTGAGATGTGAAAAGGACTATTCGATGCTCGATTTCTGTGGATATGTCATAAAGTCTTAAGTTATGAAGGTTTTTGAGAGATTCTTTCATGTTATTTCATTTTTGGAATGAAGTAGATTTTCATGTCTTGTTGATGAGTTCAGACTCAGGACGACTAAGTGATTACGTAGTAGTTGTGGCTGTGAAAGGGTATAGAGAGATGTCAACTTGTGACTAAGCATGTGGGTTATCACCTCCGGGGTAATCTACTGATGTTTGATCCTTATGATGTTATGTAGAGGCTTTCTTTTCTACCAGTGGGTATAGGTGTTGCGATATGAGTTTGGATTGGTTGAGAAAGTTGACATGACTGTCACGACTATGAATGTGAGCTTAGCAAATGATTTGAGGTATTATATGGTTTGTGTTACATGAGCTTATGAAGGATTTAGTTAAATCTCACAACGGTATTATGGCAGTAATAAGGTATGGGCATTGTGAGTTATCGAGTGTTTTCATCAATAACTTTGAGCCAAGTTGGGGAGTCTGTTATCGATGATTTGATTGCATGGTTACGTGTTGTATTACTGAGGCTAGTTTTGAGGATGACTTAAGCAAGGAAATTTCTGGATGCATGGTGTATTACACTTTATGGGTATATGGGAATCATGGGATGATTGAGTTTTTATTCGTGAAGGATGTAGTGCGCATGGACTAGGAATTTGCTCGGTTTCGTTAAGGCGGGGTTACTTCTTTGGGTATTGTAATTCTAATGGGGCACATGTCGTTTGGCCCGTTTGGGCGGTGCAATTGATATTTGAGTAGAGTGGATGACTCTCGAGAAGGTTCTAATGGATTCAAGATTCATATGTGGCATTTGAGAATTTTTCGATTTTGTATATGAGTAAGATCTGAGATTTGCATCGGATGGTGTCGGGACTTGCGGTATTTCCATATAACTGAATATTCTACATTTTAGTATCGGAAGGGTAGAGGAAAAGGTTTCAAATTCACAAAAGGTCTCTTCAGAGTGGGTGCCTCGGTTGTGGTACTTTTGGGATGCTTAAGAGGGAATACGATGGCTTATGGGCCTTAGGGAGGGTGTGGTTTTATGCTAGGATCTCTCGTGGTGAGCGTAGGGTTAAGGTTCGTAGTCTACTGGTAAGGAGAAGTGTCAACTCGAGGGTAATTCAGAAGGAACTTGGAGAAATAGGACAGCTTGGTAGTAGGTTGGATCAACACGGTAATGGATATGATCGGTTCTTTGGGTACTTATGATGTGGTGAGTCTCTACAAGTATTTTGTGGCAATACTCTTGGGTTTGGCGACCTGCGTGGTTTGGTTGAGTTAGAGAGATTCAGTTTTGATGGCTTGGTTATGTGCAAATGGGTTTCGAAGTGTTTTCAATGGTTTCTACCATGGTTTGAGATGGATATATTCTACCGGTGTGAGGAGCATGTTGCGTGTCATGATTTTCTCCTCGATGGGATCAATTGGAATGTTTCTGACTTATCGGGTATGTATTATTCTAGTGACTCAGAGTTGATTATGAGATTCTTGTGCTTTTCATATGATGGCATGATAGATGCGGTGTGTTGTGTGGGATTGAGATTTGCATGTGCAAGGTTATGGTTCAGTTTTGAAGGGAATGTCATGAATTCTTAAACAAATGGACTATTTTAGATGACTAGATGAATGATATTTCTACTTGGTATTGCCTAAGAAGGGTGCACATTTCAGAAGGTGCATTGTGTTTTGACTTACGGATGCTTTATTAGTATTGCGGTACTCGGTTGGTTGATCGACAGCTGATGTTCAGAATTTTCTATGTGGCATGGAAGAATTATAGAAGTATTTCTCATGGGGATAATTATGTATGAGAGATGTGTTCATGGGATCGGCTATGGTGATTCATGTGTTCTATGTATTTGGAGACTGGGAGTTCTCAAAAGCATATTGTTTCGGGGTTGCGGATTGTGAAGATGTGGCCAAAGTTAGATAGATTGTAGTACGTGCTATAGTTAGGTCATTGTGGACTTTTGTAGGATCATTTATCCATTTACGGATGACCGGAGTTTATTTGGGGGCACATTGGTAGGCTCAATGAGGATGTGTATTCTACACATGGTCGGATTTGTTGACTCAGCACCGTTATTGCTGAAAGATGTGTGATTCGGTTAGATTTGAGCTTGTTTGTGTTCTATTATGTTCTATGTGTTACTCTTCTATGCTACAAGTGGTTGTGATTTGTTGGTTATATGCACATCCGATGTGGTTCCATTTGGGCCTTGTAGCGGAATTCAAGCAAAATAGTTATTGGGGTGTTAAACGGTTGATTGCACCTTGGTTATGGTCTTTTCGGGTTGTGGTATATTGTGTTATTCGCTTCTCCATGGTTATGGTCATGAACTTCGTGTACTTGATGTCGAATTGCGTGTGGTTATTGATTTTGAGCATTGTGGCTTGAGGTATTTCATATGGACCGGTGTTCAGATTAGGTCATGCATCGCGGTAGCGTTATGCTAGAATATGATCCTTTGTGCTTATTTTGTGTGTTATGTTTCCCCTTGTGTGGTGGATAGATATAATTGCGCTTCGTGGTTGTATTTGTTGAGCTGGCGGGGTGGTTTCTTCATTTTCATTCTCTTTCCATCATTGGGTATATTTGAGTTATTAATTGTTGGGGCACGTATTGCATGGTATGTAGCTCTAAGTAGGATTTGTGTGACATGTCGATCGAGTAGCTTGTACTGGATGAGGTGAGGTTATTGGGCCTGAAATAAGTACCATCGGATTTGATTAAGGTATGTTTGCAAAAATTGTGTCACTAGTCGGCTTAGATTTTGGCTATGGTTCTTATCGCGAATGAGAGCTCCACGACTTATTAATCTGATGGGTGGTTATCATTTTTTGTATGTTTCTTTCATCACTGGTAGTGTACAAAGGTTCAGAACAAGATTTTAGTTGATATGAGGTTTGTTACAGGTGTCGGGTTGGTCATCGAGCAGCTATTGCGGTCGGAAGTTATTGCTATGAGTATTTGAGTTATGTAGTATATCATATGATTATATATTGAGATATGGTAATGGATTGATACAATTTGTTCAGAGTTATACGGTGCATAGATGCAAGAATCGGGTCATATAATGAGTTCCGGATGTTGGGGATTTGGGTTTTAAGGTTTATGGACTAAGGTTGAAGTAAGGATCCTCTGTTAGGTGGTGTTGTCGGGCTTATATGGATTGGGATAATTTGGGATCACCAATGGTTATATGTATGGTGAGGGTATATGGCACTTTTATGGCATTGAAACGACTCTTGGCACGTTCAAGGATGAACGTATGTTTAGGCGGGGGAGAATGTAATGATCCGACCAGTCGTTTGGAGCTTTAGCGTTCTATTCGGTGGTTTGAGACTTTGAGCAGCTTCATATTATGTATTATAACTTACGCAAATGGTTGATTTCGGTTTTCGAGCGGTACAGGATTGATTTGGAAGAATGATTCTCGATTTAGAAGCTTTAAGTTAGAAGAGTTAACCAAGATTTGACTTTTGGGTAAACAGACTCGGAATCGAGTTTTAATTATTCCAATAAGTTTGTATGATGATTTTAGACATGTCCACAAAGTTTGGTTTAAATTTTGATGAGTATTAGATAGGTTTGGGTTATATGGTGATTGTTTTCGGTTTCGACGTCGATTTGAGCATAAAGGTTACCATATTGAGCAAATAGCCTTTGATTCATGTTTCGACTACACCATTATATCTCTATCATAATTTTGGAATTATAGCAACTGAAACCATCAAGTTTAGACATCATATGAGGGATTTATGGTCATTTTACTAAGAATTGGGTTGCTAGATTAATTAAGCAATTGTCACCTAATTGGTATTTAAAAATCTGCACTATTTCCAAATATTGAAACCAACATATCTCTTTCATTATAAGGTCAAATGGAGTGATTCAAAAGCCTAACTTGACTGGATATTCACGAGGAATCCATTGGAGGCATCAAAAGTGAGTTTCGGGATCATTTGCAATAAGAAACGAGACAGAACAATTGGGCATTTTTGGCTATTAATGTTATTGGAGTTTTTCTCATCTTGAAAGGTTGGGATTTGGAGAATACAAGGATATTCTTCACGTTTCTTCCATTGGATAAGGTCTAAACCATAACCTAAGTATTTTTCTTTAATTCATTCCCATGGTTTAAGCGTTAATCCATGATTTTAACTGAAAATCCATTTAATAATTTAAATCAAGACCTAGGGTTATATACTAAATTTTAAAAATTGAAAATGAGTTTGTGGCTTTTATTTCTCGATTCCTTTTGGGAATTTTTTCTCCTACATTAGGAGAACGACATACTCGAATTTGGCGAGTTTTGGAGGAGTATTTTGGGAGATATGGGACACAACTAGACTCTTGGGTTATGAACACCCAAGAGCGATGTTTTGGCGAATTTGTTGAGCTATCGGACTCCGATTGAGTCAATTTTCATTCGTGTGAGCTTGTATTAGTTCGAGTTTCGCTTGGGTAAGCTTGGATGCGGAATCCAAGGCGGGCCCAGCATTGAATTTTCTTGACATTTTGGTTCACTTTGGAATTTTGATTCAAGATTCGACCTTTATCGATTGAGTTTGTTTTCTTTGACATTATTTGATGTTCTTGAGTTACTTTTGGCTAGTTTCGAGCCGCTCAGAGGTCGGTACGCGCGGGATAGTATTTCTAGAGTATTTTTTGGCTTGCTTGGTATTGGATTCGGCTTGTTCGAGGTAAGTAACACTTCTAAACTTGGTGATGAGGATATGAATCCCTGAACATACGTGTTATGTGTTTGGTGATGTGGTGATGCACATGCTAGGTGACGGGCGTGCAAGCGTGCACCGTATGAAGTATGACTCGATTGATTTTATGATACTGTGTAGTTACCTAATCTTGATTTTATCCATCAAATTCCGACGTGCTAGAGTAATTGAGCTGTGATCCATGTTAGAAACCATGCTTAAGCTATATGTTTATTTTATTAGGACCCACTTAGGCCATTTCTGCTGTTAAGTTATTAGCTTAAATTGAAATTATATAGTCAATCATATTCATTCATGTACATATCATGTCTTAGTCTCTGTTGTCATTTGTTGTCACATCATGTTATCCCTGTTTGGGCTGATTGGCATGAGATTTGTGAGCTCGAGAGACTTGAGAGACTGATGACTGAGTTAGGGCCTGAGGGCCGGATTGTGAGTGATATTGATGGGATCGGGTTGCACACCGTAACAAGTTTTATTGATTCATGATGGGATCGGGTTGCACACCGCAACAGGTTTTATTGATTCATGATGGGATCAGGCTGTTCCGGTATTTATGATGGGATCAGGTTGCACGCCGCAGCAGGTTTTATTGATTCGTGATAGGATCGGGCTGTTGCGACATTTATGATGGGATCAGGTTGTTGCGACATTTATGATAGGATCAGGCCGCACGCCACAGCAGGCCATGTTTGTTTTTATTATTTCTTGGGCAGGATCCGCCCCTCTGGAGTCTGACATACCGGCAGTGAGCGCAGGTACCGAGTGCCGAGTGCCGAGTGATTGAGTGCTGAGTGCCGTGTGATTGAGTATACCGGGTGGTTGAGTATGAGACAGTGAGATTGAGTAATCTGAGAGTGTGAGTACATGAGTTCATGACTATGATGCATTGCATTTGACATGCGTAATCGGCATGTAGGCACATAGATGCATTTCCTCATGCTAAACGGTGTTGTAACATTCATGACTTCACATGCATATTGACATGTAGGCATAGAGATGTACTTTCCTCATGCTATCTGATAATAAAATATCTTATCTGTCGTTGAAAGTTTTTGAAAAAAATTACTGTTTTTTTATATACTCATATTTTGGTGATTTCGGTGAAAGATTTAGATTTTACTGTTATACCTAAAAAGCATGCCTATTTTTCGTAACTGTGGACAAGCTGAGCATAATATCTTTTGAGTTATTACTTTTACTACTTTCATTATATTGTTACGAGTGGTTATTGGCTATTGGTGTTGGACTCTGACTGTTTGTCCAAGCTCGTCACTGATTTTTGATTTATTGGGTCAGTTGTACTCATACTACACTTCTTCACCCTGCGTGCAGATTTTGGAGTTGATATTGTTGTGTATGGCGGGAGATGGCATTGAAGATAGACCTGTGTTCTGTTCGTAGCTGTCTCTTGTTCATGGTAGCTTTAGATTTATAAAAATTTATTTATGTACATTTCGAACAGATGATGCACTTATTTCATACTAATTTTGTAAACGCTAAATCTTAGAAGCTTGTGATTTATATTACCAGCCCTTTTGGGAATTGTATAAAATTCAGTTATTTCATTTTTTACTCTTATAATTATCATTATATTGTGATTTATTGTTAATTGACTTACCTAACTGGTTGGGTTAGGTGTCATCACGACTAGTTGAATATTAGGTCATGACACATGGCAAGCCTTTTTCTTGAAAGAATATCGGACATTTGAGAAAGATGATTTCTTTTTGGTTAAAAAAATAGTCAAAGTGGTCAACGAGACTCTTATATGGTGCTCTTCGCAGTGTAACCCCATGAATAAGCAAGGATGCTCGTGCAAGCTCACTTGACAAAGTTATGTCACTCTAATCGTGGGAATAATTACTCTGAAGTAGGGCATCGAGCAACAAAAAAAGATTTTGGAAAGAAAGATGCTATACTTCAAGCCTCGTCTCAAAGGTGTAGCAAATCTAATACCCCGACGAGTATTAAAGTAGGGGTATTTGTAAGCGATTAAATTTTAAATTCATATGAAGTTTGGATTTAATCCCTATATTAAATATAGTTTGTCCCAAATAAATATTACGGGCGAATATATGTTAGATTAATTATTTAAAGAGAAAATTACGCGACACTTCAAATATTTATATTGTATTTATCATTCGTAGCTATACTTTTATCACCTATTTCATACTAGCTTTGTAAATGCTAAATCTTAGATGCTTGTGATACTACCAGCCCTTTTGGGAATTGTATAAAATTCAGTTATTTTATTTTTTACTCTTATAATTATCATTATATTATGGTTTATTGTTAATTGGCTTACCTAACTAGTTGGGTTAGGTGTCATCACGACTAATTGAATAATGGGTCATGAGACATGGCAAGCCTTTTTCATGAAAGAATATCGGACATTTGAGAAAGATGATTTCTTTTTGGTTAAAAAAATAGTCAAAGTGGTCAACGAGACTCTTATATGGTGCTCTTGGCAGTGTAACCCCATGAATAAGCAAGGATACTCGTGCAAGCTCACTTGACAAAGTTATGTCACTAATCTTGGGAATAATTACTCTGAAGTAGGGCATCGAGCAACAAAAAAAGATTTTGGAAAGAAAGATGTTATACTTCAAGCCTCGTCTCAAAGGTGTAGCAAATCTAATACCCCGACGAGTATTAAAGTAGGGACATTTGTAAGCGATTAAATTTTAAATCCATATGAAGTTTGGATTTAATCCCTATATTAAATATAGTTTGTCCCAAATAAATATTACGGGCGAATATATGTTAGATTAATTATTTAAAGAGAAAATTACGCGACACTTCAAATATTTACATTGTATTTACCATTCGTAGCTATACTTTCATCAAATTTATCAATCATAGCTATATTTGAATTTTGTAGCAAATCCATGAAATAAGAGACTAATTGTTTTGAACTGAAATAGGAGAGCAACAAGCTTTCGTAGCTCAGTTATTTAGAGCGCCCGCTTAGTTAGTTGAGGTCTTGAGTTCGACTCTCAACAAGAATATTTTATTTTCTATATTTTTGTTTTTCGCCTTAGTTGTATTCGTTACACGAACAAATACAATCAATACATATTGTATACATCCATGTATACAATCGATACAAGTTGTATCCTTTGTATATACTCTTGTATTTTGCCTTGGCTACAGTTGATACATATTGTATTCATTGCACAAATAAATACAGTTGTGCAAACGAATACAATTGATACATATTTTATTTGTTGCGCAATCGAATACAGTTGACATATGTTATAGTCGTTGCGCGTTTTGAATACAAGTGATACATGTTAGTAATAATTGAACAGTAGCTACGAATAGTAATTAGCCAAATTATAGTTACTAGGCTCTAAACTATAGTGGTTTATGAAAATTCCTCTTATTTAAATATAATTAAATTGATTAAAACAAAGGCCCAATACAATTGGGCCATCCCATTTATATGGTCTTCTACTAACTGGGTCGATCCATGAGAACCAAGCCCATGGCCCATTGGCCTTTCTTCGAGGCTATTTGTGACGATCCGATAGGTCATTTTGAGTACCAGCCCTTATTTTCATGTTATAAGGCTTCTATTAGCTCCACTTGATGTTTCTCGATTTACGTGCGCAGTCCGTGGTTTTTTTACGAGAAGTTTTCACGTAAAATATGATTTTTGGCTTTAAAAATAACTTGAGTTGGCTACGGTCCATATTTTATGTAAACGATCTCGGATCGTTATTTTGACGATTCCTGTGTGTCTATACCGTAATTTTGGAGTTGGACGCATGCCCGGAATTGAATACGGAAGTCCCTAAGTTGATTTGATTTGTTTTGTTGAAAGGTAGTAATTTGAAAGTTTGGAAATTTCCTAGGTTTGACCGAAGGTTAACTTCATGGATATCAGGTTCGAATTTTGATTTTGGAAATTGGTATAGGTCAGGTTTGCTATTTGAAACTTGTCTGCAAAATTTGGTGCAAATCGTAGTTGGTTTGATAGGATTCAGACGCATAGTTGTGATCTTTCTGAAGTTCTTGAGTTTTCATTGAAATTCTATGCATTTTGACGTGTGATTCGTAGTTCTACGTAAATTTGGTATTTTGATCAGGTCGGGCGAGTTTGTATAATATTATTACACTTGTGTGCATGATTAGTTAGGAGCCCAAGGGGCTCGGGTAAGTTTCAGACGTGTTTCAGATGAGTTTGGAAAGTTTGAGGATTGCTGTTGCAATGTTGCTTCTAGTGTCTAATGCAGATCTCGCAATTGCGGACGAATGCTCACATTTGCAATCAGGGCCTAGAATGGGTGATCTCGCATTTCTGAGGAAAGTGTTCTCTTTTGCGAACTGTCGTTGTTCGCTTTTGTGAAGGAAGTGGTCGCATTTGTGATCACAGGCGACTTGAGTCAGCTTCGCATTTGCGAAGCTTTTGGCGCATTTGTGAAGGAGGGGTTGTTCGCATTTGCAAGCTTTTTTTTGCAATTTCAATGTTTGGGCTTCTGATGCACAGTTCGCATATGCGACATGTTCTTCGCATTTTAGATGTCCGCAATTGCGAACAAGACATCGCAATTGAGACATCTGTATCTGGGTAAAAGAGAGAAAAAATCGAGACCTAGCTCATTTTACACAATTTCTCAACCCTAAACACTCTAGAGACAATATTTCAAGGATTTCTTCTTCCCAAAATTATTGGTAAGCAACTCTAACTTTCAATTCCACATTACTTTTCATGAGATTTCAACATCAAATTTAGGATTTTAATGGTAAAAATTAGGGATTTGGACATAAATTGGAAATTTTGTAAAATTGAGATTTAGACTTCAAATTGAAGTCGAATTTTGAAACAAATCACATAATCAAGCTCGAGGGGTAAATGGGTAATCGTGTTTTGGTCTGAATCTCGGATTTTGACCAAGCGGTCCCGGGATTGACTTTTGTTGACCTTTTTCAAAAATGATCAAAATTGAACCGTTTTCATTAATGTGTAGTTCCTAAAGCTTATTTTGAATTGTTTGATCGATAATTTGCTATATTTGGTTGGTTTGGAGGCTTGTTCAAAAGGCAAGGTTGTGGTTGATTGATTGCTTTATTCGCGGAGTGAGGTACGTATTGTGTCTAACCTTGACTTGAGGAAATTAGGACTTGTAGACTTATTTGTTAAGTGTACTATATGGGAAAGCGGCATATATGCGAGGTGACAAGTGTATATGCACCTTCACGGGATTTAGCATGCGGGGTTGGAGTATTTACTTCCATGTCTTCATTTATTCCGTGTTATTGTACAATTGAAAAATCAGGTTTTAGCGACGGACAAATTCTGTAGCTAAACAGAAAAATCCGTTACTAATCTCATTTAGCGACGGATTTGCAATGGATTATCAAGAAATTCTGCTGGCTACGAGCGTTTTAGCAACAGATTAGCGACGTCGTTCGTAGCTATTTCCAATTTGTTTTGTAGTGTTACAGCTATATGCTTTAATTGTTACATGTTTTTACTTGACATCTATGCAATATTTTTGACTTGTTATTTAATTGTTTCTTGCCTTGATTTTGTTCATTTCCCATGCTATTTCTACTTATTTGCTACCTGTTTCAACTTACTTTAATTGTACATTTTAATTGTCACATGTTTTACATGTTTCCATTAATTGAGATTCAGAGATGTTGGATATTTCCGTTTATTCCGTGGTTCTTTATTGTGTGTATATTTCACCTCCTTTGCGTTGATATTTTTCAAGTATTGTTGTTGAATTGCTTAAGTCAATGGTTTGAAATTGTTTGGGGAACAGATTGCACGCCGCAGCGGTATTGAATAGTGTTGAAATGATATGAAGTCATAAGGACGGATTATGATATGAACAGATGATGATATGGTGGGATCAGGTTGCGCGCCACAACAGATTTGATATGTTGTGTTGTAATTTTTGAGTTTGTGGAGTTATTTTTTATATTGTAATACGAGACTTGAGGCTTTATTATTCGGGGGCTCTCTAGTAATTGACCTACGGGTCCGTTTATATGAGTTTATGGCTTATTTCTATTCCTGTTTCTCTGTCATTATTATTATTATTATTATAATTATTATTATTTCGTACATGTTATTTGTAAGTGACCTGCCATTGCCTCGTCACTACTTCGTCGAGGCTAGGCTCGGCCCTTACAGAGTACATGAGGTTGGTTGTACTCAGACTACACTTTTGCACTTCTTGTGCAGATACCGGAGTTGATCACCGCGGCGCGTAGCTAGACTGCTTGGATTTTGCTACTTTTGTGGACTTGAGGTATAGTTGCACGGCATGTGCAACCCTGGAGTTCCCATCCATTCTATCTTTACTGCTTATGTAGTTTCAAACGGTTGTATTTTGTAGCACTATAGATGCTCATGTATTCGTGACTCCAGATTCTGGGAGATGTTTAGATATCGTGATTAGTATTTTATATTCCATTTCAGACTATTTTAGTTTATTTTTATTAATGTTTTATTTTGAATTTTTAAAATTGGTTAAGTAATCTAGCTAACGTTGGCTTGCCTAGCAAGTAAAATATTAGGCATCATCAAGGTCCCGAGGGTGGGATTCCGGGTAGTGACAAGTTGGTATCAGAGCACTAGGTTGTCTAGGTCTCACGAGTCATGAGCAAGCTTAGTAGAGTCTGGCAGATCGGTACGACGACGTCTATACTAATCTTCTAGAGGCTATAGAGCTTTAGAAAAATTTCACTTCTTTCTTTCTCTAACGTGCGACTTTATTCTATTACTGAAGTTTGAACTATTCTATTCATGTTTTCTCGTGGTGAGAACTCGCACAACTTCTACAGTCGGGCAGGAGCCGATGCCCCCTGTTTTAGCCACTAATAGGGGTAGGGGCCGGGGCGAAGGTAGGTGCCAAGGTAGAGGGAGAGCTCAGCCTAGAGCTCATGCAGCAGCACATACTACAGAGCCTCAGATCGATCGCGAGAAGGAGATCCCATTACAGAGGCCCGCTTAGGTCCTAGAGGGATTTATAGCCACTCCCGTACTTAAGGATGCTCTAGTCCGCTTAGTTGGACTTATGGAGAGTATGGCTCAGGCTGGAGTATTTGGTATGGCACCAACTATCTCTCAGGCTGGGGGAGGAGCACAGACTCCCGCCACTCACACTCCGGAGCAGATGGCTCCCATATATCAAAGTCTTGCAGTTCCAGTAGTTAGGGTAGTTCAATCTGTTGTTGCTACACAGCCCGGGGAGAGGTATACGATGTCTTCTAAGGGATTGATGAGGTTGGATAAGTTCACAAAGCTCCTCCCTATTCATTGCAGTGGTGCACCTTCTGAGGACCCACAGGATTATTTGGACCGTTGCTACGAGGTGTTGTGCAATATGGGCATTATTGAGACCAATGGGGTCAACTTTGCAGTGTTCCGGATGACCGGTTCTGCTAAGCGGTGGTGGCAGGATTATGAGCGGAGCAGACCAGCAGGTTCGCCGCCCCTCACTTAGGATCTGTTTTCGCAGCTATTTCTGGAGTAGTTTATTCCTTTTAATCTGAGAGAGGGGTATCACAGGCAGTTCGAGCGCCTTCAGTAGGGTAGTATGACTGTTACCCAGTATGAGACCCGACTTGTGGATCTAGCACATCATGCAGTTATCTTACTCCATACTAAGAGGGAGAGAGTGAGGAGATTCATTGACGGACTTGCTTTCGGTATCAGGCTACAGATGGCCAAGGAGACTAGGGATGATATTTCTTTCCAGAGGGTCGTAGAGATTGCTAGACGCATCGAGATGATTCGTAGTTAGGATAGAGGGGCTGTCACGACCTCAGTTTCCCACCGTAAGATGTCGTGATGGCATCTAGTTTCTAAGACTAGGTAAGCCTAACATGCAAGAGAAATACACTACTAAAAAATCTGGATTTAGCGACGGACAAATTCTGTAGATGAATAGAAATATCCGTAGCTAATATCATTTAGCGATGGAATAGGGATAGATTATCAAGAAATTATGTTAGCTATGGGTGATTTAGTGACAGATTAGCGATAAGGTTCATAGCTAATTCCAGTTTTTTTTATAGTGATAGCGGAGATAATACTAAAACTTCAATTTAAACCTCTACACTATTATAATAACTCAATAGTACAATAACCAATAGTTCCCTAAAACCTGGTGGAATAGAGTCATAAGCTCTACAAGAAAGTACTAATAGTCTCGATATATAATATTGTTTGAAACAAGAAGTAAACAGTAGAATTTCTAAAACAGAAGGGGACTCTAAGGCCTGCGGACGTCGAGCAGGTATACCTTGAGTCTTCAAAAACAACTACTCAATCAACCTCTAGCTTCCGGCACGGGCATACATACCTGGATCTTAACAAAAAGATATGTAGAAGCGTAGTATGAGTACACCACAATGGTACCTAGTAAGTATCAAGCCTAACCTCGGTAGAGTAGTAACGAGGCCAGGTCAAGACACCTACTAGGACATAATAAACGGTATGAAAACATAATAACGATAAATAATGGAAGGCGGAGAAATAATTGATATGAAGCAAGTTAATAACATAAGCTAATACCGGAATTGTAAGCATAGAGATAACATAAAGGAAGCAATTAAAGGGAATCACCAAAGTCAAATACAGATGCAAACTGATAAGACAAGGAAGAATAAAAGCAACAAGATGTATTTCACCAATAACTCTTTACAACAAAAGATAAAAAAACAAAAATCACTGACGAGGTACCGCCTCGTACACAATAAGAATCACAACCGAGGTACCACCTCGTACATAACAAGAATCACAATTGAGGTACCGCCTTGTATTCACATTTCTCAATTTCAATCACAATCTTTCCTTATACCATCGCATGAGCCTTACATCTAAATAGTTTTGAAAATATTTTTTCCGAAATAGCTACACGCACTTTAGCCCACCTTATGACGTCGCATGGCTTCAAGTAATTCCCTTACAAGCAACAGGCACATAAATCCTATCTTATGCCGCCGCATGCATATTACCCATATCCTTATACCACCGTATGCGCACCAACATCACATCACAATAATAACTCGCACCACAAGTGCTCATATGCCACAACTTGCAAATAATCAACAATATCAATATTTCCACAATAATAGCCCATGGCTTAACCACAATATGTATAAGAATATCAACAATAACAATGAAGGTAAATTTCTCAACAAGAAAGATATCTCAACAATTAACACTTTGCCTCAATGTGATAACGACTTTCACAACTTCAACACCAATAACTCAACAATGAGAAAGATAATGTGTAACCACAATACTAATAGGAATAACTCACAATGTAAGAGATAACATATAACGATGACTTCAAGTAAGAATAATCAACAATGAAAGAGATAACATGTAACAATGACTTCAAATAATGATAATCAACAATGAAAGAGATAACATGTAACAATTACTTCAAATGATGATAATCAACAATGGAAGAGACAACATGTAACGATAACTTCAAATAATGGTAAATCAACAATGGAAGAGATAACATATAGCAAGTACTTCAATTAGGGATAAGTCAACAATTTAAGAGATAATATGTACAATGAACGGGGCATGTAAGGATAAGAGCAAAATATCAACTAAAGAATAAGAACAAAATATCAAGTAAGATGTAGAACAAGTGTTAACGAGGTCATTTAAGGCATGTAAGGATAGACTAACACAAGGAAGAGCAGATTGACTATGAGAATTTAGAATATTATATGACAATTCAACTAAAGCATGGAAAGAGTCTAAGTAGACTAAACCGGTCAAATACCACATATAAACTGTGTACCTACTCATCACCTTGCGTACACGGATTTCACTTAGCACAAATAACACAATCAATCTTGAATCATAAGCGGCAGTTCCCCACACAATGTTAGGCA
This sequence comes from Nicotiana tomentosiformis, assembly GCF_000390325.3. Lineage (NCBI taxonomy): Eukaryota > Viridiplantae > Streptophyta > Magnoliopsida > Solanales > Solanaceae > Nicotiana > Nicotiana tomentosiformis. The sequence continues at coordinate 176,862,661 of NC_090813.1, read as the reverse complement.
AGATACTTACCTCAACTAGGCCAATTCAACCATCAAAAATAGCTTTTCCCCTAAAATTCGCCTCCACGCGGCTCAGATCTAACCAAAATCGACTTAATATCATCAAATAATGGAAGAAAAATCAATTACAATAGATAAAACTATGATCTTTACACTTTTCCCAAAAAGCCAATAAAAGTCAACCCGGGGCCCTCCTGGTCAAAACCCGGGTCCAAGTGTAGTTTTCGACTACCCATAACCTCACGAGTTCATATATGTGATCAGTTTCAAAATCTGAGTCCAACTCGACTCTCAAAACTTAATTTCTTATTTTTCAAAAACTTGACAAAGTTTTACAAATTTTCACTTTGATTCACATTATTTTGATGTTAAATCTAATATATATATTGATGAAATATAGTTGGAAATTGATTAGAATCACTTACTCAAAGTTTGTAGATAAAAATCCCCTCTCCAAATCGCCTCCTACTGAGTCTACGATTCTAAAATGAGAGAATATGTTGACAAATCCCGACTCCCAGCCCTTTTGATCAAATGCAGATGTCGCAATTGCAACATGGGTTCGCAATTGCAAAATATACCTTGCAAATACTTCCACTGTCAGTCCTATGAGGAAATGGCAATTGCGACTTAGGATTTGCATTTGCAAAGCCTGTCTCTATTGCAAATGTGCACAAATGCGAATTATCCCTCTACCTGAGCTACTTCGCAATTGCGAGCTAGGTATCGCAATTGTGAGCCAATAGCGATACTTGAGGCTTGTAAGGCCCCGTTAAAGATTTCCTAATGATTTAAGATTTTAAAGTGTGCCGGCGGTATTTGAGGATAACGTATTCGAGTATTAAAGGAGACCTGTGGGAGAGGACCACATCATTTTAAAATGAAGATATATGTTTAAGGTGTGTTGGAATATACTAAGGAGTTTTGTGAATGGCAAGAATTTGTGTGGAACAAGTTGGATACATTAAGTGAAAAGGATGTCTCTATTCGCACAAAATCCTTCTTCAAACATATTCTTCTATAAAACTATAAAGACTTAGGAGGTGATCTACCTATCAAATTAAATCTTTTTGCATTTAGTTTCCAATGCATCAAATAGTTCGTCATTTGGATATTTCTACAAAACGTTATAGCCATTTTACCGGACCTAAGTCATATGCGCAGCCGCGCATATTAGAGGGTATTCTGCCTCAGGTGCGCGATCGCGCACGTATGAGCCCATTAAATACCCCCTAGGCAGGGTAGAGAGAGAGGCTAAGTCATTTCTTTGAGCTAGGGCTTGCATATCAAGGAAAATCCGTCCAACACTTCCCTCCCATGAACCAAGGTAATGTTTTTGGAGTATTTTGAGTTGATTACTACTCCTAAACACCTATATTAACAAGGATTAATCTTGAAGATCCATAGACTTCCATTAAAATCCCCAAATTAGTCAAGAACTCCATAAGTTGGGATTTTCAAGAGTCTCACTACAAGAGATATGTCTACCATCTCTAACTAATTTATGGTGATTATTTATGTATGAAATATGTGTTATAACTTATGGTATGGTGATTGGAAGCCATAATTTCCCAATTTAAATTCATAGCCATTGTAGAGATTGAAAGGTAATTATTTGACAGAATTTTGTTGGTTGGGTGTGGATGGATGGTCATGTATGTGATGTTGGAAGTTAAGAATTATTTAAGAATAATGGTGGGATAAATTATTGGTAAATGGTAGTATTTGGATGAACTAATTCTATATTAAGAGATGTAGAGATTCATGCCTACTAGGTGTTTGATAAAGTGCCTAAATGGCATAAATTATGAATTTTGTTACTAATATTGGTCCCATTGGATGTTATTATTGTAGATTGAAGTTCCTTAGTATAGTGGATCATTGTAGTATCATTAAGGGACGAATTTGCGATATGTTGGATAAACTACTCTCTTAGAATTGAATTCCATGATGTTCCCGTAAGTTTCAAGCATGGTTGGCTCAAGTTCCTAATTCCTATGTTCCGAGTTATTCCTTATAAACTTGACTATTCCGAATGAGCCTTATGTCGAAAGATATATGTTCAAAGTACGGGTTGTGTATTAAAATGTTATGGCTTTGAGTCGTGTTCCAAATTAAAGCTAGTATGCCAAATTGTGTGAGAAAAACTCTATATGCTTAAGACTCTTAATTGCTCATATCTGCACCTAAAGTCTTGATTGTAAATGCCTTGTTGTTGATAATCTATAAAGATGCTCGAAAGTGAAAGAAGTGAGTTGAAGATATAAAGTGTGGCCACCGTGCCAAGAATGAAAGCTATACTTGTGGCTAGAGGTGCCAATGAAATGAGATGATGTGAGAAATATTATGAAATGAACTTTGATTCAACTGTTCCAAAATTAACTTCAAAAATAGAATTGCCTAAAAGCTGATGAACTCAAGTGATGCCCATATGTGGCTGTTTTAACTAATGCTATGCTTTGTAAGTAGTTTTGATGTGTTTTACGTTCTTACATATTCGTGAGTTGAAATTGTGTATTGCCCTTTTTGGAAAAAATTATTTCAAGAATAAATGATGTGTTACTTGTTTATGATTTAAACTTGTGCTTCGATTACCAATCATTTTACTCTATTCTTGGAAAGAAAATCTATTGTGTTTAAAGCCATCATTACTAATGAACCTAAAGTTGTGATTTTCGGAATATTATATTTGTTGATATTTATGATGATGATCCATGAAAGGGAAGAAATGAAAGTGTGGAATACGAAATACTGTCATTGTGCCATGAATGAAGAATCATATGTATGGCCAAGAGAGCCAATGAAATAATGATGTTGAAAGTTGTTGAAAGTGTCAATGAGGCTATATACGGCATGAAAGGTTATGAGGTAAATACATTTGTATTGTTGTTTCCTTTCTAAGAAAATAAAAATTATTTTTGGGAGTATCAATAGTCATCGACGAAGGGTAAGTTGAAATAACCTAACCCCAAAACTATGCGTGTTGGTGTAGGAGTGGATTGTTATTATTTCCCTTATTTGGGATGAGATTGATGTGATAAAATCATTTCCCTTAATTGGGATGAGATGATTGATAGAAAATGATGATGTCGATCCACACGGTATTGTACTGAGATGGCATAGCCGATCGAGTCGTGATCGGACACCATGCCGCACATATGGTGGTGATTGTACTGGAAATTATAATTGAAATTATGATTGTGGTTGATGTCTCGGATGAGACAGCCTAGCCGATCGGGTCATGATCACACTCTGTGCTAAAAAAACGATGGTATTGTTATTGTAAATATTGGTATTGTGAACAGTGGTATTGCGAACAGTGGTATATCAGTGCTAAAGATATCCCAACCAAAAATAATATTAACATCATATTTTGATTATCACTTCACAATGTTATGTTCATATTTTGGAAATTATTATGTTTTAACTTGGCGTTTGAATATCATTGAATGTTGATTATTGTTTCCATGGTTTTTCCTTTCTTACATTGGTATTCTATTTTAAAAGAGAACACTTAGCTTTACATACTAGTACTATTCCATATGTACTAACGTCCCTTTTGTCGGGGGCGCTGCATCTTTAATGGATGCACGTAGTTCATCAGCGGGCAACTTTGGTCCTCGTTAGCAGTCACTCTCTATTCAGCAGGTTTTGGTGAGCCCTACTCTATTTCGAGCATGATGTCATTTGAGTTGTACATTGTGTTTTGAGGTATAACCGGGGACTTGTTGCCGGCACTTCCATACTACTCTTGTGTTATATTTAGAGACTCCGTAGACAGGTAGTGGGTGGTGTTTGATGTTGGGAGATAAACTAGAAATGCGGGTATTTGACAAACATGTTTTTCATTATATCTATAAATTTGTAATAATTTGGAAGTTATAAATGAAGCTGCTAATGGAAATAAAATGGGAGTTGTTAATGAAATCTTTTCAGTGCTTGATTAATAGAGTACATCTCCTCTTTATTCATGGATGATTTTGGGTAGAATAAAATCTAAAGAACCCGGAAGTGCTAACAACATTGATAATATAAGAATAAGAGAAGTAACATCAACATCAATCATTCCATAAGGAGGGAAACAAGGTAACTACTTCTAGCTTCTAAGAGTGGAATATATTTGGAAGCTCGTTCATTACATTATGTACAATCAGAGCTGTGCAAAATAAGGATAGGGATAGCCTCACATACCTTGTATATACTTCCTAACTTCAAGCTATGCAAATGTCACGACTCCTTAGTATACAATAAGAGAAATGATACTATTGTTATCGTTTAAGCGTCGTAACTATTATACATCGATTGCAACCAATTTTACGATGAAATGGACAGCACCTCCCCTATTTATATTACTTTCCACAAGTTAAAACAATCATGAAACATCCCAAACAATATCAATAATGATCATATTAAGCCTCCCAAAATAGTCCACCAACCAACAACATTACTAACAAGCTTTTCGATAGATAACTCACACGTTCTAGTTTCAACGACTTAGCCGCAACTTGGATAATCTTAAATACATATAGAGTAAGAGGTTTCCTACCTTTAAACAGATAGAAAAACTCCAAATTTACCTTAACTCACCATGAAATATACTTCTAATGCTGCCACAAGAACAAGGAAGGGAAACTAGCAATCATTTAGGATTTTTCGGCACTAGAATCACTTTGGAAGACTTGAAATCACCTAGGTATGATATTAAATACTTGAGGAAGTATTTTATAGAACATAAACCACTTAAAACAACCTCCCACATGAGTTTGAACCACACAAAAATCAGCAACAACAAGAAGAACAATAAACTTACTAGCGTCACGGGAATCCCGACACTTGATTTGTGTTGTTTGCCCTTTGTTTGGGTCTTGGATCATGAGAGAACCTTGAGAGAGTGTTTTTAGGTGTCTAGAGTCTGAAGAAAATTAAAAATAATTAGTTAAAACGGGGTTAAGTCATCTTATATATATCAATATATCTCAACCGCCTATGTGGGCCCCATAGAAAGCTGCTTCCGCAGTTTCACGAAAACGTGAATATCTGTCTACTCCAACATCGTATCGACAAACGGTTTAATGAGTTGGAAATTATACTCATAGATATTCAATTGTATAGTAGATCACCCCATAATTCCAAATAAATTGGGAGAAAAGTTTAGTAACATTTGACCTAAAGTTTAAGTAAAATTATGAACATAAGTTGCGATAACCTTTGTCGACTTTTGTTTCATAACTCGTTTGACTTCAAGACTTATTATACGAATATTATATATATCAAATACCTTAAAACAAGACCACTTGAGAATATTAAGCACCTTTAGTTTTACCCAAAAATACGGGTTACAACATCCTTGATTCGTTTAACTTCCAATACTTGTTGACCACTCTTATACACCCTTGTATCATTTAAGACCAATAGGATTAAATTCTTATCATCTCAAAGATAATTTCTTCTCGAATTTACGTCGACTAACTTACGGCGTGATCTAACGTACGCGAATATGGGTTGTAACATGTTATTCGGGGTTCTCTGGTAATTGACCTTCGGGTCCATTTATATTAGTTTATGGCTTATTTATATCCATGTTTCTCTATCATTATTATTATTTCGTACAAGTTATTTGTAAGTGACCTGCCATAGCCTCGTCACTATTTCGTCGAGGTTAGGCTTGTCACTTATAGAGTACATGGGGTCGGTTGTACTCATACTATACTTCTGCACGTCTTGTGCCGATACTGGAGTTGATCCCAACGGCATGTAGCGAGACTGCTCGAATTTAGCTACTTTTGGAGACTGGGAGACTACTCAAATTTAGCTAATTTTGGAGACTTGGGGTATAGTTGCACGACGTCCACAACCCTGAAGTCCCCTTCCATTCTATCTTTACTGTTTATGTTGTTTCAAATAGTTGTATTTTGTTCAGACTTTATCTATAGCACTCTAGATGCTCATGTATTCATGACTCCAGATTCTGGGAGACGTTTAGATATCGTCATTAGTATTTTATTATTCCATTCCAGACTATTTCAGTTTATTTTTATTAATGCTTTATTTTGAATTGTTAAAATTGGTTAAGTAATCTAGCTTATGTTGGCTTGCCTAATAAGTGAAATGTTAGGCGCCATCACGATCCTGAAGGTGGGATTCCGGGTTGTGACACTACTCCACCCATGCCTATATAAAAGGTTCATTTCTCTCATTTAAAAGGAAGAAAAATGAACGACTAACAACAAGACACAAGGGAGCTCATGGATCAAAGGCCACAATTCTCTACAAACTACAAACGTTCAAGCATTCAAGCACTTCAACGCAAGATTCAAGTATTCAAGATCAAGAACAAAGTCAAATCAAATGAAAGGTGTTCAAGATCAAGACTACTTGTTTGTGACAAAATCACTGTTTGTGGCGACCATCAAGGCGATCATGACGGGCAAATCAAATTCAAATCGAAATTCAAGATCAAGCTCAAAGGCCCTTGAATTTATTTGTCGTTAGAAAGAAGAATCAGAGGATTCATAGAGATTGTAACACTCAAATTTTGTTTGAAATAAAATACTACGACTGTTACAATATTTTTTGGTCTTAACTATTTTCTTGACGCAATTTACCGTCTTTATTGTCTATAATGTCAAAGACTTTCCTTCAAGAAAAGGATAAGGCATATGAAGGAAATTTATTCTATTTAGGAGTCTTTTTTTCTTCCTACAAGAAAGAGAATCCTAATACGTTAGAAATTCAAGGCAAAACTCTATCAACATGTACTACTTGTAGAGTGTATCCTGTCTTAGTTGATTCATGTTAGAAATTTACCGTCTCTTCTAGAGACTTCTAGTGTGGCCTACATATAAAGCAATAAATTATTTACCTTGTCTCCCAAGTAAATAATATATCAGATAATATTTTGTAGTTATGCATATATGATAGTTTCTTTGTTGGAAAGAAACGTTTTTTTTATTAAGAGCTCCTATGACAATCATAATTTATGGAGAAGTCCCTAGGGCTAAAATATTTACCTAACAGTCCCTAGCCTACCTATAAATATGCTTGTGACTCCATCAGTTTGGCATTCTGCGACAGGCACAGGCTAGAAGGCTCCTAGGTTTTCTGTCAAAGTTTTACAAAGGTGATTTCCTACAATGCTTGAACAACAATGGCTGAAGGTATGTTCCTATTAATATTCGCTGCATTGGCTCTGTGTTTATATTCGAATTTCTACATCGTGGTATCAATGCCTACCTTTAGTCGTGTTGTTCGGTGTCGAGATTGTGTTCATGACAATGCAAATCTCGTTTTGAACAAATCTGTCAATTTAGTTTTATATAGAATACCCACCGTCTTTGATTTGTAGACAATGGGTTATATTCTGTTAGATGGAATTGGTTCAAAGTCGCTGACTTTTAAATTGTAATACTTGCTTTCTTAAGTAGCTCTCTTGTGATTCCTTTAATGAGTTTGATCTAGCTACTGTCGGGATCCTTGAAGTTGTTTATCAATTGATTGGTTTAAAGCTCTTTTTTATTTTTGTCGGCTAAAGGTGTATTGGACACTTAATTTGATGGGCTTTAATTGTTTCAAGTTTATAAGATAAAGATCATGAGACATATGCCTGTAAGTTGAAACTATCTTTGTAATTATAGTATTTAAAAACTATTTACTTTACTACTGTTTAAAATTATTCTTATGGTTATAAGAATCAGTTTTGGAGTTTGATAAGCATTACGCTTATTTGATTGTTGTGCCCATTTTTTATACTAATCTACATTCGTAGAAGTTTGATTATTTAAGGAAATTACTCTAAGATATCACTACTAAAAATTCGGGCAAAACCGTCCAAAATAACCGACCAAAGTGGGGTCGGTAATGAACAATAACCGTCCAAAACGCGACCATTTACGTGTGGACGGTATTTTGAAGGTCGGAAAGGCATACCGACCAACTTTGGTCGGTCAATTAAATTCAAAAAAAAAATTACCGAAAAAACCGACAAAAGTTGGTCGGTTTTTTAATTATGTAATTAAAAAATACACCATCTGGGAATCGAACTGGGGTCTGTACTGTGGCAGGATACTATTCTACCACTAGACCATTATTGCATTTTGTTTCAAGACTGTCTTTTATTTCATTTATACTCTTTAATTGTATTTTCGCATGAAAATAACCAACCAAAGTTGGTCGGTTTTATTAAAAAATAAAATTACCAACCGAATTCGGTTAATTTTTTTAATATTAATTTTAATTTATTTTAAATGAAAAACCGAAAGATGGTCGGTTTCATAAAAATAAATTAAAAAATAAAATATTTTAAAAAACCGACCAACTTTGGTCGGTGTTTTGGCCGGTGTTTTGACCGACCAAAATTGGTCGGTCGACCGTGGTCGGTTTTTATCGAATTTCTAGTAATGTATCATTTTGAGTTTTCTTTTTATGTGATGTACTTAGGAGTAGCCACGACATCTTGAGTACTTGATATAAAAGAAATTAATTTGTTTAATCACACAAAGTTTAGTGATTAAAATTATAATGATATCTATTTAGTCCAATTATCTCATTATTATGGTAACCCAGCCCTACAGGGAGGTAACTATTTTGGTGAAATTAATTGGATGAGATGGTAAACCTTTCGATTTAAAATTATCTTATGACCCACAGGTAAAGATTAATTTTATGTGTTTTGATTTACTAGTGTAATAAAGTAAAGTGAATTCTATGCATGGGTTGCAACCTCTGTCCACATGAGGGTCTAGAATTTACTTAGAATCTGTATTTTACGCGATTCACCTTGATGGATTGTACTTCATAACTTATGTATGTTTATCCTTGTTTTGCAGTCTTTACTGTTGTTTCTATCGCTATTTGATGAGAATGCTAAAATTCCAATGCTTTCCGGTGACAATTATGCTGAATGGAAGGAGAAAGTCCTTCTCACTTTAGGGTGCTCAGATCTGGACCTCGCACTTCGTGTGGATAAACCACCTATTCCCATGAAATCAAGTACGCCAGCAGCTAAGGGTAATTATGAGCGGTGGGAGCTATTTAATCGCTTAAGTTTAATGCTCATCAAAGCCCGCATAAGCCAAAGTATTAGGGTTTCTATCCCTAATAGCGATAAGGTCAAAGCTAACATGAAGGAAATTGATGAACAATTTGTAAGCTCTGACAAGGCATTGGTCAACACCCTTATGAAGAGGCTCTCGAGTATGACTTTTGATAGAAGTCGTGCAGTGCGCGAGCACATTATGGAGACGAGAGACATTTCTGCTAAACTCAAGTCCCTTGAGGTGGATATGTTTGAACCATTTCTTGTGCATTTCATTCTCAACTCCCTTCCTGCGGAATATAGTCCGTTTAAGATTTCTTACGACACACATAAGGATAAATGGTCAATAAATGAACTCTTGACCATGTGTGTTCAAGAAGAAGAGAGGTTGAAGCATGAGACACCTGAAAGTGTTAATTTGGTGACTCATAATAAGAGAAATGCAAAGAAGGGCAAAAGTGTTCCCATGATGAAGAAAGGCACTTTTGAAAAAGATGCTTGCCGTTTCTGTAACAAGAAGGGACACTGGAAGAAAGATTGCCTTAAATACAAGAAATAGCTTGAGAAGAAATGTAATTTTACCTTTGTATGTTATGAATCTAATTTTATAGAAGTTTCTGATAATACATGGTGGATTGATTCTTTTGCTACAATTCACACTGTCAAAATTATGCAGGGCTTTCTAACTTAGAGGAAGCCGATAGAAAGTGAACAATATGTCTATTCTGGCAATAGGAAGCATTCACATGTAGAAGGCGTGGGGACTTATAGGCTCATTTTGAAGGATGATTTTCACTTAGATTTAGAAAATACTTTTTATGTTCCAAAATATTCTAGAAATTTAATTTCTCTTTCAAGACTATCGATTAGTGGATATGATTTGAATTTTTATTATCCTTCTGTGAAACTTTTGAAAGATAATAAAGTTATTGGTTTTGGAAATTTGAATGGAAATTTATATAAACTTGAGCTAGACCCCACATTTGAATGCAATATTTTAACTTTGCATGACAAAGAAATTGGCACTAAGCGATATATTATCAATGAGAAAATCATCAAGTCTTTGGCACAAGAGATTGAGACACATATCTAGTGATAGAGTCAAAAAGTTGGTTAATGATGGAGTTCTAAAAGCTCTTGCTTCTTCTGACTTTACGACTTGTGTGGACTGCATAAAGGGTAAGCTGACTAACAAATCAACTAAAGGTGCCAAAAATGAGCTCTCAATTGCTTGAGATCATGCATACAGACATATGTAGACGTTTTCCTACCCCTTGCTTGAATGGTGAGAGATATTTTATCTCATTTATTGATGACTATTCAAGATATATGTATCTCTATTTTCTGTTTAATAAATCAGAAGCACTTGATACTTTTAAAGTTTACAAAACAGAAGTAGAGAAACAAACTAGTGCTCAGATCAATATTATAAGATCTGATAGGGGTGGAGAATATTATAGTAGGTACACAGATAAGGGACAAGTTAAGGGTCCATTTGCTGAGTTCCTTGAAAGTGAAGGTATAATTACACAATATACCATGCCAGGTATACCACAACAAAATGGTGTGGCAGAAAGAAAGAACCGGACATTAATGGACATGGTAATAAGCGTGATTAGCATATCAAGTTTACCTTTATCCTTATGGAGTGAAGCCTTAAAAACCGCTGTATATATTTTAAATAGGGTTCCATTCAAGGTTGTCCCTAAGACACCTTTTGAGTTATGGAAAGGACGGAAATCAAGTTTAAATCATTTACACGTTTGGGGATGTCCAACTGAAGTGAGGATTTATAACCCACAACTAAAGATGTTGGATGAAAGAATAATAAGCGGTTATTTTATAGGCTATGCGACTAACTCTAAGGGATTTAGGTTTTATTGTCCTTCTCATTCTCCTAAAATTGTTGAGGCTAGAAATGCTAAATTTCTTGAGGAGCATGAAGAAAGTGGGAGTAATTTAACTCAAAGGGTAGAATTGTAAGAAATAAGAGAACCACTTGTGGTACCTTTATATATTGGAAACTTGGTTGTTGTTCAGAAAAATACTCATGAATTATCTAAACAAGAACAAGTTCAAGATCCACCAGCACTTGAGGAGCCACATGAAGATCAACCCGCTTTACCTGAACCCACTGAAGAATTATCTGAAACAGGGGGAGTAAGAAAATCCTCAAGAGTTCGAAAACCAACAATTTCTAGTGACTATGTTGTATATCTTCAAGAGTCTGATTATGATATTGGACTAAACGATGATCCATGCTTGTTTTCACAAGCCACGAGTGGAGACAATTCCACACTTTGGTATGATGCCATGAAAGAAGAGTTAGAATCTATGACTAAAAACAGTCCGGGATCTCGTCGAATTACCAAAGGGGAGCCTCTATTATAGGTTCTAAATGGGTTTTTAAAACTAAAAGAGACTCATCTGGTAATATCGAACGATATAAAGCCAGGCTTATAGCTAAGGGTTTTACTCAAAGGTAAGGCATTGATTACCATGAAACCTTCTCTCCAGTATCAAAGAAGGATTCATTGAGAATAATCATGGCATTAGTAGCTCATTTTGATTTAGAGTTACATCAAATGGATGTGAAAATAGCTTTTCTGAATAGAGATCTTGAAGAGGAGGTATACATGAGTCAGCCTGAAGGATTTTGTGATAAGGACAAAAGTCACCTTGTTTGCAAGTTGAATAAATCCATGTATGGGCTAAAGTAGGCTTCTTGCCAATGGTATATTAAATTTCGTAATGTTGTTTCTTCATTTGTATTTACGGAGAATATCATTGATCAGTGTATATACCTTAAAAATATTAGAGCAAATATATATTTCTAGTCTTATATGTGGATGACATTTTACTTGCAAGTAGTGATTTGGGGTTGTTGCATGAGACTAAACAGTTCCTTATTCAGAATTTTGAGATGAAGGATATGGGTGAAGCCTTTTATGTTATTGGCATAGAGATTCACAGAGATAGATCCCAAAGATTACTTGGACTGTCTCAAAGGGCCTACATTGAAAGAATTCTAGAAAGATTCGGGATGAAGAACTATTCACCTATAGAAACACCCATAATTAAAGGTGACAAATTCTCATTGAATCAATATCCACAAAATGCATTGGAAAAGAAGCAAATGAAAGACATTCTGTATGCTTCGCTTGTTGGGAGCCTTATGTATGCACAGGTATGTACTAGACCTGATATTGCGTTTGCGGTAGAAATACTTAGCAGATATCAAAGTAACCCTCGTCTTGACCATTGGAAAGCTGGTAAAAGGGTTTTGAGATATTTGCAAGGAACCAAGGATTTTAAGCTCATATGCAAATACTCTAACTCATTGGAGGTGATTGGATATTTAGACTCTTATTTGGGTGGATGCAAAGACACTGATAAATCCACTTCATGATACATTTTCCTTCTTGCTGGAGGTGTTGTGTCTTGGAGAAGTGTCAAGCAGACCATTATTGCAACATCCACAATGGAAGGTGAATTTATAGCATGCTATGAAGCTACATCACATACGTTATGGTTGAAAATTTTTATTTTTAGCCTTAGGAATGTTGATTCCATTTCAAGGCCATTGAGAATCTTCTGTGATAATTCAACTGCAGTGTTCTTTTCTAAGAATAATAAAAGTGGCAGCCGAAGCTAGCACATCGACATAAAGTACTTGATGGTTAGAGACTATATGAAGAAGCAAGATGTAAGTTGTGAGACTGTTAGTACTACTTTGATGATTGGTGATCCTATGACTAAAGGTTTGCCGGCTATTTTCAAGGATGATGTAACCCATATAGGTTTTAGTAGCTCAATTTTGCCTTGCTTTATTCTCTAACGGTTTGTCTAGATATTATGTATATTTTGATATACATGACAGTGCACACGTTGATTGTTCATGTATTATTTTGTAATCATTGGATCAATAAAGTTGGACTCTGAATGACTTATATTAAGTTCATTCATAAAGTGGTTGACACTTTGTTAGAACATATATATTGTACATTGTAATACATGGAAGGAATTGTTTATTTAAGAGCATGACCGCCATGATTCATGTAATGATATATTCTAGTTAAAGTGGTTGTTGCATAACTTTTAGTTGAGTGATAAAGTCTATGGCCATATTATATGTTTATCTCTCGTAAAGGATTATCTGGTTTTAATAATTTGCCCAAGTGGGAGAATGTTAGAAATTTACCGTCTTTTCTAGAGACTTCTAGTGTGGCCCACATATAAGGCAATAAATTATTTACCTTGTCTTCCAAGTAAATAATATATCAGATAATATTTATAGTTATGCATATATGGTAGTTTCTTTGATGGAAAGAAACGTTTTTTTATTAGGAGTCCCTAGGGCAACCGTAATTTATGGCGAAGTCCCTAGGGCTAAAATATTTGCCTAAGAGTCCATAGCCTACCTATAAATATGCTTGTGACTCCATCAGTCTGACATCCTACGACAGGCACAGGCTAGAAGGCTCCTAGGTTTTCTGTCAAAGCTTTACAAAGGCGATTTCCTACAACGCTTGAACAACAATGGCTGAGGGTACGTTCCTATTAATATTCCGCTGCGTTGGCTCTGTGTTTGTATTCGAATTTTTAAAATTCAATCTCTACAAAACTATACTGTAAGCACAATGTAACATGCACAAGAGGAACTGAATTGCTGAATCTGCGATTCAATTAAATATTCATTGTTAAATTAAGCAAATTTTATTGGCTAACACGAACAATAGTAACTAAACCTACTAAGTCATGAATCTCTTAGCTAAAAATTTGAATGCACAAGTCTACAATACATTCCCGGAAATAAATGAATAATGCCTGAATATAACAAAGGATGAAAACTGAAGGAAACAAGCAACCGCTGGAATGAAAAAGCGAGCTCACAATGGAATCAACAAGGTCCGACTATAATCAAGTTCACAATTCCATTCACACGTTTGCTAAGGTTTACCATGCTAGGAGTATTAGAAATGGGCAGAATGTTGCCATCAAAGTCATAGACAAGGAAAAAGTTCTAAGAGGTGGACTTGTGAATTAGATCAAACGGAATATATCTGTTATGAGACTAGTCAGAAATCCAAATATCGTGCACCTTTACGAAGTCATGGCCACGAAAACCAAGAGTATGATAAAGGAGGTGAACTCTTTAACAAGGTAGCGAAAGGAAGATTAAAGAGGACGTTGCACGAAGTTATTTTCAACCATTGATAAATGCTGTAGATTTTTGCCATAGCAGGGGTGTCTATCACTGGGATTTGAAACCGAAAACTTACTGTTAAACGACAATGAAAACTTAAAAATTTAAGATTTTGGTTTAAGTTCTCTTGTTGAGTCAAAGCACTAAGACGGACTCCTACACACTACGTGCGGGACTCCAGCCTATGTTGCTCCAGAGGTAATCAATTGAAAAGGCTACAATGGTGCAAACACTGATATTTGGTCATGTGGGGTTGTCCTATTCGTGATACTGGAATAGATGATTGAAAAGGACTTGCACTCTACGGAACACCCAAAGGTGTAGTAGCAGGCCTTGAGGGAAAGATTGGTCGATTGGGATATTCGGTGCCCATGGTCACAAAGGACCGCTTCCTGATGTTTTTCCACCAAAACAAACAAAAAAGAATGTTATTATTATATTAGCACAAAAAAAAAAAAGAAGCAATGCAAGACTTATACATCAGCCGAAAATAGTAGGAAAGCAAAATATTTGCAGAGTTAAAGTACAGTGCAACAACAACAACAATTCAGTATAATTTCACTAGTGGGGTCTGAGGAAGGTAGTGTGTACGCAGATCTTACCCCTACCCTAGGGTAGAGAGGCCGTTTCCGATAGACCCTCGGCTCCCTCCCTCCAAGAACTCCCCACCTTGCTCTTGGGGTGACTCGAACTCACAGCCTCTTGGTTGGAAGTTAAAGTACAATGCAAGAATGCAAAAGGGAAAAAGGGCAAAAAGAAGAGATAAGGACAAAGGATAAGAAAAACATCTCTGTCTAAGTAGATAAATACTTGACCGAAAGCTATTTTCATTTGTCAATGAGCAGTCCGACGAGTTTGACAGCAGATAAGGAATAGTTCTGAGAAAGAGGGACAGGGCAAAGGGAAATATCAGTTGCATTTCCTTTAGTTTCCTATTGCGCAGAGAATCTATTTCGAGTAGCTAAAATACCCATTTCATGGTGTGCAGTTTCATCCCCTTGACATATACATCTTTGACGAAACCGCCTCGTCCCACAGCTGTCTCACATCTTGAATTCCACCTGAAATTTCACTTCCTAGTGCTATTGCTGCACTGTAAGGTGAAATGCATGTGAGGCGTCTGATGATTAGATGACTTGTCGGCATTCCATATTTTATACCTCATTCATCCCAGCCACTTTTGACTGCTACACAGTCATCTCCAGATACAATGTAGAGATGCGAAGATGTTCTTATAGATTGAATTACTGATATTTCCTTACATGTACCGGTTTTTTTAATTTTAATGAACTATCAATTTAAATGAATTTATTTACACTCTGTATAAAAACTAAATGGCTAGGATCTAGCTTCAGCAAATACAGAGGAAAAGCAAAAAATGGCTAGGATTCCAAATTTGAATGCATTTGATGTCATTTCCCTTTATGTTAAGTATAATTTATCCAGATTATTTGAGGAACCTTAAAGAATGAAGCTAAATTCATATACTGGAAACCAGCGTCCGACATCATGTCTAAGCTGGACGATACCGCTAAATGCCTTAAACTAAATGAAGGCCTAAGACCAGGTCTTCATGATATTGTTTGGACATGGCAAGAATAAAAACAACCTCAAAAATCAGAAAATCAATATGTATCCAACCCCTAAGAAGCAGTAGCACAAGAGTTCAAACTAGAGATGAACCTAGAAGCCAGGAGACTACTTTATCAAATAGAACTTTTACCTTGTATGTGCCTTTTTTAAGCATTCATCGTCCATTAAATGTTATTACTGATGTCCTCAACAATATATTTGTATCAATACATTATTATCACTTTCAACAACTAGCATCTCCGGTATGAGTTATCGAACTTCAACCACTAGCGTACATTAACAAACCAGTAATAAGACAAATAACTATGCACAACCAGCAAATTCATAATCAACAGCAGATATAAATTCTGCAAAGGATATATAATAACATACACTTAAATCAACAAATAAATTGATGTTTCAGGTAAGTTGTTACTCACTTGGTATCATCAAGGATCCGAATAGTCATTCTCCTGAACTGGAAGCTGGAAATTAGTTTGTTGCGCTAATAATAATTCTTTTAATTGCCTCACTTCTTTCATCTCATTTTCGAAGTTAGACAGACGATTCTTCAAAGACTGGTTTTCATTTTCAGTTGCACGTAGCTTAGCCAATAATTCAGTTTTTGAGGAAGTTCCACCTTTCAAATCTTTCGCCTTTACTCCACCCCCAAAGCCAAATACATGACTACAACTGTGATGACCAAAAATGTCATCTTTAAATATAATAATTAATTCTGTATTTTAAGACCTCAAAAAGCACTATTTGTCACTCCTCGACTTTCGTGCGAAGTCCGTAAAATTTTTCGAAATATTTTTATGTGAAAAATGGATTAAAATGTGAACTAGAGCTTTAAAACTCAACTGAGTTGACTTTGGTCAACATTTTGAGCAAACGGATCCGGATCAGTGTTTTGACAATTTTAGTAGGTTCGTATCGTGATTTGGGACTTAGGCGTATGCCCGAAATTTAATTTGAAGGTCCCTAGCTCAAGTTATCACCATTTAACGAAAACTAATAATTTAGAAGCTAAAGATTTTCAAGTATGACCACGAGGTTGACTTTTTGATATCGGAGTCAGAATCCACTTCCGAAAATTTTTATAGCTCTGTTATATCATTTATGACTTGTGTGCAAAATTTGAGGTCAATCGGACTTGATTCGATAGGTTTCAGAATCGAATGTAGAAGTTGGAAATTTCATAATAGACTAAGGTTTCAAGTGAGTTCGCATAAGACCTAATTTCAAATGAGCATACCTCTCTTGATATGAAGATTTATATGGTGTATTACCATCAAAAGAAAGTTCTATGTGTCTAGTTTCCAACACTTTAAACCGTTTGTCATTTGGACATTCTTACGAGAAGTTATGACCAAATTACCAAAGGCTGTCAGAATGCGATTCTGCGACCACTATGCGACCATTATGCGATTGCAAAATGGTTATGCGACCGCAAAATGGTCGTAAAATGGTCCAGAACAGCCCAATTCTGGGCATCGATTTGTGCGGTCCACTGTACGACCGCATAACTGAGTTCGGAGGGTTAATTTTCCTATCTTTATAACCCGACCCCATTTTGATAAATAGGCTTTGGGGTTTATTTTGGAGAAATTATCTAAGGTGTTTTAGAGAGAAGTGAGAGTGTTCTAGAGAGAGGAAGTAAATGAAGTGTTTTGTTCAACAAATTCTTGTTCAAGCCTTGAAATCCAACAAGAAATCCCTCAAGTTCTTCATCAAAGAGGTAAGGTTCTAACCCCAAATCTTCAATTTCGAGTTTAGGTAATGATAGGTGATTAAGAGTATGAATCTTGGGGCAAGTATTCCTTATCCTATATTGATTATATTTCATGATTCCATACTCATTTATATCATGAATCCGTGAATTTAGGGGAAAATATCAGATTTTTATAAAATCTTCCAAAAACAAAAATTTAAGATTTGAAGGTCCATTTGATATCGGAATTGGATAATTTTTGTATGGTTGAACTCGTAGCGGAACGGGTGTTCGGATTTCGTGAGTTTTTCCAGGATTTGAGATGTGGGTCCCACTGTCGAATATTTAAATAATTTTGGATTTTTATTCGGAAAATTAGTAAATTCATATGGAATTAATTCCTATGATTCGTATTGACTATATCAAATTATTTGTGAATAGATTTGAAACTTCTGCAGACAAATTTAAAAGGAAAAGTTGTAGTCGAGCAATTGATTGGAATTTGCAAAGCGAGATAAGTGTCGTGGTTAACCTTGACTTGAGGGAATAGAACCCTTAAATTATTTGTTATGTGAAATGCATGTGAACGACGTATAGGCGAGGTGACGAGTGTCTATACGTCGTCAAATTAATTGTTTGCCTACTTACTTGAAAAATCATAAATTATTTTAAATCATGAATTAATTGTTATAATAATTGTTTCTCTCATATTATTTGTCAAATATTAATTCTTGAATTTCTTCATTAATTGTTACATGATATTTGAATTATGTGTCTTAATTGTTATTTGACATTTAGCATATTAAATATTAAACTGCCTATTTTTTCCCTGATTTACATAATAACTTGCTATTTGTCGTTGTTTATTTTATAATTAAATCATAATTATTGTATGCTTGTTGTCTTATAATTTTATATTAATTATTGCATTTATTGGGAAAATTTCATCTATAAGAATTGGTAAATGAATATATTGGAGAAGCGGGTTGCACGCCGCAACAGAATTGAATTGGTAAATATATATATTGGAGGAGCAGGTTGCACGCCGCAACAGAATTGATCGAAATGAATATATTGAGGGATCGGGTTGCACGCCGCAACACACTTATTAAAAAGTCCATATTGGAGGATCGTGTTGCACGCCACAACAGACTTATTAAAAGTCTATATTGGAGGATTGGGTCGCACGCCGCAACAGACTTATTAAAAGTTCATATTGGAGAATAGGGTTGCACGCCGCAACTGACTTATTAAAAGTCCATATTGGAGGATCGGGTTGCACGCCACAACAGACTTATTAAAAAGTCGTTACATATATATTGGTGGATCAGGTTGCACGCCGCAACAGACTTGATTAAAATAAATATATTGGAGGAGCAGGTTGCATGCCGCAATAGAATTGAATGTGAATATATTGAGAGAGTGGGTTGCACGCTACAACGGAAATTGATGGAAATGATAATTGGTTATGACTGCTGAGTTGGCTTCAATTATTATAAATGAGTTACTTGATTATTTCTATTATTTGTTGTTGTTACAAATATTGCGTACATGTTAATATAAGTGACCCGCCTTATCCTCGTCACTTTTTTGTCGAGGTTAGGCTCAGCACTTACCAGTACATGGGGTCAGTTGTACTGATACTATACTCTACACTTCATGTGCATATTTCAGAGTTGGTCCCAGTGGCGTACCATAGACTTGCTCGGATTTCAGCTACTCAGAGGAGACTTGAGGTATAACTGCACGGCGTTCACAGTTCTGAAGTCCCCGTCTGCTTTACTTTAGCTGTGTATTTATTTCCAGACAATATTATTTTATTCAGACCTTTATTTGTATTATTCTAGAAGCTCGTGCACTTGTGACACTAATTCTGGGATGGTATTTAGATACCGTTGTTTTTTTTATGGATTATTCACTACATTTCAGACTTTACTTCCACATTTATTTCTTTGTTATTAATAAAAACTTTTTAAAATGTTTTAAAATGGATAATATTATTCTAACGTTGGCTTGCTTAGCAAGTAAAATGTTAGGCGCCATCACGGTCCGAAGGTGAGAATTTTGGGTCGTGACAGTTGGTACCAGAGCACTAGGTTACATAGGTTTCACGAGTCACGAGCAAGCTTAGTAGAGTCTGAAGGATCGGTACATAGACGTCTGTACTTATCTTCCAGAGGCTATAGAGTTTAGTACTAATTCCATTTCTTTCATTCCTTATCGTGCGACATTGATTTAGCTTGAAAAATATATCTCATATTCCTTTGTATACATTCGTGTATGACATTGCGCACTCGGTATCAGTTGTGCATCGACGGTTCATGATGCCATAGATGAACTACGAGGGAGCCAGAGATGCTCAAACATTGCCTCAACATGTGGTTCCGACTGAAGATGCGGACGTATTGAGAGATCACCCGGTGAATCATGTGGGAGGTGCAACAGACCTTAGCATATAGTTGATTTATACGAGTTGTGAAGGTTATTATTGTGGATCATCGGACGTGGTAAACTATGACTTTGCACTGAGTGGGGGGAGTCCACTATCAATGGATGGTTTGCGGGGTCATGTGTTATATCAGTTTTGGCCTGAAATGTATATATGTGGTACTGAAAGGTTACCCAAAAATTTACACATGTTTAAGGCCTGAGATTTTGTAGAGGATAAGGTTGGGACTTCCGGTATGTCTGCATACTTAATAATCATGTACTTCAGTACCAAAGGAGTTAGAGAAACAACTTTAAATTTACAGAATGTCTACTTAGTGTGGACGTCATGGTTGCGGATTTTGGGGTGCTTCGGAGGAAGTACAGTGGTTGACGAGATTCTGGACTATGTGGTTCGTGCCATGATTTTCCAGTATGGAGCTCTACTTTTGTGATCGTTGTGTATAAATAGGGGTAAGTATTACCCCAAAGAAGATTCGAAGAGCATGTTAAGAAATGGGTCAGCTCAACAGTGTTGAGTCAGCATAACAAAAGAAGAAATTGTCCTTGGGAGAGATAATTCTCCACAAGTGTCTGTGGCAAGACTATGAAGAGGGCAGACCAGCCAATGCAAACCGCCCACTTGGCTCAGTTCTCAGAACACTTTTGAAAGAATTTGTTTCCCGGACTCTCCGTAATGCATGGCGCATAGGGTTTAAATGGTTGCGTCAAGTCACCATGACGGTGTCATAATATGCCATCAGGTTCAATAAGTTAGCCCATCATATTCCTACTTTGCTTCCTACAGCCAGAGAGAGAGTTCACAGACTCATTAAAGGACTCAAATATGATCTTAAAATTTTGTATGACTCGGGAGCTACAGGCTGATACTTTATTTCCACTAGTGGTAGAAATTGCCAAGATATTAGAACATGTTCGGGGTGAGGAAAAAGGAAACTAAGGAGACCAAGACATCTCGAGGTTCTGGGGGATTCAGTGGATTCTACTCTGCGAATATAAATCATTATGGTGGGGGCTCGGGCAGGCGGCCAGCCCAGTTCGCACATCGGATTAATCGAGGTCCTCCAGTAAGTTCTTTTAATGCACCACTAACATAAGTGTCCTACAATGGTTATTCCAGTTATCTGGCACATACTCAATATGAGCAGCCAAACCTGCAAATGGGTTGTTATGAATGCGGTGATACTAGGCACATCATAAAAAAATTGTCCCAGACTTGGGAGAGACATATTTCATCAAAGCACTCAGGCTACGTGCCCCATTGCAGTTACTACACCACCCATATGACCAGTTAGGTGTGGAGGACAGACGGATAGAAGGCGTCCTAGAGGTGGAGGCCCAGACGTTGATATATTTGTTTTATGATATGGCGGAGGTCGCTACATCAGATGGTGTTGTTACAGGTACGACCTCGATTTAATATAAAGGAATAATTTCCCTAACTTGATTTGGTTCTGAGAGACGAGTCCTCCTATTGTGCTCCACTTATGAGTGAGCTTCGTAGTTCTATAATCTACTTATGTGTTTACTCTTATAGGGAGATTCTATGGAGATAACTACGCCTATCATTCCATGTTGGTCACTAATAAGAGATATGAGGCTAAAGGTGGCTTTCTATTACTCATATCGATAAGTTTTGATGTAATTTTCGGATAATTAATTACAAATTGTGAATTATATACCCTACCGGTGTGGGGTTCATTATGTGTTGTGATTTTGTGTAACCGAAATTATTTAAAAGGAGAAAATAGAAATTTTCGATTGGCACGATGTGCATATTACTTATGATTCAAAACTAAGGACGAGATCCTCACATTTTAATATAAAATGATATGTTTAAACCGGGCTACAAGCTGCAATGGAAGTTATATAAGGACGAGATCCTTGTGAGGAAAATTCTTGTGTTTATGTTCTCCCTTGTGAAATTAAATTTGTACTATAGCAATAATAGGGAGTCATGCCTGTTAGGATTATTTGAAAATTCTTGTATGAAATTCTCTGTGCAGACTTGCCAAATTCGTGTTGTAATTATTGAGTTTTAGCCTACAAGGTAGGTTCCTGCCCAAGTAGCGTTAAATGTGACTTGTTAATTCGGTTAAATAATTATGAGGTCTTCATGCCTCGCATCTCGTTATCAGTATTGTGAAGGTTTGAAACAAGATTTTTGTTAACATAGAGTTAATTGACGATTATGAAATTGATTATGAACAACTATTAAGATCAGATTGAACCAGAAGGATGCCCCATCTAGATGGTCAGACGAGTGTGAGTTGAGCTTTCAGAAGCTTAAGACTTCTTTGACTACGGCGCTAGTGTTGGTATTACCCACGGGTTCAGGATCTTATATGGTGTATTGTGATGCATCTCGCATTGGGATTGGTGCAGTATTGATACAGGATGGTAAGGTGATTGCATATGCATCGCTGCAGTTGAAAGTTCACGAGAAGAATTATCATGTTCATGACTTAGAATTAGCAGTCATTGTTCATGTGCTAAAGATTTGGAGGCATTACCTTTGCGGTATCTCGTGTGATGTATTTACTGATCAACGTAATCTACAGTATATGTTCAAACAAAAAGATCTCAATTTAAGGCAGCGAAGATGGTTGGAGCTATTGAAGGACTATGATATCACCATTTTGTATCACCCCGGAAAGGCCAATGTGGTGGCCAATGCTTTGAGTAAAAAGGTTGTAAGTATGGGCAGCCTTGCGTATATTCCTGTTGGTGAGAGGCCGTTAGCTGCAGATGTTCAGACTTTGGCCAATTAGTTCGTGAGGTTAGATGTTTTAGAATCCAGTCGGGTTCTAGCCTGCACGGTCGCTCGGTCTTCTTTATATGAGCGCATCAGAGGGTGACGGTATGATGATCCTCATTTTCTTGTCCTTAAGGACACAGTGCAGCACGGTGGTGCCAAGAAGGTTGATGTGGGAGATGATGGAGTTCTGCGGATGTAGGGTCGTATTTGTGTTCCTAAGGTGGATGGGCTTCATGAATTAATTCTTGAAGAGGCACACAGTTCCCGGTATTCTATTCATCTGGGTGCCACCAAAATGTATCAAGATTTGTGGCAACATTATTGGTGGAGGAGAATGAAAAAGGATATAGTTGCATATGTAGCTCGGTGTCTGAATTGGCAGCAAGTTAAGTACAAGCATCAGAGACCTGGTGGTTTTCTTCAGAAGTTAGAAATTCCTGAGTGGAAGTGGGAGCGTATCACTATGGATTTTATTGTTGGGCTCCCACAAGCTCAGAGAAAGTTCGACGCAGTATGGGTCATTGTGGACAGGTTGACCAAGTCGACACATTTCATTCCGGTAGCAGTTACCTATTCTTCAGAGCGGTTATCAGAGATTTACATCCGCGAGATTGTCCGTCTTCACGGTGTGCCCGTGTCTATCATTTCTGATTGAGGTACACAGTTCACCTCACACTTCTGGAGGGCTGTACAGCATGAGTTAGGCACGTGGGTTGAGTTGAGTACAATATTTCATCCACAGACAGACGGATAGTCAGAAAGCACTATTCAGATATTGGAAGATATGCTTCGCGCTTGTATTATAGACTTTGGAGGTTCTTGCGATCAGTTCTTGCCACTTACAGAGTTTGCCTATAATAACAGCTATCAGTCGAGCATAAATATGGCTCCATATGAAGCATTATACGGGAGACAGTGTCGTACGCCAGTTGGTTGGTTTGAACCAGGAGAGGCTCGGTTGTTAAGTACTGATTTGTTACAGGATGCCTTGGATAAGGTCAAGATTATTCAGGATCGACTTCGCACAGCTTAGTCTAGGCAAAAGAGATATGCCGATCGGAAGGTTCGTGATGTTGCATTCATAGCAGGAGAAAGAGTATTTCTCCGAGTTTCACCTATGAAAGGTGTAATGAGATTCGGAAAAAGGGCAAGTTGAGCCCTAGGTATATCGGACCCTTTGAAATTCTTGGAAGGTTGGGTGAAGTAGCCTACAGGCTTGCACTACCACCTAGTTTATCAGCAGTTCATCCGGTATTCCATATATCCATGCTCCAAAAATATCATGGTGATCCGTCCCATGTTTTAGACTTCAGCTCAGTTCAATTGGACAAAGATTTGCCTTACGAGGAGGAGTCGATGGCTATTCTAGCCTGGCATGTCCGTCAGTTAAAGTCTAAGAGTTATCCTTCAGTTCGGGTACAATGGAGAGGTCAGCCAATTTTGAGACAGATACCTAGGAGTCCGAGTCACACATGCAGAGTAAATATCCACAATTATTCACCAGCTCAGGAATTTTTTCTAACTTCATTCCAAGACGAACGTTTATTTTAGAGGTGGAGAATGTGATGACCCAAAATATCATCTTTAAATCTAATAATTAATTCTATGTTCTAAAACCTCCAAAAGCACTATTTATCACTCTTCGACTTGCGTGCGAAGTTCGTAAAATTTTCTGGAATGTTTTTATGTGAAAAATGGATTAAAATGTGAACTAGAGCCTTAAAACTCAACTGAGTTGACTTTGGCTAACATTTAGACAAAACGGACGCGGATCAGTGTTTTAACAGTTTCGGTAGGTCTGTATCATGATTTGGGACTTGGGCGTATGCCCAAAATTTAATTTGAAGGTACCTAGCTCAAGTTATGACCATTTAACGGAAACTAGTAATTTAAAGGCTAAAGATTTTCAAGTTTGACCACGGGGTTGACTTTTTGATATCGGAGTCGGAATTCAGTTCCGAAAAATTTATAGCTCTGTTATGTCATTTATGACTTGTGTGCAAAATTTGAGGTCAATCGGACTTGATTCGATAGGTTTCGGCATCGAATGTAAAAGTTGGAAATTTCATAATAGACTAAGGTTTCAAGTGAGTTTGCATAAGACCTAACTTCAAACGAGAATAGCTCTCTTGATATGAAGTTTTGTATGGTGTATTAACTATCAAAAGAAAGGCCTATGTGTCTAGTTTGCAACACTTTAAACCGTTAATCATTTGGACAATCCTACAAAACGTTATGACCAAATTACCAAAGGCTGTCAGAATGCGATTCTGCGACCAATTATGCGACCACTATGCGAGCATTATGCGATCGCAAAATAATTATGCAACCACAAACTGGTAGCAAAATGGTCCAGAACAGTCCAATTCTGGGCATCGATTTATCATTGTGCGATCCGCACACCAATTGTGCGGTCCATTGTGCGACCGCATAACTGAGTTCGGAGGTTTAATTTTCCTATCTTCATAACCCGGCCCTATTTTGATAAATAGGCTTTGGGGTTTATTTTGGAGAAATTATCTAAGGTTTTTTAGAGAGAAGTGAGAGTGTTCTAGAGAGAGGAAGTAGATGAAGTGTTTTGTTCAACAAATTCTTGTTCAAGCCTTGAAATCCAACAAGCAATCCCTCAAGTTCTTCATCAAAGAGGTAAGGTTCTAACCCCTAATCTTCAATTTCGAGTTTGGGTAATGATGGGTGATTAAGAGTATTAATCTTGGGGTAAGTGTTCCTTATCCTATATTGATTATATTTCATGATTCCATACTCATTTATATCATGAATCCGTGAATTTAGGGGAAAATATCAGATTTTTATAAAATCTTCCAAAAACGTAAATTTAAGATTTGAAGGTCCATTTGATATCAGAATTGGATAATTTTTGTATGGTTGAACTCGTAGCGGAACGGGTGTTCGGATTTCATTAGTTTTTCTGGGATTTGAGATGTGGGTCCCACTGTCGAATATTTAAATAATTTCTGATTTTTATCCGAAAAATTAGTAAATTCATATGGAATTAATTCCTATGATTCGTATTGACTATATCGAATTGTTTGTGAATAGATTTGAAGCTTTTGGAGACAAATTTAAAAGGAAAAGTTGTAGTCGAGCAATTGATTGGAATTTGCAAGGCGAGATAAGTGTCGTGGTTAACCTTGACTTGAGAGAATAGAACCCTTAAATTATTTGTTATGTGAAATGCATGTGAACGACGTATAGGCGAGGTGACGAGTGTCTATACGTCGTCAAATTAATTGTTTGCCTACTTACTTGAAAAATCATAAATTATTTTAAATCATGAATTAATTGTTATAATAATTGTTTCTCTTATATTCTTTGTCAAATATTAATTCTTGAATTCCTTCATTAATTGTTACATGATATTTGAATTATGTGTCTTAATTGTTATTTGACATTTAGCATATTAAATATTAAACTGCCTATTTTTTCCCTGATTTCCATAATAACTTGCTATTTGTCGTTGTTTGTTTTATAATTAAATCATAATTATTGTATGCTTGTTGTCTTATAATTTTATATTAATTGTTGCATTTATTGGGAAAATTTCATCTATAAGAATTGGTAAATGAATATATTGGAGAAGCGGGTTGCACGCCGCAACAGAATTGAATTGGTAAATGTATATATTGGAGGAGCAGGTTGCACGCCGCAATAGAATTAATCGAAATGAATATATTGGGGGATCAGGTTGCACGCCGCAACAGACTTATTAAAAAGTCCATATTGGAGGATCGTGCTGCACGCCACAATAGACTTATTAAAAGTCCATATTGGAGGATTGGGTTGCACGCCACAACAGACTTATTAAAAGTCCATATTGGAGAATCGGGTTGCACGCCGCAACAGACTTATTAAAAGTCCATATTAGAGGATCGGGTTGCACGCCGCAACAGACTTATTAAAAAGTCCATATTGGAGGATCGGGTTGCACGCCGCAATAGACTTATTAAAAGTTCATATTGGAGGATCGGGTTGCACGCCGCAACAGACTTATTAAAAGTCCATATTGGAGGATCGGGTTGCACGCTGCAATAGACTTATTAAAACGTCGATATATATATATATATATATATATATATATTGGAGGATCGGTTTGCACGCCGCAATAGACTTGATTAAAATAAATATATTGGAGGAGCGGGTTGCACGTCGCAATAGAATTGAATTTGAATATATTGAGAGAGCGGGTTGCACGCTGCAACGGAAATTGATGGAAATGATAATTGGTTATGACTGCTGAGTTGGCTTCAATTATTATAAATGAGTTACTTGATTATTTCTACTATTTGTTGTTACTAATATTGCGTACATGTTAATATAAGTGACCCGCCTTATCCTCGTCACTTCTTTGTCGAGGTTAGGCTCAGCACTTACCAGTACATGGGGTCGGTTGTACTGATACTACACTCTGCACTTCTTGTACAGATTTCGGAGTTGGTCCCAATGGCGTACCATAGACTTGCTCGGATTTCAGCTACTCAGAGGAGACTTGAGGTATAATTGCAGGGCGTTCGCAGTTCTGAAGTCTCCGTCTACTTTACTTTAGCTGTGTGTTTATTTTCAGACAGCTTTATTTTATTCAAACCTTTATTTATATTATTCTAGAAGCTCGTGCACTTGTGACACCAATTCTGGGATGGTATTTAGACACCGTTGTTTTTTATGGATTATTCACTATATTTCAGACTTTACTTCCGCATTTGTTTCTTTATTCTAACGTTGGCTTGCCTAGCAAGTGAAATGTTAGGCTCCATCACGGTTCGAAGGTGGGAATTTCGGATCGTGACAAAAACTTTGAGTTCCAAAGCATTTTTCTACAATCTCTATGCTAGGAAGTGATGGTTCGGACTACACCAATTCCTGGATTTGAGCCTACAAAGTATATAGAGAAATTTTTGTCAGATCCCATAATAACTAAAAGTAAAGAACATCTTTCAATTAACCAAACGCACATGCTTCTCGATTGTTTCTGGATCAACAAGTGTGTTATTCTTCTTGCGACTCTCGAAGAAAATGGTTGCCAAATCTGGTGGTTTGCCATCTTTTTTGCCCTTTATATAAAAGTAAATACGTTAAATAATGTCTCGTCAATATTAAGAAAAAATAGAATTGATGATAACACCTTTTGATAAATAATCTCTCTAATTGGCTTGCTACCAATATGATGAATCATCTTCAACTTAGTTCTATTTGCTGCATTCCTGTTACTTCTTGCCTATATTTGAGTAAAAATATTAATTCAAATGCTATAAATAAACTATCAGTTAAAAGATAATAGTATAAAATAAAATTACACAACTAGGTATTATGTCAAACCTGAAAACTCTCAGTAGAAAAATGTTCCTTTACCAACCACTCCCATTAATTCTTATCTACCCCCTTGGGCACATTCTTAAGAGCCTCTTGTATTGGCTTACCCTTCACATACTTTGCATGAAATTGACCTCTCCATTTATTCCATAACTCTTTCATCCATCCCAAAATATGATTGCGATGAATATCCATGTCATCACTCTCAAATTTATCCTGCAATATATCATGAGGGAAATATTGGTTGATATCCAATATCATCATAGAAACTCCATGTGATAGAGGAAAATATAGTTCTACAATGAGTCTTGAAATGATCTGGCCAAATTATAAAAAATAAAAAAAAACATTAGCTTTATTTTATTTTTGTGAATTTAAAACATAGAACTCGCAATTTTATTTTATTTTTGTGAAAAATGTGATAAGAACTCAATTATTGGGGAAAAAGTGGAAGAGCTCTTGAGATGGAATTTTGAGGTTTTGAAGAGGATTTTATTGTCGGATTTTGGTAAATTTGGTATGACTAGACTCTTGAGTGAGTGGGCTTTCGGGTTTTGTGACTTTTGTCGGATTTTTAGACGTGGGCCCGGGGGCCGGGTTTGGGCCGATTTCGTATTTTGGCTATAATTTGATATTTTTCTTGTGGAAGTGGTTCCTTTAGCCTATATTGATGGTATTATACTGATTGTGAATAGATTCGGAGGCCGATTCGGGAGGCAAGGGCATTGTGGTGTAGAGATTTGCTCGGATTGAGGTAAGTAACGATTCTAAATCTGCTCCTGAGGGTATGAAACCACGAAATTTTGTATCATTTTACTATT
This sequence comes from Nicotiana tomentosiformis, assembly GCF_000390325.3. Taxonomy (NCBI): domain Eukaryota; kingdom Viridiplantae; phylum Streptophyta; class Magnoliopsida; order Solanales; family Solanaceae; genus Nicotiana; species Nicotiana tomentosiformis. The sequence continues at coordinate 176,833,780 of NC_090813.1, read as the reverse complement.
TGGAGGTGGCGCACATGCTAGGTGACGGCATGCGGGCGTGCACCGTTGGGGATTGTGACTTAGCCCGTCCCATATCAACTGTAAAGTTGAATATTTTGTTAAAATTATATGATTCTTATGTGTTTTAGAAAGAATTTTTGTAAGTCAGGTTGGATGCCATGTTTAAGCCTTATGCTAGTATTGTTTGGACCCTTAGAGGTCTTTTCTTGCTATCCTCTCATTGTTTTTGATTAAAAATCTATACTCAGTCATGTTTATACATATTTGCAGCATAACTCAGTGTCTATTACTCTACTTTGATGCATCATATAAATGTTGTTTAGGCTGAATACTTTATTTTCTGAAAGCCCGAGAGGCTAGAGAGGTTTATGACTGAGTGAGGTCGAGGGCCTGATTTGTGAAGATATTTATGGGATCGGGCTGCACGTTGCATCATGTTTGATATAGTTCGAGGGCCTCCTTGATTTATGTCATGATTGACTTGATATAGCGCTTGGGCTGAAGGAGTCCCTCCGGAGTCTGTACACATCCCCAGTGAGCGTAGGTACCTACTGAGTACGAGTGCCGAGTGCTGAGTGACTGGGAGGCATGAGTGATGGTGAGGTCTTCCCGATGGGTTGTATACGAGTAATTGTGAGGTTGCCCGAGGGGCTTTATATGAGTGATGTTGCCCGAGGGGCTGATTATGATTTCATTATTTTTGCTCACCTTTGCATTGAGCCTTTGTTTGAAAACTGTTGAAAGATGTCTTTAAATGATTTTACTGGAACTGGATTTAAAAGAGCTGATTTGATTCAAACTCTGGTTTTAAAAGCATGTTGTATTTTACTAAATTTTTGTGATATGAACTTTACTTGCATTATTGATCGTCACTACTTCTCATCCTTTATTTACTGTTGTTACTTACTGAGTTGGCATACTCACATTACTCCCTACACCTTGTGTGCAGATCCAGGCGTATCTGGACACGGTAGCGGCTATTGACTATTCCGATTGCATATTTTCTCGGAGATAGCAAGGTACCTGCTCTTCTCCCTCTTATCTTACTTTAGTTGTATTTAGCTATTTCCCAGACTATGTTGGTCTCGATATTATCAGACAAATTGTAGTAGATGTTCATGACTTGTGACACCCCGATGTCGGGCTTTTCTTTTCCGCACTTTTGTTTTGATTCGAACTTCTTTACGAAGGTTTTTCTAATCGGTTTGTTTTGGAAATGAGTCGGCTTGCCTAGTTCTACGATAGACGCCATCACGACAGGGTTAGTTTGGGTCGTGACAAGTTGGTATCATAACCTAGGTTACATAGGTCTCACGAGTCATGACCGAGTTTAGTAGAGTCTTATGGATCGGTACGGAGAGGTCTGTACTTATCTTCGAGAGGCTGCATAACCCTTAGGAAACTCCACATTCTTGAATTCTTGTCGTGTGAATCTGTTGATTCTAGTAACTGAATTTCTGTTGTTTCATTCTCTCACAGATGGTGAGGACTCGCACTACCGGGCGGGAGGACCAGCCACCAGTACCACCAGCCAGGGCCGCCAGAGACCGAGGTCGTGGTAGAGGTAGAGGTGCAGCACGCACAGCAGTAGGGGCAGTACCTGCAAACCCACCAGTTACCCTAGATCAGGATCAGATCCCAGTTGTTGATGCCCCAGCTCAAGCACCACCTGTGCCTATTGTGATTCCAGGCCTTCAGGAGGCCTTAGCTCAGATTCTAACAGCGTGTACCGGCCTTGCTCAGGCGGTCTCTATCTCGACGGACGCAACCACTTCTCAGGCCGGGGGAGGCATTCAGACTCCCACCGCTCGCACACCCGAGCAGGTTGTTCAGGGACTCCAGACACCGGGGGCACCACCAGCCCAGCCGGTTGCAGCAGCTCAGGACTATGTGGTTCCTGCTATGCCTGAGGATGATCAACGTAGGTTAGAGAGGTTTGGGAGACTCCAGCCTCCACCTTTCAGTGGCACAAAGAGAGAGGATGCCCAGGACTTCTTGGACAGGTGTCAGAGGATACTCCACACAACTGGTATTTTGGAGACTTGTGGGGTCTCATTCATTACTTTTCAGTTTTCGGGGGCTGGACTCAGATGGTGGGACACTTACGAGAGGCGTAGGTCTGTTGGCACAGCACCCCTTACTTGGCAGCAGTTCTCCGTGGTCTTTTTGGAGAAGTTCATGTCTCAGTCCCGCAGAGAGGAGCTGCACAAACTGTTTGAGAAGCTTCGCGAGGGTGATATGTCTGTGACATAGTATGAGATGTGGTTCTCCAAGTTGGCCCGTCATGTGATCTGGTTGGTTCCCATGGACCGAGAGAGGGTCAGGAGGTTTATAGATGGCCTCGGTTTTCAGCTTCGATTGCTTATGACCAGCGAGAGTGTCTGGTGCTACTTTTGATGAGGTGGTCGACATTGCTCGAAAGATTGAGATGGTTCGCGGTTAGGAGAGGGTTGAGAGGGAGGCCAAGAGGCCTCGTGGTCAGGGTGGGTTCAGTGGTGCTCCTCATGGGGGTCAGTTCCAGCATGGCAGAGGTCGTCTATTCAGGCATGCTCAGTCAGCTCGCCCAGTTAACCATGGTGCATCATCGAGTCATGGTTCTCACAGTTCTCATCAGGGCCAATCATCACTTAGTGCCCTCCTAGCCCAGAGTTCGTCCCGTGCTCCATCAGTTCAGGGCTCCTCCATGCCATGTTCTTCTACCAGTTATCCCGGTGCTAGGGGTTCCCTTCAGTCCCCGCCACCAGGGAGTTGTTTTGAGTGTGGGGAGTTTGGGCATATGTGGAGGCAGTGTCCTCGTCGTCATGGAGGTCTATCTCAGCAGAGGAGTTGTCACACCTCGCTTTCTACCCCAAAAGATATGTGTTTGTTATGGATTGTGGGTTAAAGAGTTTTTCCAATTAAAGTGACAAACTTGAGTAGGGACTAATTTATTTACAGAGTTAATTGTCTCTATTATTATTAACCTTTTATTTGAATCCCTAATAAAAGGAAGGTTTGACTCTATTATTATTGGTCTGCGAAAACAAAGTCCGGGTAAGAAATTCTGTTGACCTGGGAGAAGGTGTAAGGCATTTGCCGACTCTTGTGGTTCTAGCACGGTCACTTTATTGACTACATTTGGCTTATATTTTGTGATAAATTGTGTTTTATTGGTTCTCATTTTTTTACCTATGTCCTCTTTTATTATTAAAATATGAAATTATCTTTGAAACGAATCACGTGTGTACATCCGTTTCGTTTATTGTGCCAAAATCATATCGCGCATACGTGTACATAATTAATAGCATTTTATTATTTATTAAGATTGTTTTGGCCAAAGTTAACACATACTTCAGTTTTATTTTTGGAAATCACAATTATGTCACGCAAACGTATACATAATCGCGATAAACTAATTAAAGGCGTGCCTAAAGCACTCTATCGGTGTTCATTATTCTTCCTATATATTTTTTATTATTGTAAGGTTATGAATTATGGAATTACTTGTGGAAAAAGTGTATGATTTTAGATATTTGAATAAATAAACCATCATATACCAATACCCTACAATCCAACAATTGAAGCCCAAACTTATTAGGGTCCAAATCTTCCCAACTTTAAAGCAAGTTTGAATACCATATTTCCATAAACATGATTAAGTATATAACATTTAATGACTAATTTATATTATTATTTATAAAGTTTAAAGGCAAATAAATAAAATCAAATGAAATAAGATTAAAAGAATAGAGGAAAGAATAAACCTTTAATGCAAGATTTCAAATTAAATGAGTTTCCAAGAATAGGTACAGTAACTTAGACGAACGTCGAACATGCATAAGCGAAGAAGAACATCAAAGCTAGTGAACGGAGCTCCAACGGAATCCTCGACCTCGACTATTGACTTCATTTTTTGGCGTGTAAAAAGGGATGTTATGAAATATTTTTGTTGGGTTTTGGTTGATGAATAGCTAGATTTTTCGAAAACAAGATACGAAGAAAGAATGATACGAGTAGAAATTTCCTTAGCATACAAGAATAAAAACTAATTTCTCTCAATTCCCTCCTCCCTTCTTTTTTTTCTCCTTCTCACCTCCCCTCACATTTCTCTTCTATTTATAGAAAAAAAAATCTGAATGTTTCCAGATTTTTTATTATTTTATTATTTTTTAATTAAAAAGAATTCCTACTTCCCATTTTTCTTCTTTTTAAAAAAAAATATAATTCCCCACTTTCCTATACTTTTATTTTTTTAAATTTCCCACTTTTTACTTTTTTTTTATTTTATTATCCACTTATTTTTCTTTTATTTTTTTAATTTCCACTTATCTTAGTTTTCTTTTTTTTTAATTTCTACTTTCTTTTACTTTTTCTTAAAAATATTTCAGCTACATTTACTTTTATTTTTTAATTCCAACTTCTTTTACTTTTCATTTTTTAAATTTTCACATTCTTTTACTTTTATTTTTTAAATTTTCCACTTTTTTTTTACTTTTTTTAATAAATAATTTCCACCTAATTTTACTTTTACTTTTTTTATACCATACTTTTAATTTTTCTGTTATTTTATTCCTATCCGAAAATTAAAAAAAATATTTAATTTTTTCGGTTTTGTTTTTAAATTTATTTTATTTAAAGTTAAAGATAAAAAATAAAAATAATACTAATAGTAATAATTTGACCTTTAAAATTATTTTTAATTCTTACCCTATATAAAAAAATGTAACAAAACTTAAAAATATATATTAAATTTCTAAAAGTAATTACATAGTAGAAGGTGGTAAAATTTCAAATGTGACTAGGCGAAGAGTACTTCTACCCGGAACTATGAGCTGGATCCCCCTAGGCGAATAGGTTCTACCTGGGTTAATCTACAAAAAATGGGAAGTATAAAAAGTAGTGATGCATGCTGAAAAATAAAAGAAAAATGGAGATTTTGAGGAACTTACCCTTGGTGACATTCGTCCTTTAAGAATTGCCATTCTTCACTGCTTTGTTCCTGCTTCAAACAAAGAAAAATTATGAGTTTTTAAAGTGGTGGTCGGTTTGTGGCCTTGATGCCCTAAGTAGCTTGAAGTCATGGCCACTGCTGTAGAAGAACTGATTCTTCCAGTATGGTACTGAGATGCTTGGATACTCTATATAGCTTCTTGGAGACCTTGACTCTCCGATATTTCCCCCGACTGTTTCATATCTGGATGTCCATGGTACCGCTAGCCATTGTCCCTAAGGCAAGGCAAATTTCCTTTAAAATAGAACTTAGTTGTATTGAAACTAGTACCAGTTCGTGTCTATAGTACTTATCAACTTTCTCCAAGAAGCAAGTCTTGCTTAGGCGATCTTTTTAGTTTCTTCGAGACGCTTTGTTCATCTTATCAAAAGAGATCACAAAATTCGTGCTTTCATCAATGTCGTATATGCCCCAAATTATGCTTAGTATTACAGGGAAACTGTATTCAATTTTGGAGCCATTTCTTTTCTTTGCTTTTGATGCAAGATTAGACCAAAAAATGAATCAAAGAAAAATTATGGATTAAAATAGAAAAGCAATTGAAAGTGAGAAAAACAAAAAGAAGGAATTATGTCTAAACAAAAGGTGCCCCTTTTGGGGGAGGGGAATAGGGAGACTTATCTGGAGGTATGTGCCGACTTCAATGAATCATGACATGCATTTTGGACTGGACGCTTGATCCGTCTGAGCTGTCTAATTCTCAAAATTCTGTCGCAAATGTTCATCTTGAAAATGTCTTAGTTGTGCTCATACAGGAGTATCAAAGACCCTCATTCGGCTAGTAGCGCCCTTTGCGGGTTTTCGCTAACTAACCTCTCTCATTTCTTTTCTTACCATCGCCTTATAGTGCTCTTTGCGAGTTTTAACTACAAGACTCTCTCATTTTCATTTTCTCTGCTCGTCATTGCCCTATGATGCCCATGAAGGTTTTCACCAATAAGACTCTCTCATTTTATTTCTCTCATTTTGGTTGCATCAGATCCAAATGACTGTATCCTACAATTCTTAACATTCTCATTGATTGATCGGAAGGACTTGAAAAGGATTTGGGTAAAAAGAATTTGGATTGAATTACAACTTTGGGACCTTTCAGGCGAAACCATCACCGAACCATTGCAACATCTTCCCTAGTTTTAACTTTTTGGGGGAATGTGAATTTCTATTTTGGTGTGACTGAACCCCAGAGAGAGAATGCCTACATATCCTTTCGAAATAAAGTCGAACGTAGTTCAATGACTCAGAAGATTTTTTTAATTATTATTATTTTTTTTTAATTTTTTTTACAAGTACACGGGTTCCAAAAGAAGGAAAAACCAAGAAGACAAATATGGCTCAAAAGGGTTAACAAAAGGGTGAAACTTATTTGGGGTAGTGAACAAAGATAGCCTTCGTTATCTCGATCTGAGAAAATCGATGCGTGGAAGTTCTACAGTGGGTATGTATCAAACATAATATCTTTTTGACTGCATCTGCATTGACATTTGTTTTAGGGACATTTCCTTCGATGTTTTACAGGTACAGCGCTCTCTTTTGGCAGTACTCTGGTTACCATGGATGGATCCTTCCAATCTGGAGCCAATTTTCCTTTAGTTGTTCCGATTCTTTGTTTTATTTCCTTAAACATATCTTCATTGCATTCTGACTCTTGAATCATTATTTCAAAGTCTTGACTACATTTTAGGATCTGGACATGAAGTCTGCAAGCATGTCATGTCATTAAAATCTGCATTAACAGAACTGAAAAGAGAATAAAAAAAGTGACAAGATTAAGAAAAGAGACATTCCTGGACAATGAAATATTAATGTCATTTGATTTTCAATTTTTTTTTCTTTTGAATTTTAAAGATAGAGGGATTTACATTGGAAAGTAAGACAATAAATTAAAATATCAGGATCACACCCTGAGATAATTCGAACACAGAAAGGATAGCAAGACTGCTAACGAGACTCCTGTCTAATGGGGAACTTTCAGGCTTGGCGACTGTTTTTTGGCTTTTCTTCTGTCTCGGCAATGACTGCAATGGCCTTCAGTGTCGGATCAAATTCCTCATCTTCACATATCATTCTGACTACTGGCCCATTGGTGTGAGTAGCCAGAGGATTGTTCATCATATTAGGGGCATCTTCATCCCTAAGCACTATTGCATTGACCTCGATGAGGTCTTCCACTGCTCTCTTAAGAGTCCAACAGTCTTCCGTATCATGTCCCACTGCTCCAGAGTGGTATTTACATCTAGCATTAGCCCGGTGCGAGAAGGACTCAGGGTTTGGCTGGTTCGGGGCTACTGGCTACAGTAGACCTAGCCTGACTAACTTTTGAAATAAGCTCGAATATGATTCACCAACATGGGTGAACTGATTCCATCTGGGGAGGATTTTTTTCTTTTTCCTTTTCTTTCTTTTTTGATTTTTTTTTTATATCTTGATTTCTTTTTCTTTCTCTTTTTGTTGTTATTCGCTTTTTGTTTTTCTCTGTTATTTTTTGTCACTCTTTTCTTTCTTTTTCACTCAATTTTTTTTCGGTTTATACTTTCACTCAATTTGTTTATGGCTATGATTGAATCTGATGGGGATTGCCTACGTATCATGACGCCGCATGAATCAGATCATTACATAGTTCAGGAAGATCGGGAATAAACTGACCCATTTTTTATATATAAATACTTTTAAATATTATTATTTTTTTGAGTTTTGTTTTACTTTTTATAGAATTTTTAATTTTTTTAAAGAAGGAATTCTAAAGAAGGAAAAAAACATTTTGGATTTTGATTTGAATTTTGTTTTTATTCTTTTATTTTCGAATTAAAGACTTCGGAAAAGAAGGAAAATATTTTTTGATTTAATTTTTTTTTTAATTTTCTAAGGAAAGAATTCTAAGAAGGAATTAAGGAAAGGGAAAATATTTTTGATTTTGTTTTTAAATTGGGGTCGGAACCGATGAGGTTTGCCTACGTATCTCACATTTGGTGAGAATTAGACCCGCGTAGTTCGGTCAATATTTTAGGAATGGGATGACACTTTTATTTTTGGGAAAAATTCAATCTTATTTTGTAATAATCATTTTGGGGTAAAATTTTGACAGGGTTTTTGGATTTTCAAATACCGAGAATTTTTAAAAAAAATATGGGTAAAATTTTTCTCTCCTATTTTCTTCCTTCTAGTTTTCTCTCAATTATTATTTTTATGTTTTAGAAGCCGGTCAACATGCACAAACCGAATCAAACATAATGTACATGTAGCACATAAGATGCATCAGGATGGTCTTGTATTTATCGGGTACACCTGTCCTAGACGGACCCAACCCTTGTGTTGAGTCCCCAAAGTAAAATACACGTGATGCAAACAAATGTTTCTACTAGGGATCTGGTTCTATGTTTAAAATCCTGGGGGAGGGGGGGGGGTAGACCAGGCTTACTCAAGCGGACAGCTCGAGCCGAGGTGGGGGCAACGTACCGGTAGCACGAAATTCTACCTGGCCTAGTTACTGATCCAACCTCGTTCTATTTGGTATGACCTCTAACAGAAAAGTGGGCCACGCACACGTGTGCACCATAAATTCAGAAGACTCAGAAAGGAGTCGTAAGAAGGTAGTTTATATAGTTCAAATAATATCAAAGCGGTAAATGAGCGGCAATTAGCACATTAGTCCCACAAACACAGTAATATAAACAATAAAGAAAGCCATGTATAGATCACATTACAAGCTCGAATTCTGAACCCTGAACCAGAAGTTCTGGGTTCTTGTCCCCAGCAGAGTCGCCAGAGCTGTCACACCTCTTTTTCTACCCCAAAAGATATGTGTTTGTTATAGATTGTGGGTTAAAGAGCTTTTCCAATTAAAGTGACAAACTTGAGTAGGAATTAATTTATTTACAGAGTCGCCACTTGGAATTGACTTTTTGGGTGTTCCAAGTCACCTTTTATTTGAATCACTAGTCAAAGGAAGGTTTGACTATATTATTATTGGTCTGCGAAAATAAAGTCCGGGTAAGGAATTCTATTGACCGGGGAGAAGATATAAGGCATTCCCCGGCTCATGTGGTTCTAGCACAGTCGCTTTATTGACTACATTTGGATTATATTTTGTGATAAACTGTGTTTTATTGGTTCTCATATTTTACTATGTCCTCTTTTATTATAAAAATATAAAATTATCTTTGAAACGAATCACGTGTGTGAATCTGCTTCGTTTATTGTGCCAAAATTATGTCACGTGTACGTGTACACAATTAATAGCATTTTATTATTTATTAATATTGTTTTGGCCAAAGTTAACACATACTTTAGTTTTATTTTTTGGAAATCACAATTATGCCACGCGAACGTATACATAATCGCGATAAACTAATTAAAGGCGTGCCTAAAGCACTCTATCGGTGTTCATTATTCTTCCTATATTTTTTAGATTATTGTAAGGTCATGAATTATGAAATTACTTATGGAAGAAGTGTATGATTTTAGATATTTGATTAAATAAACCATCATATACCAATACCCTACAATCCAATAATTGAAGCCCAAACTTAGTAGGGTCCAAATCTTCCCAACTTTAAAGCAAGTTTGAATACCATATTTTCATAAACATGATTAAGAATATATCATTTAATGAATAATTTATATTATTATTTATAAAGTTTAAAGGCAAATAAATAAAATCACATGAAATAAGATTAAAAGAATAGAGGAAAGAATAAACCTTTAATGCAAGATTTCCAATTAAATGAGTTTCCAAGAACAGGTACAGTAACTCAGACGAATGTCGAACAAGCATAAGCGAAGAAGAACATCAAAGCTAGTGAACGGAGCTCCAACGGAATCCTCGAACTCGACTGTTGACTTCACTTTTTGGCGTGTAAAAAGGAATGTTATGACGTATTTTTGTTGGGTTTTGGTTGATGAATAGCTAGATTTTTCGAAAATAAGAGACGAAGAAAGAATGACACGATTAGAAATTTCCTTAGCATACAAGAAGAAAAACTAATTTCTCTCAATTCCCTCCGCCCTTCTTTTTTTCTCCTTCTCCCCTCCCTCGCATTTCTCTTCTATTTATAGAAAACAAATTCGGAATTGTTTCAGATTTTATTTTTATTTTTTATTTTTTAATTAAAAAAAATTCCCACTACCCATTTTTCTTCTTTTGTTTTTCAAAAAAAAAAATAATTCCCAACTTTCCTTTACTTTTCTTTTTTTAATTTCCCACTTTTTAATTTTCTTTTTTTTATTTCCACCTATTTTACTTCTTTTGTTTTTAATTTCCACTTATCTTACTTTTTTTTTATTTCTACTTTCTTTTACTTTAAAAAAAAAAAATCAGCTACCTTTACTTTTATTTTTTAATTCCAACTTCTTTTACTTTTTATTTTTTAAATTTTCACATTCTTTTACTTTTATTTTTTAAATTTTCTTCTTTATTTTACTTTTTTAAGAAATGATTTTCACCTACTTTTACTTTTACTTTTTTTATTCCATACTTTTAATTTTCCTATTATTTTATTCTCATCCGAAAATTAAAAAAAATATTAATTTTTTCGATTTTTGTTTTAAAATTTATTTTATTTAAAAATAAAGATAAAAAATAAAAATAATACTAATAGTAATAATTTGACCTTTTAAATTATTTTTAATTATTACCCTATATAAAAAAAAAATGTAACAAAGCTAAAAAATATATATTAAATTTCTAAAAGTAATTACATAGTAGAAGGTGATAAAAATTCAAATATAGTCAAAAATTAGGCGCTCGCAGGAGTCAACCTTCGATTTGAGCACCAGTTACTTCACCACCCGCCTAGTCAGCTCAGGGTGGAGGTCAGTCAGATAGGGGTCGCCCTAGAGGGAGAGGCAGATCAGGGGGTAGTCAGGCACGTTTCTATGCCCTCCCTGCCAGACCAAATGCTTTTGCTTCAGATGCTGTGATTACAGGTATTGTCTTAGTTTGTCATAGAGATGCCTCTGTATTATTTGACCCTGGTTCCACTTATTCATATGTTTCCTCGTATTTTGCTCATTTTTTGGATATGCCCCATGAGTCTTTAGTTTCATCTGTTCATGCATCTACTCATGTGGGTGATACTATTATTGTGGACCTCGTATATCGGTCATGTGTGGTGACTATTGGGGGTCGGGAGACCCGAGTGGACCTTTTGCTGCTCAGCATGGTTGACTTTGATGTGATATTAGGTATAGATTGGTTATCTCCATGTCATGCTGTTCTAGATTGTCACGCTAAGACCGTGACATTGGCGATGCCGGGATTTCCGAGGATTGAGTGGAGCGGTTCTGTGGATTATGTACCAAGTAGGGTGATCTCATATTTGCAGGTTTAGCGGATGGTTGAGATGGGTTGTGTATCCTATTTGGATTTTGTGAGGGATGTTAGTGCAGAGACTCCTGCCATTGATTCTGTTCCGGTGGTACGTGATTTTTCGGATGAGTTTCATGCAGACCTATTGGGCATGCCGCCTGACATGGATATTGACTTTGGTATTGATTTGGTGCCGGGCACTCAGCCCATTTCTATTCCACTGTATCATATGGCACCGGCGGAGTTGAAGGAGTTGAAGGAACAACTTCAGGAACTCCTTGATATGGGGTTTATTCGGCCTAGTATGTCACCTTGGGGTGCACCGGTTCTATTTATAAAGAAGATGGATGGTTCCATGAGGATGTGTATTGATTATAGGCAGTTGAACAAGGTCACAGTCAAGAACAAGTATCCTCTGCCTCGTATTGATGATTATTTGACCAGCTTGAGGGAGCGAGGGTGTTCTCCAAGATTGATTTGAGGTACGGGTATCACCAGCTGAAGATTCGGGTTTCGGATATTCTTAAGACAGCTTTTAGGATCCGTTATGGCCATTTTGAGTTCTTAGTGATGTCTTTTGGGGTGACCAATGCCCCAGCAGCGTTTATACATTTGATGAACAGTGTAGTCCAGCCCTATTTGGACTCATTCGTTATTGTATTCATTGATGACATCCTGGTGTACTCTCATAGCCAGGAGGAGCATGCTCAACATCTGAGGATTGTATTACAGAAATTGAGGGAGGAGAAGCTTTATGCAAAGTTCTCCAAGTGTGAGTTTTGGCTCGGTTCAGTAGCATTCTTGGGGCACGTGGTGTCCAGTGAGGGTATTTAGGTGGATCCGAAGAAGATAGAGGCGGTGCAGAGTTGGCCTAGACTGTCCTCAGCCACGGAGATTAGGAGCTTCCTTGGTTTGGCGGGCTATTACCGTCGCTTTGTGGAGGGATTTTCATCTATTGCATCGCCCTTGACCAAATTGACCCAAAAGGGTGCTCCATTTAGGTGGTCGGATGAGTGTGAGGAGAGCTTTCAGAAGCGCAAGACTGCCTTGACCACAGCTCTAGTGTTAGTTCTGCCATCAGCTTCAGGTTCTTACACCATGTATTGTGATGCCTCGAGGATAGGCATTGGATGTGTTCTGATGCAGGAGGGTAGGGTGATTTCCTATGCCTCGCGCCAGTTGAAGACCCATGAGAAGAACTATCTTGTCCATGATCTTGAGTTAGCAGCCATTGTTCCTGCCTTAAATATTTGGCGTCATTATTTGTATGGGGTTTATTGTGAGATCTATACTGATCACCGGAGTCTGCAGGATCTTTTTAAGTAGAAGGATCTTAATTTGCGTCAGCAAAGATGGTTGGAGCTTCTTAAGGACTATGATATCACTATTTTGTACCATCCGGGGAAGGCCAATGTGGTGGCCGATGCTTTGAGTCACCAGGCGGAGAGATTGGGGAGTTTAGCGTATCTTCCGGCAGCAGAGAGACCTTTGGCATTGGATGTTCAGGCTTTAGCGGGCCAGTTTGTGAGATTGGATATTTCTAAGCCGGGTCGGGTGTTGTCTTACGTGGTCTCCAGGTCTTCTCTTTATGACCGTTTCAGGGAGCGTCAGTATGATGACCCCCACTTGCTCGTTCTTTAGGACAGGGTTCGGAGAGGTGATGCTAGGGATGTGACTATTGGTGATGACGGCGTGTTAAGGATGCAAGGCTGGATATGTGTGCCTAATGTAGATGGGCTTCGGGAGTTGATTCTTGAGGAGGCCCACAGCTCGCGGTATTCCATCCATCCGGGTGCCACGAAGATGTACTAGGATTTGAGGTAGCACTATTGGTGGAGGCGGATGAAGAAGGATATAGTTGGGTTTATGGCTCGGTGTCTCAACTGTCAGCAGGTTAAGTATGAACATCAGAGACCGGGTGGCTTGCTTCAGAGGTTAGAGATCCCAGAGTTGAAGTGGGAGCGGATCACCATGGACTTCGTAGTTGGGCTCCCACAGACTTCGAGGAAGTTCGATGCTATTTGGGTTATTGTGGATCGGCTGACCAAGTCCGCGCACTTCATTCCAGTTGGAACTACTTACACTTGAGAGCGGTTGGCTAAGATTTACATCCGAGAGATTGTTCGCCTGCATGGTGTCTCAGATTCCATCATTTCAGATAAGAACACTCAGTTTACATCGCAGTTTTTGGAGGGTGGTGCAGCGAGAGTTGGGTACTCAGGTTGAGTTTAGCACAACTTTTTACCCTCAGACGGACGGGCAGTCCGAGCGCACTATTCAGATATTGGAGGACATGTTGCGCGCTTGTGTCATTGACTTTGGGGGTTCATGGGACCAGTGTATGCCGCTCGTGGAGTTTGCATATAACAACAGTTACTAGTCAAGTATTCAGATGGCTTCGTACGAGGCTTTATATGGGAGGAGGTGTAGATCTCTAGTATGATGGTTTGAGCCGGGTGAGGCTAGGCTCTTGGGTACAGACTTGGTCCAGGATGCATTAGATAAGGTGAAATTGATTCAGGAGAAGCTTCGCACGGCGCAGTCTAGGCAGAAGAGCTACACAGACAGGAAGGTCCGTGATGTGTTTTTTATGGTTGGGGAGAAGGTTTTGCTAAAGGTATTACCCATGAAGGGTGTTATGAGGTTTGGGGAGAGGGGCAAGTTGAGCCCCCAGTTTATTGGGCCTTTTGAGGTGCTTCAGAGGATAGGGGAGGTGGCTTATAAGCTTGCCTTGCCACCCAGCTATTCGAGTGTGCACTTAGTGTTTCATGTTTCCATGCTCCGGGGGTATATTGGCGATCCGTCCCATGTTTTGAACTTCAGCACGGTTCAGTTGGAGGGTGATATGACTTATGATGTGAAGCCGGTGGCCATTTTGGATCGGCATGTTCGGAAGTGGAGGTCAAAGGGCATAGCTTCGGTGAAGGTGCAGTGGAGAGGTCAGTCTGTGGAGGAGGCCACCTGGGAGACCGAGCGGGAGATGCGGAGCAGATATCCACGCCTATTCGAGACTTCAGTTATGTTTCTAGACTCGTTCGAGGACGAACGGTTGTTTAAGAGGGAGAGGATGTAACGACCCGACTAGTCATTCCGAGAGTTATAGCCCTATTTCCCCCATTTCTTCTTCTTTTTGTGTTCTTCAGCTATATTATGATATATCGGGTTAGTTGGTTCGGGCCCGGAGTGGTTTCGGAGTGGATTGAGACACTTAGTCTCTAAAGTAGAAGCTTAAGTTGGAAAAGTCAACCAGACGTTGACTTATGTGTAAAGGACCTCGAATTCGAATTTTGATGGGTCTATTAGCTCCGTTAGGTGATTTTGGACTAAGAAGCGCATCCAGAATGTGATTTGGAGGTCTGCGTTAGAATTAGGCTTGAATTGGCGAAAGCTAGAATTTTGGCGATTTTGGCCGGTAGTGGAAATTTTGATAACGGGGTCGGATTGGATTTTCGGAAGTTAGAGTAGGTTCGTGCTGTCATTTCAGACCTGTGTGCAAAATTTGAGGTCATTCGGACGTGATTTGGTAGGTTTCGACATCGTTGGTGGAATTCGGAAGTTTAGAAGTTCTTAGGCTTGAATCCGGGGGAAATTTAGTGTTTTGATGTTGTTTTGAGTGATGCGAAGGTTCGACTAAATTTGTATAATGTCATGGGATGTGTTGGTATGTTTGGTTGAGGTCCCGAGGATCTCGGGTGAGTTTCGGGTGGTTAACGGATCATTCTTGGCCTTGGTGAGATTGTTGATATCTGCTGTTGCATTCTTCTGGTTTCCTCTTTCGCGATCGCGAGTGGGCTCTCGCATTCGCGAAGAGTGTTTTATGAGTGATGAATTTTTGTTCTATGTGTTCGCGAAGGGGAGGATGCGAACGCGAAGGTGTGGTCTGCATGTGCATCGCGAACGCGGGAGAAGGGTAGCGTTCGCGAAGTGGAGTAAAGACCCAGGTCCTTGTTCTACGCATTCGCGAGGTGGTGGTCGCGTTCGCGAAGGTCGGAGCTAGTAAGCATCGCGTTCAGGAGGCATGTGTCGCGTTCGTAAAGAGTAAAATGGTGAGGCGGTCATGTTGGCCTACGCGAACGCGAGAGGACGGTCGCGTTCGCGAAGAAGGAAATCTGGGCAGCAGTGTAAAATTTCAAAATCGAGGGTTTGAACCCATTTTTCATATTTTGAGCTAGAGACCATGGATTTAGGCGATGTTTGAAGGGATTTTCAGGGAGATAATTGGGGTAAGTATTTCTCACTTGATTTAGGTTAAATTCCATGATTATATCTTGATTTTTATCATCTAAATTGTGATTTGGGGTGAAAATTGGGGGAAAAATGGAAAAGCTCTTGAGATGGAATTTTGAGGTTTTGAAGGGGATTTTATTGTCGGATTTTGGTAAATTTGGTATGATTAGACTCGTGAGTGAGTGGGCCTTCGAATTTTTTGACTTTTGTTGGATTTCGAGACATGGGCCCGGGGGCCAGGTTTGGGCCGATTTCGGATTTTGGCTATAATTTGGTATTTTTCTTGTGGAAGTGGTTCCTTTAGCCTATATTGATGGTATTGTACTGATTGTGAATAGATTCGTAGCATTCGGAGGCCGATTCGGGAGGAAAGGGAATTGCGGAGTAGAGATTTTCTCGGATTGAGGTAAGTAACGATTGTAAATCTGGTCTTGAGGGTATGAAACCCCGAAATTTTGTATCATTTTACTATTTGGAGGTGGCGCACATGCTAAGTGACGGGCGTTTGGGTGTGCACCGTTAGGGATTGTGACTTGGTCCATCCCGTATCAACTGTAAAGTTGAATATTTTGTTGAAACTATATGATTCTTATGTGCTTTATAAAGAATTTCTGTAAGTCAGGTTGGATGCCATGTTTAGGCCTTATGCCACTGTTGTTTGGACCCTTAGAGGTCTTTTCTTTCTATCCTCTCATTGTTTTTGATTAAAAATCTATACTCAGTCATGTTTATACATATTTACTGCATAACTCAGTCTTTATTACTCTTCTTTGATGCATCATATAAATGTTGTTTGGGCTGAATACTTTGTTTTCTTAGAGCCCGAAAAGTTGGAGAGGTTTATGACTGAGTAAGGCCAAGGGCCTGATTTGTGAGAATATTTATGGAATCGGGCTGCACGCCGCAGCATGTTTGATATAGGCCGAGGGCCTCCTTGATTTAGGCCATGATTGGCTTGATATAGCGCTTGGGCTGAAGGAACCCCTCCGGAGTCTGTACACACCCCTAGTTAGTGAAGGTACCTATTGAGTGTGAGTGCCGAGTGTTGAGTGACTGGGAGGCATGAGTAATGGTGAGGTCTGCCCGAGGGGCTGTATACGAGTGATTGTGAGGTTGCCCGAGGGGCTGTATATGAGTGATGTTGCCCGAGGGGCTGATTATGATTTCGTTATTTTTGTTGACCTTTGCATTGAGCCTTTGTTTGAAAACTGTTGAAAGATGTCTTTAAATGATTTTACTGGAACTGGATTTAAAAGAGCTGATTTGATTCAAACTCTGGTTTTAAAAGCATGTTGTATTTTACTGAATTTTTGTGATATGAACTTTACTTGCATTATTGCTCATCACTACTTCTCAGCCTTTATTTACTGTTGTTACTTACTGAGTTGGCGTACTCATGTTACTCCTTGCACCTTGTGTGCAGATCCAGGCGTATCTGGACACTGTAGCGGCTTTTGATTATTCTGGTTGCAGATTTTCTCGGAGATAGCAAGGTAGCTGCATGGCGATCGCAGCCCTGCTCTTCTTCCTCTTATCTTCCTTTAGTTGTATTTAGCTATTTCCCAGACTATGTTGGTCTCGATATTGTCAGACAAATTGTAGTAGATGCTCATGACTAGTGACATCTCGATGTCGGGCTTTTCTTTTCCGCACTTTTATTTTGATTCGAACTTCTTTACGAAGTTTTTTATGTTAGATAGCCTTGAAATTATCTTGGAAATGAAAATATCGGTTTGTTTTAGAAATGAGTCTGCTTGCCTAGTTCCATGATAGGCGCCATCACGACAGGGTTAGTTTGGGTCGTGACAGTGAGTCTCCACAGCAACGACCCGCACAGCTACTAATGAACAAATACCTTGATCTGTAAAAAAATGTGCAGAAGTGTAGAATGAGCAAACCACAACGGTGCCCAGTAAGTATCAAGACTAACCTCGGTGGAGTAGTGACGAGGAACAGTCAAGACACCCACTGGTCTAATAAACTGAACAAGTATGAGTATGGTAACAACAGAAATATGACATCTACATGAAGACTATGCAATATGGCTCACAATACAGTAATGGCAATCAGAAAGGAAATAACAAGTATCGGCGGAATACCATAAAAGTGACACAAAAAATTGAATGGAACACAACCTAAATCCGGAATTACAAATACGGCAAGGACAAGTAATAACTCAGCAACTACAACCGCTTTTACATCAGGTTTTAGTCATCAAACTCCACAAGGTACTGAACCTCGGACAAATCACAACTCACGGGTCTCAATTCCTGAACCCTAACACTTGGCATCATGTGCCCTCATAACACCTCATAACCGTACTTACGACTCATGTGCCAATAGATCCATTCTCACATAGAAGGCAAGTAAATAAGGGTGAGCATCTATGCTGCACAATATCAATAACACCTCTTATCCGATAAGAGTGCTTAACTACGTGTATGCTTGTGCAAGTGTCCTAACATAGTCCATACCAGCAAATAAGCATAAGGAAAAAGAACGGACAACACGTAGAATATTTTCTCACGGCTTTCACAAGATAAAGCTCACACAGGTAGGTGCACCACTATATAATATCAACAACAAGAATGCTCCCACGCCATCACAAATCATCACAAATCAATCCCTGACACCACCCACCTTGTCTCGACACGTGTGCAATAATAAAATAAATGCCCACCTTGTCTCGCCACACGTGCATAATAATGTTCCTACCTTATCTCGCCACATGCGCAACCCACATGAATATATATATATATATCAGTAGTAACAATAGCATGGCAGAAACCTCATACAACCCCATAACAACAACCGCACAACAGAAACCTCGTGCATCACAATAACCACAACCGCACGGCAGAAACCTCATGCATCACAACAATAAGTACAACAGAAATAAATGACAATAACACAAGGATACGATAAATACATCAACTCAGAAATTCCAGAACTAAGGAAACGGAGGAACTAATTCACAAGGAGTAGCCACAATAGAAAAACGCTAGTCATAATAAGAACAGCTCAACAAAGGAGAACATAATATGTAACGACGGTCCCATAAGGTACAGTTCTACAACGAGGGAGATATCGTCAATAATTCCAATAAGGAAGAGTCAATTAAGATATAGGATATCTAAACTTCTTTTACGGTTGGGCAAGTACGAAAGAGACACAATAGCTTCAATTAAGGATAAGCAGTATGAAGATAATCATAGCCTCAATTAAGGATGAACAATACATAAGAGATAAAAATAAGCAGTTAGGGAAAAGACAACACGGCAATAAAAGAGATACAATTTCAGTTAAGGAGCATATGATTCAAATGAACAACAAAAGTGGATCAGGAAGCAATTAATTACAATTAAAACAGGTAGAAGTGAAACTGGAAATTTAGAAACGTAATCATAACGAGAACAACTGCATATTCAGTGAGTACAAGGAGCTAAGAATCCCTAAAGGCCAATTTTTCACAAATACATCCGGGCTCGTACTCGTCACCTAGCGTACACGGACTACAATTAGCATAGAAGACTCAAATCCTAAGGGGTAGTTCCCCCACACGAAGTTAGGCAAGATACTTACCTCAAAGAAGACAGACTGATACTCAAAACTAAACTTCTCAGGTGAAATGACCTCCGGACGGCTCAAATATAATCAAAATAACTTCAAAGCACAAATAAAACTCATAAGAGACTATTCCGGATCATAAAGCCTCAATCTTTATCAAAATCGAAAAAACGGTCCAAAAATTGACCCCCAGTCCCACACCTTGGAACTCGACAAATTTCACAAAACCCGAACACACATTCCGATATGAGTCCAACCATACAAAATTATCAAATTCCGATACCATTTCGTCCCTCAAATCATGATTTTTCATTTTGAAAATATTCTTCAAAAATCACCATTTTCCTCAACTCAAAACACAAATTAAATAATAAAAGTAAAGATAAAATCATCGAATATATTAAATACTAGGTGAAGAACACTTACCCAATCGATTTTCTTAAAAAAGCCCCCAAAGAATCACTCAAAACCGAGCTCTAGAATTCCAAAAATGGTGAAAATGGCAAACCCTCGGAATAGAGGACTTTATATTCTGCCCAGGTGTTTGTGTATCGCGGACGCGGAGAAAGGGACGCATTCGCGAAGAAGAAAAATTATGGCTGCCAGGAACTGCTTTGTAAACACAAAGACACACTCGCGAATGCGGAGAAGAAGCGATGGAAACCTACGCGAACATGTAGGGAAATACGCGAACGCGAAGAGTAACAACCTCCAGTGCTCATGGCCTGGTTTCTACTACGCGAACGCGGAATGGAGGACGCGAACGTGATGAAGGAAATGTGAAGAGCTACGTGAACGCGAAGAAGGAAATTGAGGCAGTCAGCAGAGACACTTCGCGAACGCGAAAGGAGCTTCGCGATTGCGAAGAAGGACATCAGACACCAGAACCAACAGTTCAAAAATAGACCGAAATTACCCGTAGCCCATCCGAAACACACCCGAGGCCTCCGGGACCCAGTCCAAACATACTAACAAGTTTCATTACCTAACACGGACTCGCTCGAGGTCTCAAATCACATCAAACAATGCCGGAAATACAAATCGCACCACGAATCAAACTTATGAACTTCCAAAACTTCCAACTTCTAAAACTCATGCTGAAACCTATCAAACCAACCCGAAATGACATCCAATTTTGCAGGAAAGTCCCAAATAACATAACAGAGCTTTTCCAACTCTCGGAATCGCATTCCGACCTCGATATCAAAAGGTCCATTTCCGGTCCAAATCTCCAAAAATTCAACTTCCGTCATTTCAAGCCTAAATGAGCTACAGACCTCCAAAATACAATCCGGACACACCCCTAAGTCCAAAATCACCCAACGGAGCTAAAGGAACCGACGGAACTCCATTCCGGAGTCGTCTTCACACAGTTCTGACTACGGTCAAAATCCTAAGACTTAAGCTTTCGTTTTAGGGACCAAATTTCCCAAATCACTCCGAATCATCTGGTAACTGAATTCAACCATGCACGCAAGTCAATACACATAATATGAAGCTGCTCAGGGAATTATGCCGCTGGACGGGACTTAAATTCTCAAAATGATCAGCCGGGTCGTTACATCTTTCTCCTCTTAAACAAGCGTTCGTCCTCGAACGTGCTAAGAATTGCCTCGAAGTCTTCAAATCATTGAAAGTACATATCCAACATTCACCCGCAGGTGACCCTGCGACACCCCAATCCACATAATCTTGACGACACCATCCCAACTGTAATTCACCCTTTCTACCAACACCGATAAGCCTTAGAGTCAAAATTCTCACCTCTTATTTATCTTCAAAAGACCCAATTCTAAATCCATAACCGGTATCAATCTCAACCAGCTGTAATAACTCATGCCTACACCCAAAAGGTACGACCACTCAATATGACACACCACACATAGGCCCATAATAACAATTCTGATCACAATAGCTGCCCGAAATCAAAACCAGCACCGACAATTAGCCTCATATCCGATATGAACCTGATTCAAACCTCCACAACATTGACAACGATGAACGAAACATGAAGACCCCTTCATTACACACCCAAATCAACAAGTCACAACTAATACCACCGGGCACACACTCCGCAAGCTAAAACTCAAGAAGCACAGAACGAAAATGACTGAATATGTAAAAAGAAACACTTAAGGGAAATATCAAACAAGCCCGACAGGCACAACTCTCTAACAGTACCATACTACGAATCAATTCAAAAGGAAAAATCAAAGTACATGGACAAATCATAAAGATCTCATCCCGGTATAACCTTCTACTGCGGTACGCAGCCCGGCTCAAACATATCAAATCACATGGAATCGCGAGGGTCTCACCCTCAACTCTGAATCACAAGTCAAATACACATCATACCAATGGAAATATTCCACTAACTCAATTCTACCAATAAAATCACAATACTTACTAAACTCTCACCCCGGTAGAGTATCAAATCACAAATCATAACCAAATTACTCAGGAATCACATCAAACCTACCATGATGGACAACATGAATTCACTTCTAGTCTCGAAACTCTCAGTAATGAATAGAAACAAAAGATAGACACGGGTTACCGCTCATAGAGTCTCCCAACAGGGGCAAACACATATACAGAATACTAAGTCATTAACTCACCCATAGGTGGAGCAATAAATAGGGGACTCACCCCGATAAGCAGAACTGAAACAAAATACGAATGGTGTCCCTATATAACAAATCAAAAGCATACATGTATAGCATCATCTAGTGCAACGGCCTCAAGCCTACTATATGAAACACATCAGCGGGCTGGGCCTTCCCCTCTTGGGCGCCCACTACTTGCCTGAATACTCCATTGTTACACACCTGTCTGGAGTCTAGGATAATCTCTCACCCTGTGGCTGGTATCTCCACACTCGAAGCAACCTCTCTGCTGACGTGGATGTGGGAACTGTGCGGCACGGGTACTGTGAGACCCATGAGCACCTGAGCGAAGCTTGAAGTGCAAACTGAACTGGCTGACCCACAAAACCTCTACCATGTCATACCCCGCCTCTAAAATAAGGACCAGTAGATCTCTCCGGTCTACGAGGCCTCCTCGCCTCCATATCTTCTCTCTCCTGATCTCGCCTATGCTCTCTCTCATGGCCCCGCCTGTCCTCTCTCTCCTGATCCCACATGCCCTCTACACGGCGAGCGATCCCTACCACCTATTGAAATGAAACATCTGACTCTAACTCCCGAGCCATGCTGAACCGAAAATCATGCCTGAGTCCCTCAATGAATCTACGGACACGCTCTCTAACTGTAGCAACCAAAGCAGGTGCATGTCTGGCCAAATCACTGAATCTAATGACATACTCTGATACTGACATAGTGCCCTGGCGTAACTGCTCAAACTCTGTGTGTCATGCATCTCAAAGGGACTAAGGTACAAACTCTCTCAAGAACATCTCTGAAAACTAAACCCATATAAGTGAGGCTAACTCGGCCGGGCTACCCAACTCATACGACCGCCACCACTGATAAGTTGCTCCCTTAAGCTGGAACGTAGTAAAAGCAACCCCATTCATCTCAACAATACCCATAGTGCAGAGAATACGACGACACTATTCCAGAAAACCCTGTTCACTCTCTGAAGCCAAACCGAGGGTCATATTTCTTGAACCTTGCAAGTCTAAGCTGCTCTTCCTCAGATGTTGCTGACCTAACCTCGGATTGAACTGGGACCACAGGTTGTGTCACCATGACTCTTGGAACCTGACCAACATGAAATCGCTGCTCTAGAGTATGGGCAGCGGGAGTTTGAGCTCCTCCCCCGGTCTGTGAAATAGCTGGTGCAACCGAAATCAACCTCACCTAAGCCAATGTACCAAACATGCTCAGGAACTGTGCTAAGGTCTCCTAAATTCCGGGGGTAACAGCAAAAGCGTTCGGTACCTGCCCCTCAACTAGAACTACTGGCGTCTCCTCAACTGCTGCTCTAGTAGGTGCCTTAGCTACGGCACGTGCTCCTTGTCGGCCTCTGCCTCTGCCCCTAGCGACATCTGCTCTGGGGGTAATGTCATCAATAACTGCAGCTCGTGTCCTCACCATCTGTGAGAGAATGGAAGGATAAAAGTTCAAATTTTGAGATAAATGAACTCGCATAATAGGAATAAAGGAACTAAAACTGTCCTAATAGTTCCGTAGCCTCTCGAATATAAGTACAGACGTCTCCGTACTGATCCGCAAGACTCTACTAAACTCGCTTATGACTCGTAGCACCCATGAACCTAGAGCTCTGATACCAACTTGTCACGACTCAAATTCCCATCCGTTTGGGTACCGTGATGGCACTTAGTCTTAGGGACTAGGTAAGCCTAACGCTAATTGAAACAACAACATTATCTAAATAACATCCAACAATTTGAAATAGAAATCTCTTAAAATTTACAATTCGCAAAATCGGTAGTACAAGTCATAAACTCTACAGAGTGTTTGCTAGAAAACTTCTAAATACAACTGTCCAAAAATAAGAATAAACAGTGCAAAATGAAAACTTGAAGATGACTCTGAATCCTGCGAACGCAACAGCAGGTTTACCTTGAGTCTCCACAGCAACGACCCGTATAGCTACTAATGAACAAATACCTGGATCTATAAAATAATGTGCAAAAGTGTAGAATGAGCATACCACAGCGGTGCCCAGTAAGTATCAAGACTAACCTCAGTGGAGTAGTGACGAGGAACAGTCAAGACACCCACTGGTCTAATAAACTGAACAAGTATGAGTGTGGGAACATAAGAAATATGATATCTACATAAAGACTATGCAATATGGCTCACAATACAATAATGGCAATAAGAAAGGAAACAAAAAGTATCAGTGGAATACCAAAAAAATGACACAGAAAAGTGAATGGAACACAACCTAAATCCGGAATCACAAATACGGCAAGGACAAGTAATAACTCAGCAACTACAACCGCTTTTACATCAGGTTTTAGTCATCAAACTCCACGAGGTACCGAACATCGGACAAATCACAACTCACGGGTCTTAATACCTGAACCGTAACACTTGGCATCCTATGCCCTCATAACACCTCATAACCGTACTGACGACTCACGTGCCAATAGAGCCATTCTCACATAGAAGGCAAGTAAACAAGGGTGAGCATCTATGCTCCACAATATCAAGAACACCTCTTATCCGATAAGAGTGCTTAACTACGTGTATGCTTGTGCAAATGTCCTAACATAGTCCATACCAGCAAATAAGCATTAGGAAAATGAACAGACATCACGTAGAATATTTTCTCACAGCTTTCACAAGATAAAGCTCACACAGGTAGGTGTACCACTACACAATATCAACAACAAGAATGCCCCCAGGCCATCACAAATCATCACAAATCAATCCCTGACACAGCCCACATTGTCTCGCCACGTGTGCAATAATAAAATAAATGCCCGTCTTGTCTCGCCACACGTGCATAATAATGTTCTCACCTTGTCTCGCCACATGCGCAACCCATATATATATTTATATCCTGCCTTGTCATGCCGCATGTGAAAATATCAGTAGTAACAATAACACGACAGAAACCTCGTGCAACCCCATAACAACAACCGCATGGCAGACACCTCGTGCATCACAATAACCACAATCGCATGGTAGAAAGCTCGTGCATCACAATAATAAGTACAACAGAAACAAATGACAATAATACAAGGATACGACAAATACATCAACTGAACTCAAGGAAATTGAGGAACTAATTCACAAGGAGTAGCCACAATAGAGAAACGCTAGTCATAATAAGAACAACTCAACAAGGGAGAACATAATATGTAACGACGGGCCCACAAGGTACAATTCAACAACAAGGGAGATATCACGAGTCAATAATTCCAATAAGGATGAGTCAATTAAGATATAGGATATCTAAACTTCTTTTAAGGTTGGGCAAATAGGAAAGAGACACAACAACTTCAATTAAGGATAAACAGTATGAAGATAATCGTAGCCTCAATTAAGGATGAACAATACAGAAGATATAATTATAATTTCAGATAAAGAGAAGCAGTTAGGGAAAAGACAACACGACAAGAGAAGAGATACAATTTCAGTTAAGACACATATGAATCAAATGAACAACAAAAGTGGATCAGGAAGCAATTAATTCCAATTAAAGCAGGTAGAAGTGAAACTGAAAATTTAGAAACGTAATCATAACGAGAACAATTGCATATTCAGTGAGTACAAGGGCCTAAGAATCCCTAAAGGCCAATTTTCCACAAATAAGTCTGGGCACATACTCGTCACCTCGCGTACACGGACTACAATTAGCATAGAGGACTCAAATCCTAAGGGGTAGTTCCCCCACACGAAGTTAGGCAAGATACTTACATCAAAGAAGACTGACCGATACTCAAAAATGAACTTCTCGGGTGAAATGACCTTCGGACGACACAAATCTAATCAAAATAACTTCAAAACACAAATAAAACTCATAAGAGACTATTCTGGATTATAAAACCTCAATCTTTATCAAAATCTAAAAATAGGTCCAAAAGTCAACCCCCGGGCCCGCACCTCAGAACCCGACAAATTTTATAAAACCCGAACACCCATTCTGATATGAGTCCAACCATACAAAAATCATCAAATTCCGATACCATTTCGTCCCTCAAATCATGGTTTTTCATTTTGAAAATATTCTTCAAAAACCACAATGTTTTTCAACTCAAAACACAAATTA
The DNA here is from genome assembly GCF_000390325.3 of Nicotiana tomentosiformis. Lineage (NCBI taxonomy): Eukaryota > Viridiplantae > Streptophyta > Magnoliopsida > Solanales > Solanaceae > Nicotiana > Nicotiana tomentosiformis. The sequence goes on along the minus strand of NC_090813.1, from coordinate 176,807,984 downwards.
AATGATAAAAATAAAGATAAAATCATGGAATATATTAAATACTAGGTGAAGAACACTTACCCAATCGATTTTCTTAAAAAACCCACAAAGAATCACTCAAAACCGAGCTCTAGAATTTCAAAAATGATGAAAATGGCAAACCCTCGGAATAGAGGACTTTATATTCTGCCCAGGTGTTTGTGCAACGTGAACGCGGAGAAAGGGACACGTTCGCGAAGAAGAAAAATTAAGGCTGCCAGGAAGTGCTTCGCGAACGCGAAGAGACGCTCGCGAACGCGGAGAAGAAGAGACGGAAACCTACGCGAACGTGTAGGGAAACACGCGAACGCAAAGAGTAACGACCTCCAGTGCTCAGGGCCTGGTTTCTACTACGCGAACGCAGAATGGAGGATGCGAACGCGATGAAGGAAATGTGAAGAGCTACGCGATCACGAGGTGTACTACGCGAACGCGAAGAAGGAAATTGAGGCGGTCAGCAAAGACACTTCGCGAACGCAAAAGGAGCTTCGCAATCGCTAAGAAGGACATCATACACTAGAACCAACAGTTCAAAAATAGAAGGAAATGACTTGTAGTCCATCCGAACACACCCGAGGCCCCCGGGACCCCGTCCAAACATACTAACAAGTTCTAAAACCTAACACGGACTCACTCGAGGTCTCAAATCACATCAAATAATGTCGAAAATACAAATCGTACCATGAATCGAACTTATGAACTTCCAAAACTTCCAACTTCTAAAACTCGTGCCGAAACCTATCAAACCAACTCGGAATGACGTCAAATTTTACAAGCAAGTCCAAAATAACATAACGGAGTTTTTCCAACTCTCGAAATAGCATTCTGACCCCGATATCAAAAAGTCCACTTCCGGTCCAAATCTCCAAAAATTCGACCTATTCGACCTCCGCCATTTCAAGCCTAAATGAGCTACAGACCTCCAAAACACAATCCGGACACGCCCTAAGTCCAAAATCACCCAACGGAGCTAACGGAACCGACGTAATTCCATTCCGGAGTCGTCTTCACACAGTTCCGACTACGGTCAAAATTCTAAGACTTAAGCTTCTGTTTTAGGGACCAAGTGTCCCAAATTACTCTGAATCATTCGGTAACTGAATTCAATCACGCACGTAAGTCAATACACATAATACGAAGCTGCTTAGGGTCATATGCCACCGGACGGGTCTTAAATTCTCAAAACGACCGGCCGGGTCGTTACATACCAACACCATGATTCATCTTGCACATTAGCCTTCAAACACTTGGAATCAATTATTTTAAGATTCAAAGAAAATATTCTATTCTTTACCATATGCACTTTAGCAGTTAGAATTTCACCTGAATCTCTAAGCCAAAGATGCCTATTTTTCATGTGGATGTCATATTCCTTTTCAAGAAGTTGACCCAAACTCAAAATATTACTTTTTAATTTTGGCACATAATAAACATCTTGAATTAGCTTGTGACTACCATCTTTACAGGAGATCAGAATCGTACATATCCCTTCGATTTGAATCTTTGAGGTATCTCCAAAGGACACATTACCTCTCATTATTTTATTAATCTCCACAAACTTCTCTTTCCATCCACACATATGATTGCTTGCTTCATTGTCCAAAGACCACGAGCTGCAATCATCCATATCTTCTTCCTTGAGTGCCATCAACAACATTGACTCGTATTTTTCTTTCTTGTCGTCAACAAGGCTAGCTTTTTCTTCAACATTGTTACGATATTCCCAAGAGTAATGATCAAATTTATTACAATTATAACACTCAATTTTTGATTTGTCATACCTTTGTCCATTATTTTCTTGGTAGTAGCCACATCATCTTCCTCCTTTTTGTCCACGAACACGACCTCTGAATGTTTGGTGGATTTTAACATCATTGTTGAAGTTGTTACCATTACTTCTTCCTCTTCCATGACCGCCACGGCCTCTTCCTCGTCATTTTCCTCGATAGCACTTTTTACCTCCATAATCCTTAAAGGATGCTTGAGTTTTAAGAAGTTGCTCCAGTAGTACTTTATATCTTCTTTTGATCTTTTCTTCGTGGGCCTGTAAAGAACCATCCAATTGCTCTACCAGCTTAGAATCTAAATCTTTGGACTCCTCAATAGCACACACCACAAAATTAAATTTAGGTATTAAAGTGCGAAGAATCTTTTCTACCATACGGACATCTTCTATGTCCTCCCCGTATCTTCTTAATTGATTTACAACAGCCTTCATTTTTGAACATTAATCCGAAATGCATTCGCATTCTTTTATTTTTAAAACTTCAAAGTCAGCCCTTAGAGTTTGAAGTTTTACCTTTCTCACCTTGTCAACTCCTTGAAGACTATTTTGTAAAATCTCCCAAGCTTCCTTTGAGGTTGTAGCATCTACGACCTTCTCAAACATGGCATCATCCAAAATTGGTGGATGAACGTGAGGGCTTGTTGATCCTTCTTCCTTGTCTTTGCCAAGACATCTTTTTCATTTTGAGGTAGAGCTTCCTCATTATCGGGTTTTGCATACCCTTTATCTATGATTTTTCACACATCCTGGGAGCCAAGAATGGCTTTCATACGTAGACACCATTTCTCATAATTATCTTTTGTGAGACGGGGGTACTGAAAAGACAGTGTACCATTATTTTCCATAGCTCTGATACCATGTTATTTGGAAAAAATAATAATCACGCCTACAAATAATATTCACGGCAAATAATGATAATACAAGAGAGTAACAACGACACCAACTCTTTTAACGAGGTAAAATATAATACCCGAGCGGAATAATATTACCACTAATATTACAACTTAGTAGTGTCAAGAGACTACTATAATTTTAAAAAAAAATAACACTCCTTATTTAAACACTTCACTACAATATTACTCGCACTCACTATTTATCTCACAGACTACAATCTGTGGATTACTCTCTCTAACTTCTATTGCTTCTCTTTGTTTTGGTGTGATTTCAAATAAGGAGAAGCTCCTCTATTTATAATAAGAAATCTTTGGCCTAATGGTGAATATGATGTCAGGTAAATGTCATAAAAACTTGGTCTACAAATTTATTATAGTGGATATGATGTCATGGCAAATGTCATGACAACTTGGTCCACAAATTTGTTATAGTTGATATGATGTCATGACAAATGTCATGAAAACTTTGCCCCCTGAAAAGAAGCCAAATTAATGGCTATATTACACATGGGATGGACCCATCAATGATATAGATACAATTTGAAAAATCTTAAATGTAAACATATTTGTTTTTTTACATTTTTTATAAACAATTATTTCGTTGATTTTGCTTATAGTTGCATGGAAATAAATCTATCTCACGATTGTTTTACCAATTCTTTTGAAATTGAATCAACGTTTTACATTATTCAAATCGAAGAGGTTCACATAGTTTTGCACCTTCACCTATCTGTGCGAGTTATCTGATTTTTTCTTGCGAAAATGACTCAAAACGAAAGAAACCTTATGTTTCTATTTGGTTACTCAGAGTGTTGAAGGAATTTAAATCCTTTTGATCAATCACTTTCGGTGTTTTTGAGCATAGGAAAGCACGTTTCCTAGGATACCTGTTCCATTTTTTCAGCAAAAAAATTGAAGAAATAAAAAGAACGATAAAAGTTGTTCTATGTTTCGATTAATTTAATTTATATATTCTAACATAAATTATTAATTTAAGGTATTCAGATCAAACTGCAAATACCTCAGTGAAAAGTCAAGTTCTTCGGAGGTCTCAAAATAGTAAACACATTAAGAGGTCGTTTGGTTTGAATACGGCTTGTGCCGGGATAAGTTATGCTATGATTAGTTATGCTGGGAGTCTAGGATTAGTTATGCTGGGAGTAGTTATCCTCGTATTAATTTTTATCCACTATTTGGTATGTTGTATTAAAAATGACAATTGCATCATTTGTAAGAAGAATGTATAAGTTATCCCGGCACTAATTACCCCACCATCTACAAGGTATAAGTTATCCCGATACTAATTTTAATCTTGGGATAACTTATACTAGGTTTGCTAACCAAACAAAGTATTAAGGTGATATTAAATTTGTATACCAGCACTATACCTTCTTATACTCGTACCAAACAACTCCTAAAAGAATAATACTCCTTCCGTTTCAAATTAGATGAATTACTTTCTTTTTTAGTCTATTCCAAAATAAATGACACATTTTTAAATTTGAAAATAATTCAACTTTAAACTCTTCATTTTACCCATTTTACACTTAGGGTGTGTTTGGTATGAAGGAAAATATTTTTCGAAAAATGTTTTCTAATTTTCCCATGTTAGGTTGGTATAAATATTTTTTAGAAAATATTTTTCTTATGAACTCATTTTCCTTCAATTGTAGGAAAATGTTTTCCTTATCAAGAGAAGGGAAAACATTTTCCAAAACTTCTTCTCAACCTTCCCCACCCTCACCAACCCACCCCACACCCCCACACCTAACCCTACCCCATGCCTACCCACCCCACCCCTCTCTCAGAAAAGAATTTTATTTTTTCAAATTTTAATTTTTTTTAGTCACCACCCACCCTACTACCCCCACAAAAAAAAAAAATTTACCTTTTTTTTATAATTTCAAATTTCTATTTTTTCGTTTTTCTTTAGTACCCACCCCTCACCCCGCCAAACCTCACCTGCACAAAAAAATGTTTTTTTTGTACTTTTTTTTTTTGTACTTTTAAATTTCTGTTTTTTTTTTTTCGTTTTTCTGTACCCCCTCCCCCCTCCCCCAAAAAAAAATAATTTCTATTTTTTCGTTTTCCGTTATACCAAACACACCCTTAATAAGAAGATTTTATAACCACACAAATATCATGTCCCCACAAAGCTTTTACCCTTAAGCTTTTGAGACCACAAGTTTTAAAACTCTACTTTATTTTTGTTAAACTTCGTACCGAGTCAAACTAACTCATCTAACTTGAAACGGGAAAGTAAGAAATAGGGGTATTATCACTTTTAGCCCGCGCCATAAACTATTTACATCTCATAGCCAAAAGAATATATAAAATTGGTATAATTTTTGTATATAACATACAGAATATATATATATACAAAAAATATATAATTTTTATATATTTTTCGACTATTATTTTTACATCGGCTATATAGTGTTATTTTGCCTAAGAAATATAATGCCAAAACGGTCCTCGTACAAAAGCTAGCCTGTAGCCATATCACATCACAGGTTTAATAAAACAAATCGAGGTTAGTAATATCATAAACGTATATATTTAACTCTTCACCTGACATTGGTACACGAAGTTTCCTTTCTACTTAGAGTGGGTGGCAATTGTCCCATACCTAAATCTTTGCATAGATGTTCTTCTTGTCTCCTTAGCGAAACTTCCCAAGTAAAAACTTTCTTCTTATTTCTTTTTCGCTAATCAATCGTTTATGAATGGCGACAAATATGCAAAATGTTGTGATCTTAGTGGATAAAATACTCACTTTTTCTCATGGTGTATAATATAATTACTATTTGGAAGGTCAAATAAATTTTCTTCTATTAGTATATATATATATTTTTTTAATATTTTTAATTTCTTAGAAGTACAACACTGCTCCAGTTGGTTTTGATGTTAAATTTGCAATATGTCTAATCTCTCTTCTATTTCAACTGATGCTGCTCCTTGCTCATTCTCTCGATTTCACTAACAGAGTAAAAAGAATATGCTTTAGAGTTTAGACTAGCTTAAGTTATGTTATTATTGTCTTTACGCCAACTTCCTCAGTTCCTCTAACTATGTTAATTTAACTTTCATACTATAATATTTAATAAATCACTCATTTTCTTAAGATCGACTGAAGTGTAGCAATGTCAATGTCCACTTTCCAGTTGGGATTAACTGGTAGTAGAACCCCAAACCTTCGCACCAAATGCAATACTAAATATTAGGGGAAAATTGACCTTTTTTTTTCCAAGCCAAATCTGAGAATGTGCCCTTCTATCGACGACTTTATAAAATTTACTTGAATGGAAAAAAGAGAGTTTATTTATTGTATTATCTGTAACGTACAAACTCCAAAACACATTGTACGCATGGAAGTCACTTCGTCTCTTTAAGGGTATGCTGGTTGAATGCCGTTATTGCTTTTTTCCAATCAGGCAGTTTAGTTCCAGTAAAGACCTAATGGGTGCAGACGATATTATTTTCCATTCAACAACGATCATTTTATCTTTATGGCGGAAAGGGTAAAAAGTCCTCCGTAAGAACTTATTCTAGCTATTTAAAGATTTACGGTATCAAACAATTTGTAATGACCCGACCGGTCATTTTGAGCATTTGCATTTCGTTCAGTTATTTGAAGACTTGAGCAGTATCGTATGATTATTATGACTTGTGTGAATCGCCAGTTTTGGCTTTCAAGTTATTCAGAATCGATTTGGAAGAATGAATTTCATGATTGAAGCTTTAAAGTTGGAAGAGTTGATCAAGTTTGACTTTTTAGTATTTGACCTCGGATTGGAGTTTTGATGGTTCCGTTAGGTCCGGATGATGATTTTGGTCTCGGACGTATGCCCGAGTTTGCATTTGGATATTTCTAGGAGGTTTCGACACTAATTGGCGAAAGTTGGAAATTTAAAAATTTGGAAAGTTCATAAGTTTGACCGAGAGTTGAGGATATTGGATTCAGATTGTGGTTCAGGGAATTGGAATAGTTTCGTTGTGTCATTTGAGACTTGTGTGCAAAATTTGGGTTCATTCCGGATTTATTTGATATGCTTCGTTGTGAGTTTTGGAAGTTGAAAGTTCAAATTTCGTTAAAATTTAAATTGAGGTGGGATTCATCATTTTGATATTGCTATGTGTGAATTGAGGTCTCGAGTAGGTCCGTATTATGTTATGGGAATTGTTAGTATAGTCGGACAGGGTCCTAAGGGGCACGGGTGAGCTACGGACGTGTTTGAGATCATTTTTCATTCATGTGTGATGGTTGACCTTTGCTAGACCTAGTGTGACTACACCTGCGAGATATTAGACACAGGTGCGGAGCCACAAATGTGATCATGTGAACGCAGAAGCGAAGTAAAGTTGGAGCAGGACTTTCGCAGAAGCGGGGAAGTGGACCGCATCTACGGTAGCGCAGAAGCGGAAGGAGTGATCGCAGAAGCGTCGATGTGCGCAGAAGCGCAGCGTGTGTCGCACCTGCGCTTGCACGGAAGCGTGTCCTGTTGCGCAGGTGCAGAAGGGCGGAGTTCCAGTGCTTTCCGCAGAAGAGGAGGTTTGTCGCAAAAGCGACGCCGTAGAAGCTGCCCTTTTGTTTGCAAATGCAAAAATAGTTGGGCAGATTCTATACATTGCGAGGTCTTGGTTCTTTTTATGAGATTTTGAGATTTGGAGCTCGGTCTTGGGCGACATTGGAGAGGGATTTCACCACACGGATTGGGGTAAGCATTCTTAACTCGTTTTTTGATTATATTTCATGAATCTATCTTCGTTTTTGGTAATTGAATTATGAATTTAAAGAGAAAATTGGGGGGTTTTGTGTGAAGTTTCATATAGTGAATTTTTGAGTTTTGAACGTCGATTTGGAGTCGGATTAGAGTGAAACTAGTATGGTTGGACTCGTAATTAAATGGGTTGTCAGATTTTATAAATTTTATCGGGTTCCGGGGTGCGGGCTCAGGTTTGACTATTTGGTTGACTTTGGACTTTTGATTAAAGATTCGACTTTTAACATTTGAAATTGTTTCCTTAGGTATTATTTAATGTATTTGAGTTGCTTTTGGCTAGTTTCGAGCTGTTCGGAGGTCGGTACTCGCGGGATGATATTTTTGGAGTATCATTTAGCTTGCTCGGTATTATATTTGGCTTGTTAGAGGTAAGTAACACTTCTAAACTTGGTGCTGAGGGTATGAACCCCTGAATATACGTGATATGTGTTTGATGTTGAGGTGACACACATGCTAGATGACGGGCGTGTGGGCATGCACCGTGTGAACAATGTATCGATTGATTCTGTAGTTCTGTGTAGTTACTTAATCTTGTTTTTATCTATGAAATCTCTACGTCCTAGAGTAATTGAGTTATAATCCATATTAGAAACCATGTTTAGACTATATGCTTATTTTGTCGGGACCCACTGAGGTCATATCTGCTGTGAGTTATTTCATTAAATTGCACTTACATACTCAGTCATACTCGTTCATTTGCATATTATATCTCAGTCTCTGTTGCTATTTATTGATACATCATATCATCATTTTGGGCGAATTTTCATGACATTGTGAGCTCGAGAGACTGGAGAGATTGATAAATGAGTTGGGGCCTGAGGGCCGGATTGTGAGTGGTATTAATGGGATCGGGTTGAGCGCCGCAACAGGATTTATTATTCTTGTGCTATCCCGTGCAGTCTAGAACTTGCCCCATGTGTTAGTCAAAGCGAAATCATTAAGTTATGCTAGTCTAGGAGATGACGTAAGCAGTTCTTTTCTTGATCATAGTTATGTTTGTCACTTACAAATAAAAAATTTCCGTTGCTAGCCCTTTGAGCCTATAGACATTTTCTATGGCACCCACATTACAAGTCGTGTCTTTATTTTGTTCTTAATTTAAGCTTGTTGAACCTTTACCTCTGAAGGTACTTAGTCTCTAAAAGAAGTAAGGTGAGAGATTGGGAAGTAGCTTTCGAGTGAAACCATGAAAGGGCACATAAGGTGCACTAAAGTTGTGAAAAAGACCACTAGCCGATGAACCTTAATGTATGGAGTGTGTGTAGAGAAAAAAAGAGAAAAGAAAAATTGCAAGACAAAAAATACGAATAATAAAGAAAAGAAAATATACATACCTCCTAGTCTTACTAATTCGTGCTAGTGGAGATGTAGAAGTGTTTAATTGAAGGAAGGGCTATGCTCTATATGGGTTGTGACAAGAGAATTGGTTGAGAAGAAAACATGCTCAATTCTTGAGTGTAGTGTATTAAAGTACTTAGGAAGGTTAGTCACTATTCCTAAATGTATCCTACCCATCCCTTAGTCTACATTACAACCCATAAAGTGCCAAAAACTTATTTCTCCCAAACGCACATGTATGTATACGTGATCGACAAGTAATATAGGATTGGAAGTCTAGATATCGTAACCACAGGAACTTGTAATTAACTATTTATTAAATTAAACTAAAGCAATTAATTTACTCAAGTAATTTTTGAAAGTATGAATATTTAATAAAACTAATCTAGAGTAACAAACTAAGCGATTACATAAAACAAGTCAGCAATCTTAGAGACGAACGCAATGGGAGAAAATGTTCCAGAGGTATGGGTTAGCTAACAATCCCGTTGAGTCTTTCATTTAATTATTTAATTAATTTATTTACTTTATTGATTGACATGATTAATATTACTCGAATTATTCTCCCGAAGTACTACTCGCCTATTCAAGCTAACCTAATGCCTATATTCCTATGAAATTAAAAATTAACAAGAGTGCATTAATAATTCCTATATAGTAACCAAGTAAGGCGATTAAGTATAGCCCTATCCTAACCGCAAATCCATTCTCCGTAATTCAGGTTCAAGATCTTGCTCTACTCAATCCTATATGCAATCTCAAATTCCCTCTCCCAAGTTCAATCCTAGATTCGTAGATAATATTCAATTGGTGATCAAGCAATAATGAAGCGCAAGATTGAATAAATAAATCAATACGATAAAATAATAAGAATGATTCAAACTTCAAACTACAACGTTCATGTAGCACCCACAACTCTAGAACTAATAACCTATAAGATTAAAGGACGAAAGAGAAGAAAAACTAGTTAGAAAGAAATTACATATACTAGTGATGTCAAGTACTGAGTCTATATACAAGTTCAAGTTCCCAAAGGACTAAATAGAAAAAAACAAATACAAAGACAAGTTTTTAGGTCACTTCTTACAATAAACTAACAATGACTTACAGTAATTAAATGCAAAAACAAATAAAAAATCATGTCACGCACAAATACTGGTGAATATATGAAGTTCACATTTGGACACTAAATTTGCCAAACTCAACATAATTAATTTAGTTTAGCTAAAAGTTAACATATAAAGGTGAGGTCATTTTATCCCTTATAGATCTGCTCTTCTTATCTTCCATACTTTCTGATGGATTTTTCTCCTTTCCATTTCAAGCCCAGGTCAGCTCTTTCTATATTTTTCAACACCTCTTTCCTCTTTGTACTCCTGCTTTACACTCTCACTTTCAATGGGTTTAGCCAATCCCAAACACACGTCCATTTATCGAAAACTAATAATAATGACTGCTCTGACTTATACAAACTAAATGATTCACAATCTAAATGTGCCTACATAAAATCAAGCCCTTCGTGCTCTGGAAAAGGGTATGTGAATTATCTCGAGTTCTTCTACTGCATCCTAGGTTGGTCTCCACTACTAGGGTACACTCTCCTGCTTTTATGGCTTGTTTTGCTGTTTTATTTGTTGGGTAATACAGCTGCTGAGTACTTCTGCCCTTCTGCTGAAGGCTTATCCAAGGTCTTGAATCTTTCCCCTACCATAGCTGGAACCACTCTTCTCCCTCTAGGAAATGGTGCTAATGATGTCTTCTCTAGTATCATCTCCTTCACTCGATCCAGCAGTGACGGGGTTGGGCTTAACAGTGTTTTAGGTGGTGCATTTTTCGTGTCTTGTGTCGTTGTGGGAGTCATAAGTATGGTCGTATCGCCAAGCCGTAGGCTAACCATTGATAAGCCAAGTTTCATTAGAGATGTACTTTTCATAATATTTTCACTCTCATGTCTCCTTGGGATCATTGTTTTCGGGAGGGTTAATTTGTGGACAGCGGTCTGTTTCTCATCTATTTATGTCATTTACATTTGTGTGGTCTGCGCCATGCATTTCTTTAGTAAGGAGGAAACAGTAGAAAATGTGAATTCAACGGACAAAGAAGATGAATTGGATCACGAGATTGGGGTTGCATTGTTAGGGTGTGTTGATGAGGAAAAGTGTTCTGAATTATGTCCTAATGAGAAACAAACAGAAGTAATAAATTCCTCTACTTTTGGTACCTCATCATCTTGCTGCAAGTTCATAAATTGTTTTCTTGGTGTTTTGGATTTTCCCCTTTACTTGCCAAGAAGGCTGACCATCCCTGTCGTTAGTGAGGACAAGTGGTCCAAGCCAATGGCTGTTATTTCAGCAACATTGGCACCAATTCTGGCAGCAGCTGTTCTGAGCGCTTCATCAAGTGAAGGCATGGATTCCCCGACAAGCCTAGCCATTGGCATGACATCAGTTCTAGTAGGGCTTATTCTAGGGAATCTTGCATTTTTGTCTACAAAAGAATCTAGCCCTCCAAAAGAATGCTTGTTGATTTGGCTCCTTGGAGGGTTTCTCATGAGTATTACATGGACATATCTTCTTGCACAGGAATTAGTTTCTTTGCTCGTCTCATTTGGATATATTATAGGGATAAACCCTTCAATTTTAGGTCTCACTGTCCTAGCGTGGGGTAACTCAACTGGGGATTTGATATCTAACGTTGCCATGGCACTGAATGGTGGAAAAGATGGGCAACAAATGGCGATTTCGGCTTGTTACGCCGGCCCATTATTCAATACTTTGATTGGTTTGGGGGTCTCCCTTGTGTTTGCATCATGGTGGGAGTATCCAGCTTCTTATGTGCTTCCCAAAGATCCTTTCCTCTGTGAAACTTTGGGATTTCTTATGGTAGGTTTGCTCTGGGCTCTTGTCATTTTGCCTAAGAGAAACATGCAACCGGATATCTCTCTTGGTGTTGGACTTCTGGCGATTTACTTCTGCTTCTTGTTCCTAAGGTTTGCAAAAGGTTTTTAGTATGGAATATTTCGAAGTTTCAAACAGAAGTTGTATGAATTGCTTATTTGATCTGAATTAGCAAAGATATCTATATGAATAGATGGCTTGTACAATAAGTAAATATTTATATTAAGTGTTCAACTCACACTGTGAAAATGCTTCAAATTTCATTTCCAACGTTCCCATAATTATGCTTAAAATTTTCCTTTCAAGGTTTCTGTTACAACAAACGCGCAATATATGGCGCACGATCAATAACACAACATGGAGAAGAAGAATGATGGACACAAGTTTTATAGTATGAGGTTAATTCAATAGATATGCCTACGTCCTCGAGCAAAACCAAAAAATAATCACTATAATGAAAGACAAGTATGGTTAATTTCACGAACCGCTCGCACAACTTTCAAACAAACTGAAAGGAAATTTAAAGAAGAGAGTATGTATAATCGAAACTACAACCATACAGAAGCTATAATCGGTGTAAGAAAATGCCTTGAACTTAGTGCAACAGGCTATGGGCCTTATAAGATACTCAAGACTGGGAAAGGTGAGTGCCATTTAGCTTCCTCCAGGATCGAGGCCCGAGGGTGCATCTAATCTTCCACATGAAGAGGGTGAGTTTGGTCAGGTCGAAAGTCAATTGCGATCACAAACGAAGACGGTTGATTCATGGTTCAATTTGTAGTCATGCTTTAGTGGAATATGATTAACACTACAAGAAAATCACGTATTACATGGGATTTTCCTAGGGATTATGTAAGAAAATTTGCAGGAAATATTATCTGTGGAATTTACAAATCCTCAGGTATGTTACTTTGGAATTTTTGTCACGATCTTAATCTCCCTCCGTAGGATGTTGTGATGACACCTAATCTCTAGAATTAAGTAAGCTTTGAATTAAATGATAAAATTTAACCAAAATAACTATTAAACATAAATCATATATTTCTATATAAAGCCAACAATCCCAACATGATAGAATTTCCCAAGTAAGGAAAAATAGGTAGCAACCAAATAAACAACTGCTTTCACACAAGATTTATACAAGAACTTTCCCGAGGTACCACACCTCTTCAAGACAATTCGAGGGTCCCAAGTCACGAACCCTAATCACTTGGCATCTTGTGCCCATATTAATATTCACAATTGCATGGACAACTCACTTTAATACCATTAGCACCTCATATCTGCACGGACAACTCACATCTTCTAAGGGAACGTGCCAACAATAACAATGACTCATAACCGCACAGACGACTCACGTGCCTGCATTAACCGTAACTCATGACCACACGAACAACTCACGTGCCAATAGTACAACTCTCACACAGAAGGCAATTAAACGAGAATACATGTGAATGATCAATGAACATCAGGATTCATCTTCTTAAACCGATATGAGTGATTAATTACGTGTATACTTGTGCAAGTATTTTTTCACAACTCGAGTCAACAAGTATGAGCAGAGACAACGAATGGCACATAGGAAACAACACAACAAAACGTAAAATGCATAACTCACACAAGGTAGGTACAACACTATACAAATATCATCAATAATAATACCCCCAGGCCATCACAAGTAATCACAAATCATCTTTGACATAGCCCACCTTGTCTCGCCACATGCACGATAATAAAGTAAATGCCCGCCTTGTCTTGCCGCACGCGCATAATAATATTCTCGTCTTGTCTCGCCACATGTGCAAACCCATATATATATATATATATATATGGCCCGCATTGTCATGCCGCATGTTCAATTATTAATAACAATAGTACGGACAACTCACGTGCGAACACCCCGATAATCATCTCAATAATATCACGTATGCCAAAAACATAACAACACAATATAATGACTTGCACCACATGTGACCACATGCCACAATATTTCCTCAAAATAATTCCAATAACACAACCACGCATAGCCCTCAGCTACACAACACTGAGTACAACAATAACAACAACAATAACACGAGAGTACGATAAGTAAATCAACACAAGAATTATAAAACACAAAGAAAAGGAAGAACAAGCCTCCAATGAAAGACATAACAAGTAACAATGGTTTCAAACAAGAATAACTCAACAATGGAAGACATAATGTGTAACAATGATATAGAATAAGAGTAACTCAACAATTGAAGGGATAACATATAACAATATTTCCAAAAAGTACAACTCGACGACAATAGAGATAACATGTAACAATGATTCCAAATAGGTACAACTCAACGATAAGGAAGATAACATGTAACAATGATTCCAAATAGGTACAACTCAACGATGAGGGAGATAACATGTAACAATGATTCCAAATAAGGATAAGTTAACAGTGGAAGGGATAACAATAACTTCAATTAAGGTTAAGCAATTATGGAAGAGATAACATGTCAATAAAAGAGGTAACAACTTCAATTAAGGCATATAAAAGTATATTTTGCAACAAGGGTAGAATATGAATCAATCGACTTCAAATAAAACACGTAAGGGTAATTTAGAAATGGAGGATTTTACATGATAAGACAACTTCATTCAAATGTACATAGAACCTATGAGTCTAAGCCGGTCAAATGTCCATATATAAGCCGTGCACACACTTATCACCTCATGTACACGTCGTTCACGTAGTTCAAATAGTCCAAACAAACAGATCCCTAACGTTAGGCAAGATACTTACCTCAAGAACCCCCAATCAACACTATAAAATAGTTTTTTCCTTTACAATCCACCTCCGCTAGGCACAAATCTAAAATAGACTTAATAACATCAAATAACGCAAGAGAAATCAATTCAAATAATTAAAGCTGCGATCTTTACACAATTGCTCAAAAGTCAACCCCGAACCCGCCTGGTCAAAACCCGGGTCCAATGGTAGATTCCGACTACCCATGACCCCTCGAGTTCATTTATGTGATTAGTTTCAAAATACGAGTTCAAATCAACTCTTAAAATTTAAATTCTTATTTTTCAAAAACTTGACAAATATTCACAAATTTTCACTTTGAATCACATGATTTTGATGTTAAAATCTAAGATATATTGATGGAATATGATTAGAATCACTTACCCAAAGTTTGTGGATGAAAATCCCTCTTCAAAAGCGCCTCCTACCGAGTTTAGGGTTCCAAAATATAAAAATGAGACCAAAAATCCCGTCCCTCAACTCTTTGTCTAGTCGCGCGTGTCGCAATTGCGAACTGGGGTCGCAAATATGAACCCCGCAAATGCGAGGAATTCATCGCAAAAGCGAAAAATCTCACAATCATGTTGTCATCGCAAATGCGATGATTTGTTCGCAAATGTGAACATGGACAGTTCGCAAAAGCGATCATAGTGATCGCAAATGCAACCAATGCCTAGCCCAGGCCAGTATAGCAAATGCGATGGGGAGTTCGCAAATGCGAACTCTTCATGCCACTGTGCTCTTCGCAAATTCGATGATGAAGCTCGAAAATGTGACTGTCGCAAATGCGACCTTTTTCTTGCAAATGCGAGATCTGAGCTCCAGCAAAAATTTGAACCTCCTATGAACTTTCCGAAACGCATTCGAAACTCACATGTGCCCTCGGGTCTCCAAACCAAACATCAACACAAGTCTAAAAATTCAACACGAACTCGCTCGTGTGATCAAATCATCAAAATAACATCCGAAATCACGAATCAGATCTCAAAACACATGAATTCATCATGAAACTTAAGAACTTCTAAAAAAACACAATCGTGCGTCTGATTCCTATCAAATCAACTTGGAACGACGCCAAACTTTGCAGACAAGTTCCAAATGACGAAACAGACTTATTCCAAGTTCCGTAACAGAAATCCAATAACGATAGCTAAGAAGTCAACCTACGGTCAAACTTATAAAAGTTCTAAGCCTTTAAATTGCCAACTTTCGGTAAAATAACACAAATCAACCTTCGGATCTCCGAAATCGATTTCGGGAATATGCTCAAATCCAAAATCACGATATGAACCTATCGCAACCATCAAAACACCGCTACGGGGTCGTTTTCTCAAAAGTCAAACCTCGGTTAACATTTTCAACTTAAGTTTCTAAAATGAGAATCACTCATCCATATCCATTCCTAATCATCCGAAATCAAATCCGAGCGTGCACACAAGTCATAATACACAATAGAAAGTTATTCAAGGCCTCAAACCACTGAACGGAACCTTAAAGCTGAAAACGGCTGGTCGGGTCGTGACAATTGTTGAATTCGTATGTAAATTACCCGGTGTTTTAAATCCATATGTAAATGACTTACGGATTTTTTCGTGGGAAATTTAAAAATTCACATGAAAATTTTGGTAAAATATTATGAAAGTTAAGAGTTCTCTTGCTGATTTTCATAGGGAAATAATTACTTCCATAATATTATTATTAAAATTATTTTTATAAGAACAACTCTTTACATATTTTTTTTTCATATTTGGATATACGCTCCGCACACATACTGATATTACGGCACCACAACATTATTTTTATTTTAGTACTAACTTGTTATTATTATAGTTATTATTATTATTATTATTATTATTATTATTATTATTATTATTATTATTATTATTATTATTATTATTCTAAATATGTATCCAGACCACTCCCTCCAAATTTTGGTGCTTCGTAACTTTCTTAACATATACAAGTAAAGATTATTACATTAAAGCTTATAGTAAAGCTTATTACGTTAATACACCAAGAGGCTTCGAAGCACTTACAACTGGACACTTTACCAACGTGCTGAGGTTATAAATCGGAGAAGTCCCCATCTTTGGCCTATATGGTACAAGATGTCCCACTCTAATTTCTCTCTTAACGTAGTACTATTTTAATGTTTTTCCTCTTATTAATTTTTTTTTAATTTTGAAAAAGGTTGCATTAATTAAGGATTTGATAAATCAAGCAAAAAAATCTTTTTAGAAGTAACAACAAGTGTTTAAATTATAATTATATACTTTTAGTTTAATAATATTCTTAGTTATTTTTTATAAGTGTTTTTATATTTCTGGAATACCATTAATTTTCTTTTTATATAAATATTATATTAATTAACAAAAAATCTTGTACATCGTAATTGGTAAGAATTATTTCGTTAATCCTAACAGCACATCGTAATTGGTAAGAAATATTTCGTAAATCTTAACAGCTTATACAAGATTAAGTTATTTTAATATGTTAGAAGTTAATCAACTGATAATGTTAGAAAGTAAAATCATATGATCACTTGAAATTAAGTTTCAATACTAACATATACAAACTAATATCATTTTATATATACTATACTTAAATTTTATATTTTTAAATACATGTGTAAAAATAACATACATAAGATAAAAAGTTAATAAAATTTAGTTCGCAAAATATATTAATAACCCCTTAAATTTGTCCACACTTTTCACTTAACACTTTATTTTAAGTTTATTCCATTTCAACACTTAAATCATGCTTTTATTGTGTCATTTAGACACAAAATTAATAAGCAGTCAAACACAAAAGATATGTGTAATTCACATGCTAGAGTGACGAATAAGATAACGACAAGTAGATTTAACAAATTTAGAAACAAACTTATGGGAAAAAACTGTCTCTTTACGGCGCACCAAACCCCTTTCTTCATCAGTCAAGGTCGGCGTTTCCTCCACAGCGCCTTCCGAAAAAATCCCGCTGGCAACTTATACACAGCCAACAAAAAGGAAGTTCACGAGCCCATATGGGCAACAACAACAAACAATCGCACATTCCGCCGTCAACCTCTACGAATCGCGCCGCCATCCGAAACCTACCTTGTGATGACGACCAGTGTTTTTGAGAGTTGTGGTCATGTTCCCCCATTTACAAATCATTCCTTGCTTAATTGTTGTTATGTGACTTGCCGGGTAGTTAGTTCGGTCCGGAGAGGTTTTTGAATGAATTGAAATACTTAGTCCGGAATAGAATTTTGATGGTTCCGTTAGCTCCGTTGGGTGATTTTGGACTTAGGAGTGTGTCTGGATTGTGATTTGGAGGTCCGTAGTTGAATTAGGCATGAAATGGCGAACGTTGAAAATTTGGAAGTTTGACCTAGAGTGGACTTTGTAGTTAATGAGCTTGGGTTTGGGTTCCCTGAGTTAGAGTAGGTCCATGATGTCATTTGTGACTTGTGTGAAAAATTTAAGGTCAATCGGATGTGATTTGATAGGTTTCGGCGTCGTCTGTAGAAGTTGGAATTCTTTTGTTTCAATAGGCTTCAATTGGGGTGTGATTCATATTTTTGATGTTGGTTGATGTGATTTGAGGGCTCGACTAAGTTTGTATCATATTTTAGGACTTGTTGGTATAATTGGTTGAGATCCCGGGAGCCTCGGGTGGAGTTCAGATGGTTAAGGGATCGAATTTGGAGTTTGAAAGATTGTTGAAGCTGGGAGTCTTCTGGTGCAATCGCACCTACGGAGCTTTGGTCGCAGGTGCAAGCTCGCAGGTGCAAGCAAGGGAGTGCAAGTACGGCCATGGGGAGGACTGTGCAGTGGTCGCATGCGCGGAAGAAGTTTCGAAGATACGGATGCGCATCTGCGCGAGGTTGATCGTAGAAGCGGAGAATGAAAGAGGCTGAAAGGGGTCAGGCTTTTTCGCAGAAGCGGATGTGTGAGCGCATAAGCGCTTCTGCAGGTGCGGATTTTGGTGCACAAGTGCGGAGTCTGGTAGCTTAAGTGAGCTCCGCAGATGTGGATGATTGACCGCATAAGAGGAATTTTGGACCGCGGAAGCGGGATAACTGGGTAGTGTTTAAATCTAAAGGGTTTTGTGATTTCTCTCATTTTGGACTTTGCAAACTCGGTCTAAGGCGTATTTTGAGAGTATTTTTGAGGGGTTTCTTGAGGTAAGTCACTTCTGATCATTTTTATTCAATAATCTTGTTTCCCCATTGAATTTCTCCACATAGTTTGTGTGTTTGTAAGGTGGAAGTTGGGGGTTTGAGGCTAGGGATTTGGAGAGTTTAAATTGGGGATTTAGGTGTCGATTTGGTGTTGGATTTTGATAAATTTAGTATGGTTGAACTCGTTGCGGAATGGAATTTCGGATTTTGTGACTTTTATTGGATTCCGAGATGTGGGACCGGGGGCCGACTTTTGAGTGGACTTTTTGAATTTTAATTAAAAGCTTAGTAATTTCATATGGAATTGATTTCTTTAGCTCGTGTTGATTGTATCGAACTATTTGTGGCTAGATTCGAGGTATTTGAAGGCTGTTTCATGAGGCAAGGACTTGTTGGAGTAGAGTTTCGCAAAGTTTAAGGTAAGTAACACTTCTAAACTTACTCTGAGGGTGTGAAACCCCGGATTTCATGTTATGTAATTGGTGTTGAGGTGACGCATGTAGCAGGTGACGGGCCTGCAAGCGTGCACCATAAGAATTGTAACTCGGTCGATTCTGGGGAACTGAGTAATTGATTAAGCTTGTTGTTACCCGTATTTTTATCATATGATAGAACAATTGAGCTGTCAATCATGTTAGAAATTCCGTTTAAGATACATGTTGAATTATTTGCTTAACTTGCCATTTTATTCTTAGTCACATCTATTGCTTGCATAATATGTCTCGGTTTCTGTTGTCCTTATGTGCTACGTCATATCATTATTGTGTGGATTAAATAATATGGTTCTGGTGAGCTGAGATACTGAAGAGATTAGTGACTTAGTGATGCTGAGGGTTTTATTGTGAGTGATATTTATGGGATCGGGCGGCACGTCGCAGCAGGCTTTATTGATTGATGCCAGAATTTGGCTTATTATAGTGCTTGGGCTGGATCGGCCCCTCCGGAGTCTGCCCTATTTTATTTGTATGTGGGCTGGATATACCCTGTTATGTGTTAAGTTTTGTTATGAAATCTGAAAGCATGTCTAATTTCTTGTTGGAAGCATGTCTAAATTATTGTACTTTTCACTACTTTTCGTCCAAGGGTTAGATTTATTACTTATTGAGTTGGTTGTACCCACGCTGTACCTTGTACCTCGTGTGCATATCCAAGTGCTTCCGATCATGGTGGTTGCTGACTTGCAGAGTCCAGACCTTTGGAGATCATCGAGGTAGCTGCTTGGTGTTCGCAGACTTTGACTCTCCTCCCTTATCGTTTAGTTTATTTATTCAGTATTGCTTATTAGACAGTGTACCAGACTTTGTCTTTTTTTCGTAGATACTCATGTACTCAGTGACACCCCGATTTTGGGAAGAATTTATGTATTGAGTTATGATTTCCTATCCTATTTGATGAGAATTTCCTTTATTTAAACTATTTTAGTATCTTTCAAAGATTTAAAGTGTTGGAAATGTCTAAATAGTCGGCTTGCCTAGTACCACGATAAGCGCCATCACGACGGGTTGGTTTTGGGTCGTGATAAGCTGGTATCAGAACCTAGGTTACATAGGTCTCACGAGTCATGAGCAGTTCGATGAGCTATGTTAAGATGGCCGATGAGATTTTCAAAGTTGGCTCGTCATGTAGTTTGGTTAGTTACCACTGAGAGGGAGATGATTAGGAGGTTCATTGATGGCCTCACATATCAGTTGCATTTTTCTATGACTCGGGCGAGTGTATCGGGTGCTCGGTTCGACGAGGTGGTTGATATTGCTTGTATCCTAGAGATGGTCCGTAGTCAGGAGCGTGAGTAGAGGGAGGCTCAGAGGCCTAGTAGATCGGGTGGTTTCAGCGGTGTTTCTTTCTGGCGATCAGTTCTACCATGACATGGATTGTCCTTATTGGCCTGGCTCAGATGACTCAACCAATTCATCGTGGTGAATAATCTAGCCATGGTTTATAAAGTGCTAGACTAGGCTAGTCATCCCTCAATGCCCTCCCAGCTCAGAGTTTATCTCGTGCACTTTCAGTTCAGAGTTCGTCTGCACCAGGTTCTTCTGGTAGTTATTCTGGTTCTCGGGGTCCGCCTCAGTATCTTCCACAATTATTCGAGAAGGGATGTTTCGAGTGTGAAGAGTTAGGTCATGTGAAGAGGTTCTGTCCCCGCCTTACGAGAGGTCCAGTTCAGCAGATGAGCCAGGCCACGACTTCAGCACCACTTACTTCACCACCCGCCCAGCCAGCTCGGGGTAGAGCCTAAGCTGTTAGGGGTCTCCCTAGAGGGTGAGGTCGATCAGGTGGCGGTCAGGCTCGATTCTATGCTATTCCTCCCAGTCCAGATGTTGTTGCTTCAGACATAGTGATCACAGGTATTGTCTCAGTATGCCACAGGGATGCTTTTGTATTATTTGACCATAGTTCAACTTATTCGTATTTATCATCGTATTATGCTCATTATCTCGATATGGCCCGTGAGTCCTTAGTCTCATCTGTCCATGTATCCACGCTAGTGGGTAATACTATTCTTGTGGACCATGTATATCGATCATGTGTAGTGACTATTGGGGGATTAGAGACTAGAGTTGATCTCTTATTACATAGTATGGTTGATTTCGACGTGATCTTAGGTATGGATTGGTTTTCTCCATGTAATGCTATGCTGGATTGTCACGTTAAGACTGTGATGTTGCCGATGCCGGGGTTGCCAGGCTAAGAGTGGTTCTCTAGATTATGTTCCCAGCAGAGTGATTTCATATCTGAAGGCCCATCGGATGGTTTGGGAAGGGTTGTTTATCTTATTTGGCCTTTGTGAGTGATGTTGGTGTTGATACTCCTACTATTGATTCTGTTCCGGTGGTGCAAGATTTTCTGGATGTGTTTCCTGCAAACCTATCGGGCATGCCGCCCAACAGTGATATAGATTTTAGTATTGACATGGTGCCGGGCACTCATCCCATTTCTATTCCTCCATTTTGTGTGTCACCAGCTGAGTTGAAGGAATTGAAAGAACAACTTCAGGAACTTTTTGATAAGGGGTTTATTAGGCCTAGTGTGTTGCCTTGGGGTACACCGGTTCTGTTTGTGAAGAAGAATGATAGTACTATGCGAATGTGAATCGACTATAGGCAGTAGAACAAACTAACAATCAAGAACAAGTATCCTTTGCCATACATTGATGATCTATTTGACAAATTTCAGGGAGCGAGGTTGTTCTCTAAGATTGATTTGAGGTCTGGATATCACCAGTTGAAGATTCGAGACTCAGATATTCTAAAGATGGCATTCAGACCCGTTATGGTCATTATGAGTTCCTTGTGATGTCTTTTGGGCTGACCAACGTCTCAGCAGCATTCATGCATCTGATAAACAGTGTATTTCAGCCTTATCTCTACTCGTTTGTCATAGCATTCATTGATGACATTTTGGTGTACTGTCGTAGCCAGGAGGAGCATGCCCAGCACATAAGGATTGTGTTGCAGCGGTTGAAGGAGGAGAAACTTTATGCCAAGTTCTCCAAGTGTGAGTTTTGGCTTAGTTCAGTGGCATACTTGGGGCACATGGTGTCTAGTGAGGGGATTCAGGTAGATCCGAAGAAGATAGAGGCGATTTAGAGTTGGCCCAGACCATCCTCAACTACGAGATTCAGAGCTTTCTCGGGTTGGACGGCTATTATCGTCGCTTCATGGAGGATTTCTCTTCTATTGCATCGCCTTTGACCAAATTGACCCAGAAGGGTGCTACTTTCAGGTGGTCGGATGAGTGTGAAGAGAGCTTTCAGAAGCTTAAGACTGCCTTGATCACAACTCCAGTTCTATTTTTGCCTTCAGTTTCAGACTTTTATATAGTGTATTGTGATGCTTCTCGGATCGGTATTGGGTGTTTCTTGATGCAGGAGGCTAGAGTGATTGCTTATGCTTTGCGTCCGTTGAAGCCTCATGAGAAGAACTACCCCGTCCATGATTTGGAATTGGCTTCTATCATTCATGCATTGAAGATTTGGAGGCATTATCTCTATGATGTGTCTTGTGAGGTTTTATGGATCATCGGAGTCTCCAGCACTTGTTTAAACAAAAGGATCTAAATTTGAGGCAGCGGAGATGGTTGGAGCTGCTAAAGGACTATGATATTACTATTCTGTATCATCCCGGGAAGGCCAATGTGGTGGCCGATGCCTTGAGTAGAAAGGTGGTGAGTATGGGTAGCCTTGCATTCGTTCATGTTGGTGAGAGACCGCTTGCAGTTGATGTTCAGGCTTTGGCCAACTAGTTCGTGAGATTAGATGTTTCGGAGCCTAGCTGGGTTCTAGATTGTATGGTTTCTCGGTCTTCCTTATATGATAGCATCATAGAGCGCCAGTATGATGATCCTAATTTTCTTGTCCTTAAGGACACAGTTCAGCACGGTGATGTTACTATTCAGGATGATGGGTTGTTGAGGATGCAGGGGCGGATTTGTGTGCCCAATGTAGATGGGCTACGTGAGCTAATTCTGGAGGAGGCCCACAGTTGGCGGTATTCCATTCATCCGGGTGCCGCAAAGATGTATCAGAACTTGAGGCAGCACTATTTGTGGATGAGAATAAAGAAGGATATAGTAGGGTTTGTAGCTCGGTAACTTAACTATCAGCAGGTGAAGTATGAGCATCAGAGACGGGGTGGATTGCTTTAGAGGCTAGAGATTCCATAGTGGAAATGATAGCATATCACCATGGATTTTGTAGTTGGGCTCCCACGGACTTGGAGGAAGTTTGATGCTATTTGGGTGATTGTAGATCGACTGACTAAGTCTGCACACTTCATTCCAGTTAGGACTACTTATTCTTCAGAGTGGTTGGCTGAGATTTATATCCGCAAGATTGTTCGCCTTCACGGTATGCCGGTGTCCATCATTTTAGATCGGGGCATGCAGTTTACATCACAGTTTTGGAGAGCCGCGCAGCGAGAGTTGGTCACCCAAGTTGAGTTGAGTACAACATTTCATCATCAGACGGACGGGCAGTCCGAGCGCACTATTCAAATATTGGAGGATATGCTACGCATTTGTGTCATTAATTTCGGCGGTTCTTAGGATCCGTTTCTGCCGCTCGCAGAGTTTGCCTACAACAACAGCTACCAGTCGAGCATTCAGATAGCTCCATATGAGTCTTTGTATGAGAGATTATGTCGATCTTCGGTGAATTGGTTTGAGTTGGGTGAGGCTAGACTATTGGGTACTGACTTGGTTCAGGATGCTTTGAACAAGGTCAAATTGATTCAGGATCAGCTTCGCACGGTGCAGTCTAGACAGAAGAGTTACATCGATAGGAAGGTTCATGACGTTGCTTTCATGGTTGGGGAGAAGGTAGTGCTCAAGGTTTCACCCATGAAGGGTGTTATGAGATTTGGAAAGAAGGGCAAGTTGAGCCCTCGGTATATTGGGCCATTTGAGGTACTTCATAGGATTGGAGAGGTGGCTTACAAGCTTGCCTTGCCACCTAATTGGTCGAGTATGCATCAAGTATTTCATGTTTCTATGCTCTGAAAGTATGTCGGCGATCCGTCTCATATTTTGGATTTCAGCACAGTTCAGTTGGATGGTGATTTGACTTATGATGTGGAGTCGTTGGCCATTTTGGATCGGCAGGTTCGAAAGTTGAGGTCAAAGGATATAACTTTAGTGAAGGTATAGTGGAGAGGTCAGCAGTTGAGGCGTCTACTTAGGAGACCTAGAGGGAGATGCAGTGCAGATATCCACGCCTATTTGAGACTCCAGGTACGTGTCTAGACCCGTTCGAGGACGAATGTTTGTTTAAGAGAGGGAGGATGTAACGACCCGGCCAGTCGTTTTGAGAGTTGTGGCCCAATTCCCTTATTTACTATTCATTCCCTGCTTAATTATTATTATGTGACTTGCCGGGGAAGTTGGTTCGGATTCGGACAGGTTTCAGAATGAATTAAGACACTTAGTCTCAAGGTTGAAAGCTAAAGTTGAAATGCTTGACTGGATGTTGACTTATGTGTAAACGACTCCGGAATAGAGTTTTGATGGTTCCGTTAGCTCCTTTGGGTGATTTTGGACATAGGAGTGTGTCCGGATTGTGATTTGGAGGTCCGTAGTTGAATTAGGCTTGAAATGGCGAAAGTTAAAAATTTAGAAGTTTGACCGAGAGTGGACTTTGTGGCTACCGGGCTCAGGTTGGGGATCCGAGATTTGGAGTAGGTCCGTGGTGATAATTGTGACTTGTGTGCAAAATTTGAGGTCAATCAGACCTGATTTGATAGGTTTCGGCGTCGTTTGTAGAAGTTAGAATTCCTTAGTGTCAATAGGCTTGAATTGGGATGCGATTCATATTTTTGATGTTAGTTCATGTGATTTGAGGGCTTGATTAAGTTCGTATCATGTTTTAGGACTTGTTGGTATAATTGGTTGAGGTCCCAAGGGCCTCGGGTTGAGTTCGGATGGTTAACGAATCGAAATTGGAGTTTGAAAGATTCTTGAAGCTCGGAGTCTTCTGGTGCAATCGCACCTACAGAGCTTTGGTCGCAGGTGCAAGCTCGTAGGTGTGAGCAAGGGAGCGCAGGTGCGACCATGGGGAGGACTGTGCAGTGGTCGCATGAGCGGAAGAAGTTCCGAAGATACGGATGCGCATCTGTGCGAGGTTGTTCGCAGAAGCGGAGAATGAAAGAGGCTGAAGGGGGTCAGGCTTTTCCGCAGAAGCGGACGTGTGAGAGCAGAAGCGCTTTCACAGGTGCGAATTTTGGTGCGCAGGTGCGGATTCTGGGAGCTTAAGTGAGCTCTGCAGATGCGGATGATTGACCGCGGAAGCAGTACCGCAGAAGCAGATTTTAGGACCGTGAAAGCAGGATAACTAGGCAGTGTTTAAATCCAAAGGGTTTCGTGATTTCTCTCTTTTTGGACTTTGCAAACTCGGTCTAAGGCAAATTTGAGAGCATTTTCGAGGGGTTTCTTGAGGTAAGTCACTTGTGATCATTTTTATTCAATAATCGTGTTTTCCCATTGAATTTCCCCCACCTAGTTTATGTGTTTTGAGGTGGAATTTTGGGGTTTGAGACTAGGGATTTTGAGAGTTTAAATTGGGGATTTGGGTGTCGATTTGGTGTTGGATTTTGGTAAATTTAGTATGCTTGGACTCGTGGAGGCTTCCAAATTTTGTGACTTTTATTGGATTCCAAAACGTGGGCTCGGGGCCAACTTCTGAGTGGACTTTTTGACTTTTAATTAAAAGCTTAGTAATTTCATATAGAATTGATTCCTTTAGCTCGTGTTGATTGTATCAAACTATTTGTGGCTAGATTCGAGGCATTTGGAGGCCGTTTTGCGAGGCAAGGGATTGTTGGAGTAGAGTTTCGCACAGTTTGAGGTAAGTAACACTTCTAAACTTGGTTCTGAGGGTGTGAAACCCCAAATTTTGTATTATGTGATTGGTGTTGAGGTGACGCATTTTCCAGGTGACGGGCCTGTAGGTGTGCACCGTAAGAATTATGACTCGGTCGATTCCAGGGAACTGAATAATTGATTAAGCTTGATGTTACCTATATTTTTACCATGTGATAGAATAATTGAGCTGTCAATCATGTTAGAAATTTCGTTTAAGATACATGTTGAACTATTTGCTTAACTTTTCATTTTACTCTCACTCACAACTATTGTTTGCATAATATGTCTCGGTTTCTGTTGTCCTTATTTGCTACGACATATCATTATTGTGTGGGCTGAATAACATGATTTTGGTGAGCCGAGAGATTGAAATGATTAGTGGCTGAGTGATGCTGAGGGTTTTATTGTGAGTGATATTTATGGGATCGGGCTGCACGCCGTAACATGCTTTATTGATTGATTTCAGGATTTGGCTTATTATAGCACTTGGGCTGGATCGTCCTTTTTGGAGTCTGTACACTCGCAATGGGCGCAATGCTAGCAGTTATGACATTTGGGCTGGATCTGCCCTGTTTATTTGCATTTGGGCTGGATCTGTCCTGGGCTGGATCTTCCCTGTTATGTGTTAAGTTTGGTTGTGAAATCTAAAAGCATGTCTAAGTTCTTGTTGGAAACATGTCTAAATTCTTGTACCTTCACTTGTAGAATATAGATATCCAAGATATCATTGTCATAGTTTCTATAACTTTTCGTAATTAAATGTTAAAAGTGGACTGTAATAATTGGACTTGTCATTACTTTCAGTGCAAATATTAGATTTGTTACTTATTGAGTTGGTTGTACTCATACTACACCCTTCACCTTGTGTGCAGATCCAGGTGCTTCCGATCACGGCGGTTGCTGACTTGCAGAGTCCAGACCTTCGGAGATCATCGAGGTAGCTGCCTGGCGTTCGCAGACTTTGACTCTCCTTCCTTATATTTCAGTTTATTTATTTAGTATTGCTTATTAGACAATATACTAGACTTTATCTTTTTTCATAAATGCTCATGTACTCAGTGACACCCTGATTTTGGGAAGAATTTATGTATTACGTTATGATTTCCTATCCTATTTTAAGAGAATTTCTTTTATTTAAACTGTTTTAGTATCTTTCAAAGATTTAAAGTATTGGAAATGTCTGAATAGTCGGCTTACCTAGTACCACGATAGGCGCCATCACGACGGGTTCGTTTTGGGTCGTGACAAAATTGAAATCATAAAGCTTAATGGCATAGAAACAGAAAAGCAATGTGGACATTGCACCTATTTTTATCTCCGGTTCTTTTTGAACTGCTGAGGAACATTTGTTAGGCAACAATTATTCATTTTCCGGCGTAAGTTACTCATTTTTCTGGCAAGAAGTATGAAGAGTTTATTTTTCGGATCATTTCCCGCGTTTTAAAAATGTGAGAAACACTTATTTTACCATATCAGCTTTTTGTGTTCAAATAACACAGTAAAGACATGATTTAAGTATTCAAATGGAACAAACTTAAGATAAAGTGTTTAAGTGAAAAGTGAGGACAACTTTAAGGGGCTGTCAATGTATTTTGCCAAAGTTAGTTACATTTTTGTAAATGTAATATAACTCTTCTCTGCTTAAAAATTAAACGTAAATCATGCACTTATGCACAATTTAGTATATTTTCAGATGATAATAATTAAAGTATGCGAGACATAGTCGTATCTTAGTTTTGTTATATCCATTCATATCAACTATATTAAAATTTTAGTTCTTGATCTAGAAATATGTTAATTATTTTATTATTGAATTTGTTAAAAAAGTAATGACTAACTATATTGTGTTTAATGGCTTGTAATGTTCGATCTGAACATGTATATATCATTAAGTTTTATATAGAGTCAGTATTGTAGCTATATTTGCCTACACAATTGATAAAATATATAATAGATAAAATTAACACCAAAGAAAGTATTTTCTATATCAAGTTTTTGTAGTTTTTAGAAAGAATATATTTTTTAAATTTAAAATAATATTTTTTAAGTATTTATAGAAATTCAAATTGAAATATCTTACTATGAAATGCTCAGGTAAATTTTCAAGTATTATATATTCAACTAAAGCAACAACATTAACATTTCTATCTAATCCTAAGATCAAATCCCCAATCAAAATTTCAAATAAATTTTCAAGTATGAAAATTCCTTGCTTTATCACCAAAAACAAGTTTCTAGCAAAAATCATAATAATAAAATTCTCATGTAATTCTCCAAATAAGCAATTCGCCAAGAATTGTTTTAAACTAAATTTATAGCAACAAAATATCTAGGTATTTTTTCAAGTAAGAAAATTCCCAAGTAATTTTCCAAGAAAATATCTCCAGCTACATCCACAGCAAGAACACCCTTAGTTGATTCCCCAGCTAAGACAATCCCCAGGTAAATCCCCCATAAAAAATCTCTAGCTAAATCCGCAGCAACAATATCCCCAGGTAATTTTCCAAATAAGCGAATCCCCAGGTAAATTCCTAAGAAAACATGCCCATGTAAATTCGCATGTAGCACTACCTAGGGATTTTCCTATGGATTATCATAGGAAATATTTTTCATTTTCTTTGTTTAATTACCTGTGAATTTCCCTGTGAAAGTGTACTTGCCGATTAGTTTCCCTTGGTAATTTCCTAGTAAATATTTTGGCGCCTTATGGCACCAAAATTACCTATGGATTTTTTTATGAAATATTTTTTGCATGTAAAATATTCCAAATTTAGGAATTTTAATTTTTTTCATAAAAGTCCGCAGGTATTATCTGCAAATAAAATTCTCGGGTAAAATCCCATGTAATTAGCATTTTTCTTGTAGCATGAGGAGAATTTGCCTCCTTAAATTCAACCCAAGAAGATTGGGACAACATCGTCAAGTAATTTTCTGAGTTTGTTGTAGAGTTACGATCTTGAGAACATATGGTTGATTTTCCCAAGGGGATGGGATGGTAGCAAATTGGAGAAATTGAGAAAAGATAGATTCAACTTTCAGTTGGCGGAAGAGACGAATAAAAAGATATATGCATTCTAGTGCTTGAACTGCTACCTCTACTCTTCAACGGATAAGCCCAGACTAATTTTGTTCCTGCGCTTAGAGGATGGTCAATGAGACTTATTGGGTACTCTGTCGGTAGCACTTAATGGGCACGTTATATCGTGTGGCATGTGTTTAGGACGTGAGAGATGAGGCTCGTGGATAGAATCTGCTAACTCAATTGCTAGCTTGTTGATTTCTTCCAGCGGTAGCAAACTCATTCTAGACATGTTACTTGTTTTTTTAGATATTATATTGTTTCCTTCCGCGGTAGCACTACTAGAAAACTGGTAAAATTTGTCCACAGAATACCGATCGAAGTCGGTCGGAAAAAGAATCGACCGAAATCCGTCGAAAATTAGGTAAATTGGTTGCAAAAGCAAAAGAAAATATTTCTCACAACGGAAATAGTAGTCTCACGCCAAAAAAATAAAAATTCCGACCGATTTCGGTCGGAAATTGGTCAATATTTGTCCAAGACCTAGTCATACTTGTATATAATATACAAAAATAAATTTTTATTAAAATTTTTCAAAATTTCCGACCGATTTCGGTCGGAATATTTGAAATTATGATTTCCCGCCCTAGGCAATTGGTTTTTAATATAACAAAAATTATATATATTTAATTTACCAACCGGAATAAGTTATAATTAAATATTTCCGACCGAGTTCGGTCGGAAAAATAATTTTAAATAATTAAATATAAATTTAATAATATTAGCGACCGAAGTCGGTCGATTTTTGTCAACCTTTATATAAATAGCTTTTAAATAAATAATATTTAATACTTAAACAATATATACTTAAACAATAAATAAACAATATATATACACTTAAACAATATATATATATATATATATATATATATATATATATATATATATATATATATATTTTTGAATATAGCTTTTAGCTTGTATACCAATTGCTAAACCAATGTACGATATATTTAGTTATGATTAGTTAATATATTATTTTATATAAAATAATTAATGTGTTATTTCAGGATTATAAATAAAATTTTAGAAAAAATAACTAAGTATATTTTTGCATTAAAATGTAATCATAATTTTATTCACTTGAAATAATTTTTTATTGATTTATGGAATCCTTATTTAATGCTCTCTTTTTTTCATAAAAAAGAAAGAAAGAAACAAATAATAAAATAGATAGATTAGTAAATAAATATTCCATGGGAAGAGAAGTAGTGGGTTTTTCCATGGGAAAATAATTTTTTATTAAAATATTTCAAAAATTCCGACTGATTTCGGTCGGAATTTAAAATTATGTTTTTGTCCCACATCGGCTGAAATGGGAAAATAATTTTTTATTAATATTTTTCAAAAATTCCGACCGATTTCGGTCGGAAATTGGGAAATACTCTTGTCCCACATCAGTTGAAAGATGTGAGCTTTTCTATCTTATAAGTTGAGCTTTGATGCATAGAGTTCAACAATTGTGGACTAACAAAAAATAAGCAAATATAGGAAGGGTTGTAGTTAATGCTTAGTGTAAGCATGTAAAATTTATTGGATTCAAATCCAATAAATAATTTGGATTATATTTTTAATATACTAGTCCAAATAAATATTATGGGCTAATATAATTGGATTAATTATATAAATCCAATATGTATGGATTAAATAAATAAATCTTAATCCATTGGGCTAAAGTGATGAGCCCACTTCATTAGGCTGAAGATGTCATATTCCTATATGCCCAATTTGGTGCCACGTGTCAAATGACGTGACGCGCCAAGTCAAACGGAAGAGCCAATAGGATCATGCCACATGTCAAAACGACAAGGCATGTCAAGTCACATTAGAAACCGCGCCGTGCAAGTGATATGTTCTGGCCAATCAAATGCGGCCATGTCACACTTTAATTTGATTGGTCGGAAAGAGTTTGTTCTTATTACAACTCCTCCCTTCCACAACTATAAATAAGGGTCTTCATAACCTAGAAAAAAATACCATAAGTTATAACAAGAAGCAAGAAAGAGCTCGTGGATGAAACGCCGCAAATTTTTCTACAAGTTTCAAGCTCCAAGCAATCAAGTTCAAGTTCAAGAAATCAAGTTCAAGTTCAAGAAATCAAGTTCAAGCTCAAGAACGAAGAACTTCAAGCTCAAGAACGAAGAACAAGTCAAGATTCAATGAGTACGAGTTCAAATCAAAGTTCGTGCTAGTTGAATTCAAGATCATCGTTCGTGGAAACAATAATAGAATCAAGATCAAGCTCAAAGGCCCTTGAATGTATTTACTATTGGAAAGAAGAATCAAAAGATTCATAGAGATTGTACACTAAAATATTTAAAATAAAATACTACGATTGTTGCAATATTTTTTAGTCTCGATTATTTTTCTGACGCAAATTTATTGTCTACAAATTATGGTAACAAATGGGAGGAAAAAATCAAAGGATAAATAGAGTTGTAACCCGCAATGTTTATCAATAAAATCTTTTTCTTTATAGTTGTTTGTGATTGCAGTTTTATTTTTCTGCACAAATTTATTGCAAATAAATTGGCACACCTAGTGGGACCAGTTCTGCCCTTCATCTCTTCCTCCTGCATATCAAAAACTTCATGTTTCAAGATTATCTGTTGTGATGGTCGGGTACTTCAAGTCTCGTTTTCATGTTTCAGCAAGCCTACACCTCGACAAACCTTGAAGTAGGGGGCATTTGTAAACACTGAAATTTTAACAGATCAAGATAAATCCTAAATTCAAGATGACTCTTGAAATATTAGGAGTCTATTAGGATTACTTGGTGGCTACTCCACCAAAACCCTAATTCATCCCATATAAATAAGGCTACATATGTCCTTCAAAGACGATCTCAGCAATCCCATAGTGCACAAAGAGATCACATATACGATCTCGAAATTCCATAAACATTCATGGAATATTCATTAGAGATCAAAGACATGTCAAATATGTCTTGCTTAAAGTTCTAGCAACATTCAAGATCCAAATAGAGTGTTGCTATATGTTTCTTGATCATCAAATACATCAAGGAGATGCATATCATCATATGTTCGCAAAATACGCCGCTAAGGCCCTCTTATTACGTATAAAAATCGGAGGGAAGAATCAAGGGATAAACAGAGTTGTAACCTGCAATGTTTATCAATAAAATTTTTTCTTTATAGTTATTTGTGATTGCAGTTTTATTTTTCTACACAAATTTATTGCAAACAAATTGACACGCCCAGTGGGACGATTTCTACCTCTCATCTCAACTTTTCAAATCACCAAAGTTCAAGAACATTGAAATGGTTTCAAAGAAAATCAACTCCAGTTCAAGTTCCACCAAGGCTGCTAATTCCAAGTTCTATGCTGATGTGGAAAGCATCCTCGATGTTACCTTTGGAAGCTTTGGACCAGTTATGAGGAGCAAAGCAAGCTCGTTTGGACAACAAGCACCCCAAGTGTCGTCCGCATCAACCCTTGTTTTCGGATCTTTATCCTCAAAAGGAGCAAGATCTTCCACAAACGTACCCGAAGGAGGAAGCGATGTTGCTGAAAAGATCAATAAAACCCTTGCTCTACTTGACCTCTCCGGATCCCAGAACTCAGCTATGAAGGAAGATGATGATTCTTCAAGGATGGATCCTCCCCACTTACACCGCATAGCGTGAGCCATTCGAGAATCAATATGTGTGACAATCCATGCTACTCCCCATCATCTACAACAATCATGCAAGCTATGGTGACAAACACTTCATCTGTGGAAGAGTAGTTGTCGAACTTGACAGGAGCAATCGCCCGCTGGCTTGACCAAGTGCATGCAAAATCAAGATGCTAGAATTGACAAGGGAACAGACAGGGTGGGAATCTTGATGGAAGAAGAATCCACCCATGCACCTGGAAAGCTCCTAGAAGTTCCAGAGATTGATTCTCCCCCGATACGAGTAGCATCCGCTAAGGCTATCCCTGTCTCATCTGAAGGGATGATTCCCATCGATCAACTAAAGGAGTTCATTGAAGGAACTATTAAGAATAAATATGAAGTTGCTACCAAGTCCTCCCTTACATATGCAAAGCCGTACATTGCAAGGATCGATATGTTGAAGATGCCTGCTGGCTATGAACCTCCAAAGTTTCAACAGTTTGATGGTAAAGGCAATCCAAAGCAACATGTGGCGCACTTCGTTGAGACATGCAACAATGCTGGGACTTATAGAGATTACCTTGTCAAACAGTTGGTCCGCTCACTAAAAGAAAATGCTTTTGATTGGTATACAAACCTCGAGGCGGGATGATAGTTGGGATCAACTAGAGAAAGAGTTCCTGAATCGCTTTTATAGCACAAGGCGCTCTGTGAGCATGGTGGAACTCACAAATACTCGTCAACGGAAGGGTGAACTAGTTATCGACTTTATCAATCATTGGAGGAACGCAAGCCTCAACTGTAAAGACAGGCTTAGTGAAGCTTCTAGCATAGAGATGTGCATCCAAGGCATGCATTGGGGATTGCGCTACATCTTAAAAGGTATCAAGCCTAGCACATTTGAAGAACTCGCAACTCATGCCCATGACTTGGAATTGAGCATGGCCTCCGCTGGAAATTAAAGGCTTCCCATCTATGAGCCTCGCAAAGGGAATGACAAGCAAGAAGTTAGAAAATGGAGCAAGTTTGTACCAAGATCTGAAAACAAAGAAGCTATGAATGTCAATACATCACCTGTGAAGTTCACGATAAAGGTGAGCAAGAAGCAGAGTATGAAATCCAATTCATTTCAAGATAAGCCAAGTGGAAAGTTGACTCTAAAAGAAATGCAAGAGAAAGAGTACTCATTTCAGGATTCTGTTGTCCCAGCCATTTTCGAAGAACTCCTCGAGTTAAATCTCATTGAGCTTCCGGAGTTGAAGTGGCCAAATAAAGCTGGTAAAACTGATGACCCAAATTACTACAAATATCATCGACTTATGAGCCACTATCTGGAGAAGTGCTTTGTCTTCAAGGACAAAGTTATGGACTTGGCTCGTGAAAAGAAGATCGTGCTTGAAGATGAGAAATCAAGCGCAAACCAAGTCTCTATCACATTTGGCTCATTCAGTCTAGATGAATTATGTAGTTTTAAAGAAAGTAAAGATGGAGAATTACTAGAAAATAACAAAGTTGAAGACGATCAACCTAAGGATGATGAAGGTTAGACGTTAGTGACTCGTCGTAGGCAATATAGAAAGAGCCCACGAAAAGAATCAGTAGAACAACCAACAAGGAAAATGATGGTAAAAAGACCAAGGAGGTGGAATCCAGTTAAGCACTTAAAGAAAGCAAAAGTGGAGGTGCACCACCCTCAAAAGCTACGGCATCCAGTGACCTTGGAGGAGTTTTTACCAAGTTGGTTCTGCACGAAGATTTCCCGTGGGGGTATTGATATCTCCTGTTGCCATGCTGACGAAGGGGAAGAAAAGAGTGATGACCTATCGTTGGCACCATCTTCGGAAAAGCTCATCGAGTCCACTCCTCAAGAAGTTAATGCTTGTGAGGAAAACGTCACGTTCACAAATGACGATCTTTTGCTAGGTGACACTCTTCATAACCACCCATTGTACCTGGTTGGCTATATGTGTGATGAAAAGGTAAATCGAATTTTGGTTGATGGAGGATCCTCAGTGAATATTTTGCCAATTCACACTGTGAAAGAACTTGGTATTCCCATGAACGAACTCTCAGAAAGTCATGTGATGATCCAAGGATTCAACCAAGGGGGGAAAAAGCCATAGGTGCGATCAGGTTGGGAATCACCATTGAAGATATGCAATCAAGTGCATGGCTGCATGTGATCGATGCAAAGACTTCATACAACGTCTTGCTCGAAAGGCCTTGGATACATGAGAATAAAGTGGTTCCATCTACCTACCATCAATGTTTGAAGTACTACGAGGGTGAAGTCGAGAAGAAGATAGTTGCTGATGATGAGTGATTCACGAGGCTTAGTCAGACTTCGCCGATGCAAAGTTTTACTTGAAGAACCGCATTGTGAAGGAGCTAAAAGCTGATGATGGAATGAAAAGCAAGAATGATGAGCCTACAACTAAAAGAGATGAGGTGATTGCTGGTAGAGCCAAAGCTGTTACTAAGGAGGTACAACCCAACACGAATAAATCTCATAGAGGGGATATTGTGTCTTATGACAAGAAAGTAAGTCCTGCACTCCAATATGTCCCTAAAATAAAGAAAGATGAATGCGAATCATCTAATCTCCAAACTAACATGCTAAAGGAGTTAAATCTTCCGATAAAACGAATTGAGGCAGTAAAGTTATCCTCAAAGCCACTTGCAAGGTTTGTAGCCCAAAATCGTTTGCAGAATGTAGCACTCCCTACAAAGCGAACAGATGAAGATTTTGATCCTAATGCTTACAGGCTATTTGCAAAAGCTGGATACAATCCCAATGAGCCGTCAAAGTTAGGGAAGCTCCCATCAGAAGATGCAATGAGGCAACCATGTGAAGGTTTGAGATACAAGCAACCGTCACCAGTGTGCATCTCCATAAGAAGGGCGAGCAACAATTATATCACTTTAGAAGACGAATCTGCAGCTTCTAACAGGCTTTCTGTCTTTGATCGACTTGGAAAATCAACTGTGAGAACTTCTGTATTTGAGAGATTGGGTTCATTAAAGAAGGGGAATAAGTTCCAGAGAAATTATCGAAATACAAAAACAGCCGCTTTGCCCAAAATTCAGAAGATCTCTAAAGATTTCCAAAGTTTGGTTCCTTCTAGAATGAAGCGACAAATAAAAGTCATGGTTTCGTGTGATGAGGTACTGAAAGTGAAGCCATACACTGTGGTCTACACTAAAGAACGTGATGAAGATGAAGAAAATGTGGGTTCTTTGTATCATATTACTGCACAAGGCGAGCATGGTGTTTTATCTCTAATGGAGGATGACGAGAAATTGGACTATGTTTCACCGTATTATCACATATCCTTCAACGATGGGGACCCTCAAGAAGATGAAGATGCGAAAGATGCTCCACGTGAACTTGAAGAAGGAGTGAAGACTACAGTTGATGTCTTAAAAAAAGTTAACCTTGGCACCGATGAAGAACCAAGACCCACCTACCTAAGTGCTTTACTAGAAGTGGATGAAGAAGGCACTTATATTGAGTTACTCAAGGAGTTCAGGGATGTCTTTTCTTGGAGCTACAAAGAGATTCTTGGCTTGGACCCGAAAGTAGTAGTCCATCACCTTGCCATGAAGAATGGTGCTTGCCCTGTTAAACAAGCCCAAAGGCGCTTTAGGCCAGACTTGGTTCCCTTGATTGAAATCGAAGTTAACAAACTCATCAAAGCTGGCTTTATTCGTGAAGTTAAATACCCAACATGGGTTTCAAGTATTGTCCCTGTAAGGAAGAAGAATGGCCAAATTCGAGTGTGCGTCGACTTCAGGGATCTCAACAATGCGTGTCCCAAAGATGAATTCCCGCTTCCTATTCCAGAGCTGATGATCGATGCTACTACTGGGTATGGGACAATGTCATTTATAGATGGTTCGTCAGGCTATAACCAAATTCGCATGGCACCAAAAGATGAAGAGCTTACTGCATTTCTTACCCCCAAGGGTATTTATTACTACATGGTAATGCCTTTTATCTTGAAGAACGCTGGTGCTACTTATCAAAGGGCTATGCAGAATATTTTTGACGACCTTCTCCACAAAAATGTCGAATGCTATGTGCACGACTTGGTGGTAAAATCAAGAAAGAGGGGAGACCACTTGAAAGACTTGAGAATGGTGTTTGAGTTGCTCCGGAGGTACAAACTTAGGATGAATCCATTGAAATGCGCCTTTGGTGTTACTTCCAAAAAGTTCCTTGGTTTCATTGTCCGACATCGAGGGATAGAAATTAATCAAGAAAAAGTAGATGAAATCTTGAAAATGCTTGAACCTCGGGATATTCACGAATTGAAAAGTGTACAAGGAAAGTTAGCGTACCTAAGGAGATTTATCTCAAACATAGTTGGAAGGTGCCAACCATTCAGTCGCCTTATGAAGAAAGGTGTCCCTTTCAAATGGGACCAAGCGTGTAGCAATGCCTTTAAGAGCATTAAATCCTACTTGATGAAGCCTCCAGTTTTGGCAGCCCCTATACTTGGAAAGCCGCTGATACTATACATTTCAGCACAAGAAAAGGTCTGTTGGAGCGCTGTTGGCACAAGAAAATAGTGAATGGAAATAAAACTCCCTTTACTACTTGAGCATGATGATGGTACCAAACGAGATGAATTATTCGCCAATTGAAAAGTTATGTTTGGCGCTAGTCTTCTCAATTCAAAAGTTGAAGCACTACTTTCAAGCTCATGTCGTTCGTTTGTTTTTAAAGCAAATCCCATCAAGTTCGTGATGTCAAAACCTGTCCTTAGTGATCGACTAGTAAGGTGGTACCTCCAGTTTCAACAATTTGAAATCGTGTACATCCCTCAAAAGGCTGTAAAAGGACAAGCGTTAGCGGACTTCTTGGCAGATCACCCTATACCTGATGATTGGGAGCTAACTGACGAACTACCTGATGAGGACGCAATGGTCATTGAAGTTCAGCCTCTATGGAAGATGTACTTTGATGGTGCTACACATCGCGAAGGAGCTGGTGCTGGTGTAGTATTTGTCACTTCTTAAGGTGAAGTTATGCCCTACTCTTTTACGTTGACGCAACTCTGCTCTAACAAGGTTGCTGAGTATCAAGCACTAATACTTGGGCTTGAAATGGCTGTCAAAATGAAGCAGTTGTAATTGCAAGTCTTTGGTGACTCTCAGTAAGTGGTCAATCAGCTTCTATGTAGTTACGAGGTCAAGAAGCCTGAACTATGCCCATATTATGATTACGCTAAAAATTTAATAGGGTGGCTCGGTGATGTGACTATTCAGCATGTGCCAAGGAAAGAAAATAAGAAGGCTGATGCTTTAGCTGCCCTAGCTTCATCATTAACTCTGCCTGAACAAGCGCAAGTTATTGTCTGCCAAAAATGGGTAGTACCGCTGCTAAATGAGGCTGAAGGTGAAGAAAATGAACTCAAGTATCTTGTCGCTGTTTTTGAAGTTGAGAAAGAAGAATGTCGACAACCCATTATCGACTACTTATGCTATGGGATACTTCCGGAAAATCCGAGGAGAAGGACTGAAATCTGTTGCCGTGCACCTCGCTTCCTTTACTACAAAGATACTCTATACATAAGGTAATTCGAGGGAGTACTCTTGCGATGCTTAGGGGAAGAAGAAGCACTTCAAGCTTTGCAAGGGGCACATTCTGGGGTATGTGGGTCACACCAGTCTGGACCAAAGCTCCACTTCCATATAAAAAGGATAGGATATTTTTGGCCAACGATGGTAAAAGATTTCTTGGACTACGCTCGAAGATGCAAGGCTTGTCAATTCCATGCGAATTTTATTCATCAACCTCCTGAAGTGTTGCACCTGACTGTAGCATCCTGGCCGTTTGATGCTTGGGGATTGGATGTTATTGGACCACTGCCAAAGTCCTCTGGTGGGCACCTATACATCTTGGCTGCAACTGACTACTTCTCAAAATGGGCTGAAGCTGTTGCTCTTAAGGAGGTAAAGAAGGAAAATGTTGCAAGTTTCATCCGAGTAAACATAATCTATCACTTTGGCATTCCTCATTACATAATAACGGATAACGGAAAGCCATTAGATAATAGGTTGATGAACAAGATTTGTGATCTCTTTGGCTTCAAGCAACGTAACTCTTCGATGTACAATGCTACTGCCAATGGTCTAGCTAAGGCATTCAACAAAACTCTATGCAACTTGTTAAATAAAGTTGTCTCCAAATCCAAATGAGATTGGAATGACCGTATGGAAGAAGCTTTATGGGCATATAGGACAACTCACCGCACGCCAACACAAGCGACTCCCTATTCACTCGTTTATGGAGTCGAAGTCGTCTTGTCACTCGAGCGTCAAATACCTTCATTACGACTGACTATTCAAGAAGGGGTCACTAATGAAGAAAATGCTCGACTTCGATTAGCAGAGTTGGAGGCTCTTGATGAGAAGAGGTTGGAAGCTCAACAGAGTCTTGAATATTATCAAGCTCGATTGTCTCGTGCCTTCAATAAAAGAGTTCGCCCGAGATCCTTTCAAGTAGGAGATCAAGTCTTTGCCATACGAAGACCCATTATTACTTCCCATAAACCTGTAGGGAAGTTCACTTCAAAATGGGATGGGCCGTATGTCATACAAAAAGCTTACTCAAGTGGGGCTTACAAGCTTGTTGATGCAGATGGCATGAGAATCGGCCCTATCAATGGCAAGTTTTTGAAGAAGTATTATCCTTGAAGTTGCAATGCTCCTTGACGCATGAGCCTAAACTGCATGTTCCTACACTCTTGGCCTGCATGAGTCTAAACTGTGTACAGCCCGCCACAAAAAAAAGGCCCGCTAGGTTGAAAACCTCGAAAGAGGCGGCCTAGGCAAAAGTTAGGACATAAAAAAAAATAAAAAAATTACTTATTCTGAACTACGGTATGACTTGATCCTCTTCACCAAGGTACGTAGGCAGCTTAGAGTTTCATTCTGAGTTCAGTTGCATAAGTTCAAAAGATACATAACCCTCCAATCGTTGTCTGAATAAAGTACGATTGAATGTAATTCATTCAATCAGCATTTGAAAATCGAGCTTAGATATCATTCTTCTATTAAACTTTGGATCCCATTTGATTTAAAGGGGGCAAGCCGATATGGTAAATAGGTGTCTATAATGAAATGATTAATATCCTTTAGGGGGCTGCCAAGCATTTGCATTGAAGTCCGGGGATCCGTTATGCCTTCACGTTCGCCAAACCTTCAAGTTTTTTTTGGTCTGCCTTCACGACGTTTCAAATTCAGTAAGACTTGGACCCAAGATATTTGGTGAGAATGAAGCTCTTGAATTTCAATTTTTGACAAGTAAAAAGGTCTTACAATCTCAAGGCTTCCACACCAAGATACAAATATTTTGGTGAAGTCGCGCTAATTTGGAACTGTCGGCATATCAGGAACCAAAGTCGATTTCGAACTATTATCTGAAATTATTCTTAAGACATTAAATTTTATATTTTGGATATATTTTATATTTTGAAGTTTAGTTTCTAAGAAATCTAGTGGTTCATAATTTCGACATCCCTACTTCAAGATACCAAAGTTTTGGCGAAGTCACGCAAATCTAAAATTGTCAGTATGTCAGAATTTGGTATTGACTTCAAAATATTATCTAAAACTATCCTTAACGCATTAAATTTTGCATTTTGGATATGTTATATATTTTGAAGTAAGTTTCCAATAGATCAAATGGTTCGTGATTTCGACATTCCTACTTCAAGATACCAAAGATTTGGCGAAGTCGCACAAATCTGAAATCGTCAGTGTGTCAAAATTTAGTATTGACTTCAAAATATTATCTGAAACTATCATTAAAGCATTAAAAATATCATTTCGGATATGTTATATATTTGGAAGTTAATTTTCCAATGGATTAAACGGTTTGTGATTTCAACATTTCTACATCAAGATACAAATATTTTGGTAAAGTTGTACAAATCTAAAATCGTCGCCGTGTCAGAATTTAGTATTGATTTCAAAATATTATCTGAAACTATCCTTAAAGTATTAAATTTTGCATTTTAGATATGTTATATATTTGAAAGTTAAGTTTCCAATAGATCAAACGGTTCATAATTTTGACATTCCTACATCAAGATACAAAAGTTTTGGTAAAGTTGTGCAAATCTAAAATTATCGCCGCGTCAGAATTTAATATTGATTTCGAACTATTATCTGAAACTATCCTTAAGGCATTAGATCTTGCATTTTGGATATGTTATAGATTTGTAAGTTACATTTTTAAAAAATCAAACGGTTCATGATTTTGACTTTTCTACATCAAGATATGATGTTTTTGGTGAGACTGCGTAGATCTAAAATGTTCAACGTGGTAGAATCTAAAGTTGGTTTCAAAAATATTATCTGGGGCGATTCTGAAGACGTTTGATTCTAAGTTTTGGATATGTTTTAGATATTGAAGTTTAATTTTCTAGAAATTAAACGGTTCGTTATTTGGACTCTCCCACGATAAGATATGAATCTTTCGTTACAAGCGCGAAAAGCTGAAAATTATGCGACCAAGATAAATGTCGGGCCACCTTGAGAGTAATCTCTCCGATAATCGGGGCGCATTGAGAGTAATCTCTCCGATAGTCGAGTCACATTGAGAGTAATCTCTCCGATAGTCGGGGCGCATTGAGAGTAATCTCTCCGATAGTCGGAGCACATTGAGAGTAATCTCTCCGATAATCGGGGCGCATTGAGAATAATCTCTCTGATAATCGGGGCGCATTGAGAGTAATCTCTCCGATAGTCGAGCCACATTGAGAGTAATCTCTCTGATAGTAGGGGCACATTGAGAGTAATCTCTCTGATAGTCTGGCACATTGAGAGTAATCTCTCCGATAGTCGGGACGCATTGAGAATAATCTCTTCGATCGTCGAGCCACATTGAGACTAATCTCTCCGATAGTCGGGACACATTAAAAGTAATCTCTCCGATAATAAAGTCACATTATAACCTCGTTAAACAAGAAAACACCCTTCTTGTTTGAC
This sequence comes from Nicotiana tomentosiformis, assembly GCF_000390325.3. Taxonomy (NCBI): domain Eukaryota; kingdom Viridiplantae; phylum Streptophyta; class Magnoliopsida; order Solanales; family Solanaceae; genus Nicotiana; species Nicotiana tomentosiformis. The sequence continues at coordinate 176,766,258 of NC_090813.1, read as the reverse complement.
CTGCAAAAAGAAAAAGAAACCAATAAAGGAAGAAAGCACAAGAAAATAAAGCAGTCAAAAGTAGACTGCAAACACTACGATTGATGTCCGCTGAATGAAAGGCATGATCTATTTATAGGTGCAAAACGTGGCTATCAGAGGACTAGTTACGGCGTGGGACTACTAATTATTAGAATTCAAGGACAATTGGGTATCCTAATCCAAATTGGAGAGGAAAGACGGAAGAAGTCTCCTATTTCCATTTGAGTTAGGGAAAGATAGTTGTAATTTAAAAAATTACGTAAGCCATGCAATGTCACATATTAAATGAGTTGGAATTGCTGGAAGTGTACATGGAAAGAGCTAACCAATTTTGGAGTTTTTAAAACTGGAAAACCATAACTTTGGGATTTACAATTCAATAGCTTCTATGCTTTGCGTGATTAAGTCACAGAACAGTGAATTTGAAATTTAAAGTTCAATAATTTTAATATTTCATATGATCAAATATACAGATACGAATACTTCAAGCCTAATCTTCAAAAGGTTAAAAACTTTGACAAGTCTTGAAGTAGGGGGCATTTGTAAGCATGTAAAATTTATTGGATTCAAATCTAATAAATAATTTGGATTATATTTTAAATATACTAGTCCAAATAAATATTATGGGCTAATATAATTGGATTAATTATATAAATCCAATATATATGGATTAAAAAAATAAGTTTTAATCCATTGGGCTAAAGTGATGAGCCCACTTCATTAGGTCCAAGATGCTATCTTCCTATAGGCCCAATTTGGTGCCACGTGTCAAATGGCGTGACGCGCCAAGTCAAACGGAAGAGCCAATAGGATCATGCCACGTGTCAAAATGACAAGGCATGTCAAGTCACATTAGAAACCGCGCCGTGCAAGTGACATGTTCTAGTCAATCAAATGCAGCCATGTCACACTTCAATTTGATTGGTCGGAAAGAGTTTGTTCTTATCACAACTCCTCCCTTCCACAACTATAAATAGGGGTCTTTATAACCCAGAAAAAAATACCAGAAGTTATAACAAGAAGCAAAAAAGAGCTCGTGGATCAAACGCCGCAAATTTCTCTACAAGTTTCAAGCTCCAAGCAATCGAGTTCAAATTCAAAAAATCAAGTTCAAGTTTAAGAAATCAAGTTCAAGCTCAAGAACGAAGAACAATTCAAGATTCAAGGAGTACGGGTTCAAATCAAAGTTCGTGCTAGTTGAATTCAAGATCATCGTTCGTGGAAACAAATATAGAATCAAGATCAAGCTCAAAGGCCCTTGAATTTATTTACTATTGGAAAGAAGAATCAGAGGATTCATAGAGATTGTACACTCAAATATTTGAAATAAAATACTACGATTGTTGCAATATTTTTCAGTCTCGATTATTTTCCTGACGCAAATTTATTGTCTACACTTAGTAATAAGATTTAATATTCTATACTTATAATTAGAATTCAATAAAATAATAATGATAATATATACTAGTACTAATTCGTAATATAGTAATAAGATATAATATTGTGGTGCTATGATATCTCGAGCTGGGGAGTATACATGCGATACAAAAAATATATGTCTGGAAGATTTCTAAAATTATTATATATTTAAAATTCCGACCGATTTCGGTCGGTATCTGAAAAATACATAAAACAAATTTAATTAATTCCGACCGATTTCGGTCGGTATTTTGAAAATTAAATAATCTTTTTTTAATTTATACCGACCGATTTCGGTCGGTAAATGTAGTCAACGCATTGAAATTTTCGACCGATTTCGGTCGAAACACCTTAGCGACTATAGGCATGACATATTTTTATTCCACATTTTATTCTACGTAAAATAATAGAGATAGATTATCTCATAACTTATGTGTGTATTAGTTAATGAAAAAGAAAAAAATAAATCATTGTAGTATTAACAATGCTATATTTTATGTAGAGAAGGAATTAAAGAAACTAAACTTTTCCTAACTAATGTTAGATTCTATTTGGAGATTGTTTATTCCACTTTTTTGTAACCAAACATCACCTGATTGTATCACCAATTCGTTCCAGACTTAGATAAAAGTTCTCCTCCTTTTTCATCTAGAATTACAGAGAAAAAGAAGGATTTCAAGGCAGATTGCAACCGGTGCAGTGCTTACTTGCTGGCAGAGTAGCACCTCATGATCGAATTACAAAGTGATATGAAACCTACGGTCACTCTTTATGGATTGTTATTCATCTTTATATAGTTCTACAAAGTAGAAGTAGTATTCATACAAGTATCTACTTATAGACTGTTTATTCAAGCTTCTATTTGGCAAAGAATGCTTTTTTTGTCAAAATATTTTTTCAAAAGTTAATGTGTTTGATCAAGATTTTAGAAGGAAAAAAATACATTTTTGAGTAGAAGCAGAAGCAATTTTAAAAGGCAGGCAAAAGTAACCTATTTCCAGAAGCACTTTTTTGAAAAGTATTTTTGAGACAAATATACTTAGAAATATTTTTTAAAAACTTTGTCAAACACTAATTAATACTCGAAAGTACTTTATAAAATAAGTAGTCAAATATAAACGGCTTCTCACCGTAAGTACTCTCTTGAAAAATACTTTTAAAAAAAATATTTTCGAAAAAGTTAATTATAGAAATTTGGCCTAACATGCTATTAATCTTGTTGGAAGATTCCAAGTGAAATACAATAACTAGTAGTGGCTTGTTGGAAGAGTCCAACTCAAATATAATGTAACAAACAGTAGCAGTACATTAACATGCCCCCTCAAGCAACATGGTTGAGAAGAAATGTGAAGTTTGTCACGAAGAACTGAAAACCAATCAGACGATAAACCTTTAGTGAGAATACATGCAAGTTGTCTGTCAGTATATATATGCAGCGAACCAAATGAAACCAGTTGCAACACATTCTTGAATAAAGTGAAAATCAATCTCCAAATGCATGGTACGACCATGATAAATAATAGTAGACAAATATAATGCACTAATGCTATCACATAGTACCCCAAGAGTCTCAGAAATAGGAATACCCAAGTCACGAAACAGATATTGAAGCCATGTTAAGTCAGCTATGCTATGAGCTAAAGTTCAATATACGGCTTCGGTACTAGAGAGAGAAACAGTAGATTGCTTCTTACGACTCCAAGATATAAGTTTTGGACCAAGAAAAATGGCAAAATCAGTAGTTGATCTACAAGTGTCCGGACACCAACTCAATCACATTTGAGTAGGCCGTCAAAGAAAAAGATGAGGAAGAATGTAGGTTAGGGCCAAGGATTATCATACCAGCAAGGTTGCGAAGGATCCGTTTAAAAATAATAATGAGATATTGCAAGGCACCCACAAGACTGATAATGCAAAGGATCAGAAAGTAAATTTCCCTCTTAGCAGATGATTGAGAACCAAATGTAGGAGATAGAATAGGTTTGCAACTAATTAAAGAAGCACGAGAAGGAAAATCACGAGCTTAAAGCTTGAGATAAATGGAGACCTTTAGAAGTTTTAGTAACATCAACACCTAAGAAGTAACGAAGAGGTCCGAGATCATTCATAGACAGGGGCGTGCACAAAAAGTTTTGTAAGCGGTTTCGAAATTTATAGAAGAACAAAAATAAATAGCTGTAATTATCATACTTCTAGATAATAAATAGTTTTAGTCAATTAGTTTGGTTGAGTCTTAAGCAAAATCAGGCTCATAACCAACGCGCCAGGAGACAATCTGTGTCAAGTGGTGTCATTATCTTCTACGTATCTGTTTTCTCACAATATTAACACATATATTTAATAAAATTTTCCGACGAAGCGGTTTTGTCGTTGCACCACTATTTTGAATGTGTGTCCGCCCCTGTTCATAGAAAATTCAAATTTTAATAAACAAATAAAGTGATGAAGTATAGTAAAATTAGTGCTTGTAATGATAATATCATCTATATAGATAAGAAGAATGACATAGTCAGAATATAATTAAGGTGAAATATGAATAAAGAGGTATCGACACGATTGTTTTGAAAACTATACCATAGGAGGAAAGAGCTAAAACGAGTAAACCAAGCACGAGAAGCTTGTTTAAGGCCAATCACCTTGTCACGACCCAAAATTTGATTAGTCGTGATGACACCTAACCCACTTGTTAGGTAAGCCACTCAACAACTAACCAATTTTAAAATTAATAAAGCAATTTAAGTAAAAAATTATCTTAATCTTATACATTCCCCAAGAACTGGTGGTACAAATCATGAGCTTCTAAGAATAGAGTTTACAAAGCGGAAATAAAATAAATACATCGTGTGTTTGAAAAGTACATAAACTGAGTTTTATAGATCTACGGTTACCACGAACAAGAGGCAGCTACAACCGGAACGCAGGTACATCTTCAAATCCAGCTCTCATCGAACACAGCAACATCAGCAGCCAACATCTGCACGCAAGGTGCAGAAGTGTAGTATGAGTACAACCGACCCCATGTACTCAATAGGTAACAAACCAAACCATAGGTTGAAAGTAGTGACGAGCTAATAGAAAGGTCGGGTCAAATACCAATATCCCACAACAGTTCATAACAGCATAATACAAGTAATAAAAGATGTATCTCAGAAGTAAAATGCTCAGCTCATTCACAGTTCCAGAAAATAGTCATGCTTTTCAAGTATCTTAGTGAAAACCCAAATCTTTTACCGAAAATACCAAAAATATGAGTAAGTTTGAAAACTGTAATTTTTTCAAATATCCTTTCCACAATAAATAAGATGTTTCATTTTCCTTCCAGATAGTAAGTGTGAAATACCTCTCTATGCCCACATATCAATGTGTGTAAAAAAAGTCATGAATGACGTGATACCGTACAACATGAGGAAAAATATATCTCTATGCCTGTATGTCATGTGTGCATGCCAATGCCATGTATCTCAGAGATGAATCATGTACTCACACTCTCAGATTACTCTTTCTCACTGTCTCATACTTTTCACTCATCATGCTCAACTACTCGGTACTGTATATGGCCCATACGGTCCAGGAAAGATCCATCCCGGAATATATACATCACTGACCATCAGTCACTCAGTACCGAAGAAGGCCAATCCGGCCCCATGGAGAAGATCCATCTCCAGCTATATAAATGCTTCAGACGAGATCCATGTCGAGGGAAGATCCATCCCTCAATATAATCAACCGCGCTCACTGGGGGTGTATACAGACTCCGGAGGGGCTCCTACAGCCCAAGCGCTATCATAAGTCAGATCCAGGCATAAATCAATATAGCATGCTGCGGCGTGCAGCCCGATCCCATAACTGTCACTCATAATCAGGCTCTTGGCCTCACTCATTCATCAATCTCTCCAGTCTCACTCACGGGCTCACAATGTCATGAAACTAGCCCGACAACAATGATATGATGTATCAATAAACAACAACTAAGACTGAGATATGATATGAATGCATGAATATGACTGAGTACGAAATATCAATGAAATCAGTGAAATGACATCAAGAAACGACCACTATGGGTCCCAACAGTATCGGCATAAAGCCTAAACATGATATCTAGCATGATTGACAGCTCAATTACTTTATCACATGGTGAAACACAGATATCAACAAAATAGGGCCACTATACAGTGCCATGGAAGCAACAGAGTCCCAATTCACATGGTGCACACCCACACGCCCGTCACCTAGCATGCGTATCACCTAAATACCAATCACATAATACGTATTTCGCGGTTTCATACCTTCATCACTAAGATTAGAAGAGTTACTTACCTCGAACAAGACGAATCCAAAGTCGAGCAAGCTAAATAATGCTCCGGAAATCCCATTCTGCGCGTATCAACTTTTGAACTGCTCGAATCTAGCCACAATAAATTTGATTCAGTCCACACAATTATAGAAATTAATTCCATATCAAAATACTAATATTTTCCCACAAAATCCGAACTTACACTCCAAAAATCGCCCGTGGGGTCCGCGTCCCTGAATCAGACGAAACTTACAAAATCCGATAACCCATCCAATTACAAGTTCAACCATACAAATTTCACTCAAATCTAACTCCAAATCGATGTTCAAAACTCAAAAATTAATATTATGAAACTTTAGTCCAAAACCCCCAATTTACTCTTTACAATTTATCAACCAAAAGCTAAAATTGAAGATAGATTCATGGAATATAACCAAAATCGAGTAGAGAAAACTTACCCCAATTCATATGGTGAAAATTGCCTCAAGAATCGCCTCAATCCGAGATTCATAGCTCCCAAAATGAAGAAAGAACCAAAACCCTCGATAATATAGCTTTTGCCCCGGCGATTCCGCATTTGTGGACAATTCGTCGCACATGCGACCACCGCTTCTGTCGTAAAAACTTCACTTCTGCGCACTTGAACCATATCTGCGGTTGCGCAGGTTCGTCCAAACACCCGCACCTGCGATCTTCACGCCTATATCCCCTTCACGCTCAAGAGACTCCTTCGTCGCTTCTGCGACCATCGCACCTGCGCAAAACCAGCTACATCCGTGATCACACCAGAACCAGCAACCTTCAGCAAAAATCCAAAATGCAATGAAATGATCTGACCCTCGTTCGAAATTCACCCGAGCTACTCGGGACCCCGTTCGAATATATCAAAAAGTCCAATAACATAACACGGACCTACTCAAGGCCTCAAATCACACATAACAACATCAAAATGATGAATCACACATCAACTTGAAATTAATGAACTTTGAAACTTCAAACTTTCACAATTGATGTCGAAACCTATCAAATCACGTTCGATTAACCTCAAATTTTGCGCACAAGTCACATTCGACATTACAGACCTGCTCCAACTTCCGGAATCGGAATCCGACCCTGATATCAAAAAGTCCACTCCCGGTCAAACTTTCCAAAAATCCAATTTTCGCCATTTCAAGCCAAATTCCACTACGGACCTCCAAATCACAACCCGAACGCACTCCTAAGTCCAAAATCACCCAACGGACCTACCGGAACCATCAAAATGCCAATCCGAGGTCAAATGCTAAAAAGTCAAACTTGGTCAACTCTTTCAAATTTAAAGTTCCCTAGTTGAAAATCATTCTTCCAAATCAGTCCCGAATAACCTGAAAACCAAAATCGACGATTCACACAAGTCAAAATACATCATACGGAGCTACTCACGCCAGTAAACTACCGAGCGAAGTGCAAATGCTCAAAATAACTGGTTGGGTCATTACAGAAGAGCTTTTTGAAGTTTACAAATATGATTAGGAAAGTTAGGATAAATTAAGCGTTGGGGTTGGAACATATAGACATCTTCAATGAGAAAATCATGTAAGAAAGCATTTTGACATCTAGTTATCGAAGATCCCAACCACAAGCTAAAGCTAGAGAGATAACTAAACGAATGGTGGAGGGATAAACAACTACACGAAAGGTTTCAATAAAATCAATACCTTGTTGATGATTGTAATCCTTTGCTACAAAACGTTCCTTACAAAGCTCAAGAGACCCATCAATTTATTGTTTGACTCGGTAAACCCATTTATTTCCAATCATATTTATTTTAGGATGATAAGTTACACAAATCCAAGTATGATTAGCAAGAAGTGCATTGAGTTCTTCTGTTATGGCGTCACACCATTGAGGGTCGTTAATTGTTGTAGAAAAATACGTTAGTTCTATAGGAAGAGAATTTGGATGAGAGACGATTAAGGCATACTTAAGATTCGGTTTATGAATTTCTACCTGAATTCTAGTAACCATATAATGAGTGTAAGATGGTAAGGAAGATGTTGGTAAACTATCTAATTGAGATAATGATCTAGCATTAGAAGCTGAAGTAGAAAAGGGACGGGGATAAGCAATATCTATTGAAGATGGAGTCAAAGAAGATTCTGCATAATTTTCTGTATCCATGATTGGAGGAGGAGAGACTGATGGAGCAACAGACGTGGTAGGAGAATATATAGACATGGAGCTTAAAGGTAAAACATGTTCAACAAATCTGACAATATGACAGCCTAAGAGTTAAGTCGCAAATGTAATAATGGTTTCGCAAATGCGAAGCCTTTCCCCATCGCAAATGCGACAAAAAATATCGCAATTGGGAAACTACCTAGCTTTTCCTAACTTCGCAAATGCGAATCAGGTATCGCAATTGCGATACCTGAGCCTCCCTTGCCATGCTCGCAATTGCGACGCTGGGGCTCGCAATTGCGACACCAGAGCACCAGAACATCAACAAAATCCTATTTTAGTCCAAACCACTTTGAAACACAATTGAAACTCATCCGAGCCCTCGCAGCTCCTAACCAAACATCCATACAAGTCTAAAAATATCATAGAAATTCACTCGCATGATCAAAATACAAAAATAACATCTAGAACTATGAATCGGACATCAAAACGCATGAATTTCAAGAACATGTTTAAGAACTTCTAGAATTGCAACCAAACATCCGAATCCTATCAAATCAACTCTGAATGACACCAAATTTTGCAGACAAGTTCTAAATAGCATAGCGGACCTATTCCAAATCCCAAAACCATATTCCGAACCTGATAGACAAAAGCCACCCTAAGGTCAAACTTCTAAACGTCAAATTGCCATTTTTGGCAAAATAACACAAATCAACCTATGAACCTTCGAATTCGATTCCGGGCATATGCTAAAGTCCAAAATCACGATACGAACCTATAGAAGCCATCAAAACACTATTCCGTGGTCATTTCACAAAAGTCAAAGTTTGGTCTACATTTCTAACTTAGGCTTCTTAACCAAGAACCAAAGGATCCAAATCAACCGACAACCTTCCCCGAACGAAACTAATCAACCCTGAAAGTCATAAAACCATAAACACACATATGTGAAGTATTAAAAGTGAAAGTGGAGCCCAAATACACAAAACGACTTATCGGGCCTAACATTTTTCCCCTTCTAAAACAAACGTTCATCCTCGAACGTGCATAGAAATATACCTGAAGTGACAAAAAGGTGAGGATAACAACTCCGCATGTCGTGCTTCGTCTCCCAAGTCACATCCTCAATCGGATGACCCCTCCATTTAACCTTCACTGAAGCAATATTCTTTGATCTCAACCTTCAGACCTTCTTGTCCAAGATAGCCACCAGCTCCTAAATATAAGTCAAATCCTTGTCCAATTTGACTGAGCTAAAATCCAATACATAGGACAGATCACCAGAAGTTTTCTGGAGCATAGAAACATGGAACACCGGGTGAACTGCCGATAAGTTGGGTGTTAATGCAAGCTTGTAAGCCACCTCACCAACTCTCTCAAGGATCTTAAAAGGACCAATATACCTATGGCTTAACTTGCCCTTCTTCCCGAACCTTATCACACCCTTCATAGGTGAAACCCGGAGCAAAATCCTCTCTCTCACCATGAGTGCTTCACCACGAGCTCTCCGATCAGCATAACTCTTCTACCTAGACTGTGTTGTACGAAGCCGATCCTGAATCAACTTGACTTTCTCTAAGGCATCTCAAACCAAATATGTACCCAATAACCTAGCCTCACCCGACCAAAACCAACCAACTGGAGAACGACACCGCTTCCCATATAAGGCCTCATAAGGAGCCATTTGAATATTCGATTGGTAGTTGTTGTTGTAGGCGAACTATGCAAGCGCAAGAACTGATCCCAAGAACCCCCGAAATCCATAACACATGCACAAAGCATATCCTCTAATATATGAATTGTGCGCTCGAATTGCCCGTCCATCTAGGGTGAAATGCCGTAGTCAACTCAACTCGTGTTCCTAACTCACACTATACAGCTCTCCAGAAATGCGATGTGCACTGTGCCTTGATCGGAGATAATGGACACCTGCACACCGTGGAGACGAACAATCTCACGGATATAGATGTGAGTCAGCTACTTTGAAGAATAGGTAGTCACCACCGGAATGAAATTAGATGACTTAGTCAACATGTCCACAATCACCCATACTGCGTCAAAATTTTTCATTGTCCGTGGGAGCCTAACAATGAAATCCATGGTAACACGCTCCCCATCTATATTAGGCACACATATACGGCCCTGTATTCACAACACACCATCACCTCCAATAGAAACCTCAGTGGTATTGTCGTGTTGTACCGTGTCCTCAAGGACAAGCAAACAGGAGTCGTCATATTGAAGCTCTCTAATGCACTCATATAAAGAAGACCGAGAAACCACGCAAGCAAGAACCCGGCTAGGCTTCAAAACATCCAATCTAACAAACTGATTGGCCAAGACCTGAACGTCCATGGCTAGTGGCTTTTCCACTGTGGTAGATATACCAAGTTGCCCATACTCTCCGCCTTTCTACTCAAGGCATCGACTACCACGTTGGCCTTCCCGGGTTGATACATAATAGTGATATAATAGTATTTAATCAACTCTAACCATCTCCGCTGCCGCCAATTAAGATCTTTCTATTTAAACAGATGCTGGAGACTCCGGTGGTCCGTATAGACCTCACATGGAACACTGTACAAGTAGTGCCTCAAAATCTTCAATGTATGAACAATAGCTGCCAATTCCAAGTCGTGAACCGGATAATTCTTCTCATGGACCTTCAGCTGCTGAGATGCATAGGCTATTACCCTACCATCTTGCATCAACACCACACCAAACCCAATATGTGACGTATCATAATACACAGTGTAAGACCCTGAACCCATAGGCAACACCAACACTGGGCTGTAGTTAAAGCAGTCTTGAGCTTTTGAAAGCTTTCCTCACACTCCTCGGACCATCTGAAAAGAGCACCCTTCTGGGGTCAGTCTAGTCATAGATGTAGCAATGGATGAGAAACCATCTACAAAATGACAATAATATTCGGCCAAACCAAGAAAACTCTGGATGTCAGTAGCTGAAGACGGTCTGGTCCAATGTTGGACTGCTTCAAGCTTTTTCGGATCTACCTTAATCCCCTCACTATACACCACATGACCCAAAAAGCCATCGAATCAAGCCAGAATTCACACATTGAAAATTTTGCATATAACTTCTTCTCTCTCAAGGTCTGGAGTACTATCCTCAGGTACTGCTCATGATCCTCCCAACTGCGGGAGTACACCTAGATATCATCAGTAAACACAATGAATAATGAGTCAAGATATGGCTTGAATATACTGTTCATCAGGTGCATAAATGTTGTTGGGGCATTGGTCAGCCCAAATGACATTACTAGAAACTCGTATTCATCATACCGAGTCCTAAAAGTAGTCTTTGGGATATCCCAGACCCGAATCTTTAGCTGATGATACCCTGAGTGCAAATCGATCATTGAGAACACTCTAGAACCATGTAGCTGGTCAAATATGTCATCAATGCGCTGTAATGGGTACCTGTTCTTCACTTTCAACAGCCTAAAATCAATACATATCCACCTAAAACCATCCTTATTCTTCGCAAATACAAATGGAGCACCCCAAGGTGACACACTAGGCCGGATAAAACCCTTATCAAGTAACTCTTACAGTTGTTCCTTTAACTCATTCAACTATGTTGTTGCCTACGATATGGTGGAATAGAAATGAGCTGAGTTCCCGGCACTACGTCAATACTAAAATTGATATCTCTATCGGGCGGCATGCCCAGAAGGTCTGCTAGGAAAACATCTGGGAACTCCCTCACTACCGGAACTGACTCAACGGTAGGAGTTTCATCACTACCATCTCTCACAAAGGCTAGATATGCATCACACCCCATCTCAACCATTCACTGAGACTTTAGAAAGGACACAACCCTACTAAGAATATAATCCAATGTATCCCTCCACTCTAATTGCGACAAACCTTGCATATCCAGTGTCACAGTCTTGGCGTGACAATACAGAATAATGCGATAGGGCGACAACCAGTTCATGCCCAAGATCACATCGAAGTCTACCATATTGAGTAACGATAGATCAACTCTGGTATTGAAACCACCAATAACAACTAAATACGACCGATACACATAGTCCATAACAATAGAATCTCCTACGGGCATGGACACATATATAGGAGAAATCAAAGAATCACGAGATATATACAAATACAGAGCAAAATAATATGACACATATGAATAAGTGGATCCCAGATCAAATAAGACTGATGCATCCCTATGAAAAATCGAAACCATACCTGTGATGATAACATCTGATGCAACCGCTTCTTTTTTAACCGAAAAAGCATAGAATTTGGCCTGGCCATCCCTTTTAGGGTAACCTTTACCCGCCTGACCTTCACCTGGAGCTGGCGGTGCAGGTGGAGTGGCAACTAGAGCAGCAACCATGGCCTGTAAAGTCTGTGGACCAAGTAGAATCCGGAGAGTCTGAGTAGTCTGCGGAGGTGCACCCCTCCTATGTTTGGGACAGTCCCTCACCATATGTTTTGCATCACCACACTCAAAATAAGCTATCGGTGGGCGTGGCTACTGAAGCTGACTCGAGCCTGATCAGCTAGACTGACCGCTGAAGGCACCCCGTGCATGAGGTGCACTAGATAGTGGCTAATCATAATATATAGCCTGAGACCTCGAAATAGTCGGAGTACCACTAAAGCTAGAAGTGCTGAATGAACTGGGCGGCTCACATAGCCCATGCCATGATGGGCTGCAACTAGGGCGTGGGTACTACTATATCCTCCAGAATCTCGAGGCCTCTTGGCCTCCGTGTCCTCTCTCTCACAGCCCCTCATACCCTCCAACTCTCGAGCCATGCTGAATCTGATACCATAGTTGAGCCCCTCGATGAATCTGCGAACTCTATCTCTGAATGTAGAAACCAAGGCAGGTGCGTTCTGGGACAACACGCTAAATCTGATAGCATACTCTGACATTGTCATAGTACAGTGGCGCAGCCGATCAAACTCCGTGCGCCATGCATCTCGAAGGTTCTAGGGGACAAACTCTCTTAAGAACATATCTGAAAATTGAGCCCAAATGAGTGAAGAAACATCAGCCGGGCTACCTTCCTCGTATGCCTGCCACCACTTGTAGGCTGCTCTATACATATGAAATGTAGTAAAAGAAAATCCACACCTCCACAATACCCTTGGTGCAGAGAATGCACTTGCACTTCTTTAGAAAACCCTGTGCATCTTTGGTAGTTGTGCCACTGTAAGAAGGAGGATGATACTTCTTAAACCCCTCAAGTTAAAGCTGCTCCTCATCAGATACCTCTACCCTGACTTCGGATTGACTCAGCATAACGGGCTATGCTAGTATGACACCGGGAACCTAATTAACGTGGACTCGCTAGCATAGCCCGTTATGCTAGTGTATGGGCTGCAGGAGTCTGGGCTCCTCCCCCTGCCTGAGATATAGCTGGTGCGAGGGGAATCAATTTCGCCAGAGCTAGAGTGCAGAACATACTCAAAAACTGTGATAGGGTCTCCTGAAGTGTAGGGGTGACAACAAGCATCTCGGGTGCTTGTCCTCCAATCAGAGCTACTGGCAGCTCCTCAGTCGCTGCTCGGGCAGGTGCTCTAGCTACACCATATGCCCTTCCTCGGCCTTTTCCCCGGCCCCAACCTCTCGCAGATTTCACAGGAGGCACAAGTGTTTGATTCTCAGATCCAGCAGTGTGTGTCCTTACCATCTGTGAGAGAATAAAAAGGCGAAGATTTAGATCTTAAGGCAACAAACTCGCACAATAAGAAATCAAAGAAGTAAAATTTCCTAATAGTTCTATAGCCTCTCGAAGATATGTACAGACGTCTCCGTACCAATCCGTAAGACTCTACTAAACTTTCTTATGACTCGTAACACCTATGAACCTAGAGCTCTGATACAAACTTATTACGACCCCAATTTTCCACCTTACGATGTCGTTATGCAACCTAGTCTCTAAAACTAGGTAAGCCTAACAAACGAGATAATAAGAAACAAAGTAACGACTAAAAGCAAGATATAAATTAATAAGTCTTATAAACATCTCAATATTGAAACACAATATAATATTTTCAAAAAAAATGGCGAGACAGAGTCATAAGCTCTACAGAAAAGTACTTATATCTCAATACACATCACTGTCCGAATAGAGGAATAACAGTAATAAGAGATATGCAGAAGGTGACTCTGAGACCTGCGAGCACCGGGCAAGTATACTTTGAAGTCTTCTGAAACAACAGAATGATCACTAGCACCCGGCACGAGAAGATGTACCTGGGTCTGCACCAAAAGTATGAAGAAGCTTAATATGAGTACACCAAAATGGTACCCAGTATGTATCAAGCCTAACCTCGTTAGAGTAGTGACGAAGCCATGTCAAGATACCTACTAGGAGAAAAGAAACTAAATAGAGTGTAACATAATCTAAATATGCAAAGCGATGAAGTAAATGACAAGTAAACAGTTCAATAGTATCAGCTAACAACAGTAATTTAAGCGGTACAGGCAATAAAGAGTGAACACATGATGAAACAACAAGAAAACAAGTACGGATAATTTCAAGCTAAACAATAAAGAAAGAACAAGAACTGTTCAACCAACAAGCCTTTATCACATAGACTGTACAATAAGAATCACAATCGAGATACCGCCTCGCTTCCACATTTCACAAATTTCAATCACAATCTTTCCTTATATCAACGCGTGAGCCTTACATTTAGTTTTGAAAATCATTTTCCCGACATAGCTACACGCGTTTAGCCCACCTTATCTCACCGCGTGGCTTCAAGTAATTTCCTACTAGTAACAAGCGTATCAAGCCACCTTATCTTATCGCATGCGTATCAACCCCTAAGCTTATACCACCACATGCGTATCAATATCACAATACACTAACAACGCACACCACAAGTGCCTATACACCACAAGTTGCCAAAAATAATAATACCAATATTTTTCACGACAAATAGTCCGTGGCTTAACCACTATGTGTACAAGAATCTCAATAATGACATAATGAATGAGAAATACTCAACAAGGGAAGATTTTTCAAAAATCAACAATTTCAACCTCAATGTGATAATAGCTTTCACCTCTTCAACGTCAATAACCCAACAAGAAGATAATTCCCACGAAATAATAACTTCGAGTAAGAGTAATGCAACAATAACGAGGTAACAAGACAACACGGAAGTTAACAACTTCAACTAAGGCATAAGAGAGCAAATATAAAAAGTAATAGGTAGAACAAGAAAATAAGAAAGGTAACAACTACAATTAAAGCATGTGAGAGCAAATATGACAAGTAAGAGATAGAATAAGTGCTAACAACGTCTAATAAAACACGAAGGAGTAGATTAACACTTGTAAGAGTAAATTAATAATAAAAGATGTGACATGCTATAACAATTAAATTAAAGGAATGGAGAGAAATTAAATAGCCTAAGCCAGTCAAATACCACATATAGTCCGTGTACCTGCTCATCACCTCGCGTACACGTCTTTCACAAAGGACAAATAGCACAATCAACCTAAATTCTAAGGGGTAGTTCTCCCACATAAATTTAGGCAAGATACTTACCTCAACTAGGCCAACTCAACCCTCGAAAATAGCTTTTCCCATAAAATTCGCCTTCACGTGGCTCAAATCTAATCAATTGCAATGCGGTCATAGATTGTATTTTGCCGGATTTGATGTCTTCCTCGAAAACGTCTCCCATCTTAACAAGTTCGGGGAACTTCTTCCCCCATCATGCCTATCATCTTTTCGAAGTAGATTCCTTCCTGAGCCCTGAAGAAGTATTTGGTTAAATCATTTTCGTCTAACGGGGGATGTGCTCTGGTGGCCTCCGACCTCCAACGATGGGTATATTACTGAAATGATTCTGGTGGCTTCTTCTATAAATTTACCAGGGCAAACCTATCTGGGGTAATTTTTGTGTTGAACCGAAAACGGTTTATGAAATATTCTGCCATATCCTGTCACTCCCTCCAATTTCTGGGATATTGGCTAGTGTACCAAGTAAGTGCCTCTCCTGTGAAACTTCTTATAAATAGCTTCATCATTAACTTCTCATCTCTTCCTACTCCAACTAACTTATCGTAGTAGGCTCTCAAGTGTGCATGGGGATCACCTATCCTATCAAGGATGTCAAACTTCGGAGGCTTGTACCTTACATGCATGTCCACATCATGGTGTATATACTGATCCTCATAATCTAGATTTTCGCTTCCTCAAGCGACCTGAAGGTTCTTCATTTTTTTCTTCAATGCTCGTAGCTGTTCAAATACCGACTCTGCCTCCTTATATTTAGCTTCCTTCTCCATTTCGGCATACTGATCAATTTCATAAGGCAGCTTGACCATGACGGGCGATGTGAAGGTAGGTTATGAAATGACATATACAGGTGGAACATAATGCTCGTGTGTGTGGGTGTGTGTTGCAGGTATCTGCTGGTTTTAATTGGTGGTGAAGGTGACACCATCACGAGGAGGGGTATGAACTGTGTTGGTAAAGACTAGTGGGTTTTGCGGCATCTGGACATAATTTGGTACATCAGGGGTGTGTATGGGAGGAATCGGTGGATTTGCAGAGGTTACTGGGGTATAATATGGGTTGTAGTGACTGAATTCAAGGTATTATTTTCTTCGCGGTTAGTTGAAGGAAAGTGATCAAGGATCGAATCTAGTGAAGGAAAACAGGGTGGTTGTGGGAGCGTCATCACGGCCAGATGCCAATTCCCGAATATGTTTTACGTCCTCTCTCAATGATTCCATTTCTCGTTCCATTCTAGCAACATGTTCATCATTCCGAGTATCATCATTTTATCCCAATCTCCCCGGACTATATGCTATTACCAGAGCATGTTTCGTCGGGTTATCCGCTTAGACATCTTCTCTTTCTATCTCAAGTTGTATGATAGTTTCGTAAATTTTCGGGTCAAAACAAACCAACCTCTTCTTTTGGGGAATAATAATAAAGTAATGTAAGAAAAGAAAAGAAATGAACAGAAGTCAAATTTAGTATTTGCACACATATGAGCACACAATGCAGTTAGTTCACATATTCAAGAAAGTATATTTCCTAATGTGCGAGGGACCTCTCTTTGCCAAAGTTAGGCCTAAGTTTCTAATATGTGACAAACAATTAAATTTGACGCGTTCAGATCCGAAGCAAACTTTTGGTTTTCATTACTAATATTTGGATTGTAACATGCGGGAGAAAAAGTTACAACATTGTTTTCAACATTCGTAAGATTACATGGGCTCAGCAGACTTGCCATTAGAGAAATTGAAGGGTTCAGGATAGAAGATACAAGGTAGAAAAAGGGGTGAAATCAACCAGCTACAAACAACCATCCCCGGAATCATTTCCAATGTCTTCTTCCTCTTCCAGTTCTTCTTCAAATTCCTCTTCTTTATCAAAATTGAATTGGGCTCTTCTTTTGGTTTTGTCTCAAACTCAATTTGTATACATTCGACCACTCGGTCATCATCCTCTGGAGGTGGTAGCATATGATTAATTGATCCTGGGACCACTTGACGATGCCTGGAGGTAGTCACAAGGTAGTGAAACAAAATTTCATGATATATTTGTAATGCTGCCACTGCATCTTCCAGCCAGGCTATTCCCACCCTACTTGGTCGAGCCAGCTCATCCTCTTCATTGATCCAGACATAGTATACTGTAGTGCACCACGAATTTTGACCCATCGGCATCATATTAAATCATTCAACTCCTCCTGAAGTATCCTTATACTTGGTATCAGGATCTTCCCATTATACTTGTTTTCATACAAAGTCGTCCACGTCCAGAGAGGTACATCCTGAATTAACCCAAACTGCTTGAGAACTCGTAGGGGTGCATATGGCTGAATGCCTTTGAGTCCTATTAGCTCGATGAAATACTTCTGGGGAATCCTTAGAATTGCCTTGCCACTCAGCCACGATAGCTTCCAGTTTAACCATTCTCTGCTCAAGTTAGTCAGCAACTTTCCCAATTCTTCCTCTCAGTGCGGGGAGACCCAATGCCTCATTATCTCACTCTAACTTCATATCATATTGCTAACACCCACAAAGTAATAAACGATGGCCTCTCATTGAAAGAAGTGATTTGTGGCCCATATTTGTAGTAACAGGTTTCAGCCCTTGAAGAAATCGTACCCCTGGGAACATGCAGACAATGCTCTGAGAATTTCTGCTAAAATCATTGGTAGCAAGGTGGCTTGGAGGTTACCCCGGATATTGCCAAAACCACAAGCAACAAGTTGATGTTGAATCGACCTCTCTTTGTGGGAAAACCAGCAATCCTAGCAGCGCCAGACAGAAGGTTATGGGGTGGAGACTTTCCCAGGTATCTTGATCACATTAAAACTCTCCCAAGTACCATTCATAGCTCTCTCGATGTCCAAACCTGTCGAACAATTGGTCCAGGCTTACCTATCCATCTTCAATATTCCTTAAGCTTTGACTACCCGCCAAACCCAAAGCATCGAGAAACCTGTAGTCGTGCATGGTGACTGGTAGTTTCAGATTTTTCCTAGTAAATGGCAGCTCTGTGAAACTAGTAACTTCTTCCAACGTTGGCACCATTTCACAGTCAGCGAACTTAAAAACCACGTTAGCCAGATCCCAGAATTCTATCAGCAAACAGGTAAGCACCCTGTCGGCCCGGATACTCAGTAGGTAGTGAAGGCTCCTAGGTATGTCTTGATTTCATCTCCATGATCTCGGCGAATATTCTTCCACTATTGCCTTAGCCTATGCGGTGCTTCCATGACCATATTGATATTGGGGGTGTTCTGATTGATTCACATTTCTGAAGAGGGTATAAAAGGGTTTGATAAGTGTTTGCTCCGGATCTTTAGTGTCTCATCATGAATGGTTCATCGTTCTACAAAAGTCATGTTGTTGGGTGCATGAACCGTTGACATTAGTATAACTTTACTAATTGGGTATCGATGCCAATGACTGACTCACCTAAGGTTTATGCAATATGAACTATGTTTTCTAGAGTAGAGTGTTTCCTAATTTTGAGTTCGACTGAACACTGTGAAAAGTTATGTCAGTTGACCTGACAAAGCCATTCTCTAAAACTAAAGAATTTTTGAAAGAAGGTTCATAGGGGTGTAAAAGACAACCCTCGCATGTCATTGTGTGTTATAGTATACGGCCAATACTCAATAGGAAAGAGCGTGATGACGGTATATATAAAGCGGTAACGGATAGTGGTATGTTCGTAATAACATTGAAGTAAGCATATAAGTAAATGATGAGCAAGTAAGCAGGTAAATGCATATTTCCAAATTAAGCACAATTAAAGTAGTATATAAATAAATGTTCTTAAATTCTAGGTCTAGTCTAAGTCTACTAAAGTCAGAACCTAAATATCCCCAGCAGAGTCGCCATGTTGGTGCACCCTATTTTGCACGAGTCAAAATAAGATTCAACTTGTGCTTTCTTTATTGATGATAAAAGAGAGTTGCCACCTAATATTTAAGGTATACTAGGTTACCTATTTAATTATTAAGATCCCATCCTATTAGTCTGCTAACCAGTGAGATTTGGGTAAGGGTTCTTGTTCTTCTAAGTGGAAGGTGTTAGGCACCTCCTAGAATCTACTTAATATAGCTGCATAGGACTTAGACTAGGTCAGGAATTAAATGTCTATATTTTACTAGATCAGTGCTTAAAATTTTATACCTTAACCTATGCCATGTTTTAAACTTATCACTTTGAAACAAAAATAGTATATGTACTTTGAAAAGAGAGCATAGGTTTTTATTTGTAAAAAAGTCCTTTGACAAATATCTACACAATTTGAACTAGGTTTTGGAAAATGTGTTTATAAGGTCTATGTTTGTAAACTTGTAAACATGGCTAGGTTTTAAAATACTTTACCCTTGAAATAAAATGGCTAGATGTGTAATTTTAGTAAAGTAAAGCAATTTGAAGAAGTAAGCTTTAGATATACCTTAAGATCAATTTCAAATATTGTACCCAAGATTTAGATGAAAATCGTTTGAGGTATCCTTCGACTGCGACTATGTTTCATTTTATTTTGGAAAACATGCCTTGGAAATCGTTTTCTCAATTGTGGTTTTTAAAGAAGGGAAGTTGCTTGATTTTCGAATCTTCCTTGATCTTCAAAGAAGTTCATAAAAAAGGTTATTTTAAGTAAAATTGAAAATCAGATGGCAGAAATAATTAAGTAAGTTGATGTTATTTAACTAATGTAATAGACAGCAAATCCTGTTAATTTTACCTTTGGTTTTTAGGCTTACCTAACTTTTAAAGTATAAAGGGAAGTGTTCACTAAATATTATCAGTGTTATATACACACAGAGGCAACAACAAATTAAGTAAAGTAAAAGCGATAAAAGAAAGGGGAATTGGACTCATGATTTTGGGCCTGAAGAATATTAGGCCTAGCAACAATGAATAACAACAACAACTTTAGGTGACTCCAAGCTCGGGTTAAGAGTTTGGGCTTGAGTTGTTTGAGAACTCGGCATGCCCAACTCAAATTTTTGCAAAAAACGAAAAGGACAAGGTCATTAGATACACGGCTGAATTCAACATTTTAAACACAAATAATATGAATGTTGACCCAAGATAAAACTGTAACAATTATCAATAATTAGGGGTGCAAATTAATGTGAAGTCACTCAAAGTAAAGCAATTTATAGTGACACCTTTATTTTCATTGAACACTAAATCTAGCGAGATTAGCAAATGTCAATAGAATAAGGGATTAAGGTAAAATTCCGTTCATGGACAAGATACCCTTTGAATCCCTAGAACTTCAAAGTGCACAAGGGTCTCAAGGACCCCGAGCAGTGCTTGTGTCAGGGAGAATATCTAAACCAAAAAGCTAAATTCTTCAGTCAAATACCCCTAACTACTCACATCTACTCTTCCCTACAGGTTTAAGTGCTAATGAGGAACTCAATGTAAATTTCAATACAATAGTGATGCCAACACATAAGGAGACCTACACTTCTTGCAAATAACTGTTCAGAATGCTAAAATATTATCAAACAGATCATGGTTTGCACACAAGCATATAATACAATGTCATATATTTTTATCAGGCTTGAGAATACTCAACAGAATCATTTATAGGTTCTAGAAAGCAATGAGAGACACCAAAATGCTAATACAAGGACCCAGAGTAGGTAAGTCAGTTAATTCATAGGAGATATTCATGTGTATAACCCTCACTAATATCACTGGAAGGTTTGTCATTAGTTGCAATCATGTTCTCAATCATATATACACTTAATGGATATCTTCACATGGTCTGCCGCTCTACTTCTCACTAAATGTAATCGTTAGCAGTCCACTTCAGGGTTCCTATAGACAGTGGGTAGGCAAATACCTGGCCTTTAAAGAGATCTTCCATTCCATCTAGGTTGGTTGAAATATACAGTCATATACTCAAATAAGGTAGGCAAACATAAAAGGGCTCTCTGAAGTCTATGGGTATACTGTAGTAACTTAGCAGGTTTCAATGATACGGAAGTACAGTAACAAACATAGTGTACAAACAACATTTCCCTTCTGAAATAGAGGTATGTATGGAACTTCCAACATATGGTATTCAGATATGTACATGTCATATTTTAACCAAACTACAATATTATAACATGATTGAACACCAAACAACATGGGATTAGACTATCATTATAGTGGTCCAGAATAATGAAAGTTTTATACTAGGTAAATATGAATCGGTTTCCCTTGTGAGAACATGAGCACGCGTATGAGAGCACAAACATAAGTAAAAGTTTGTTTCACATCAAGTATAAGTGCAGGCCCTTTAGGAGATATACATACACACATATGAGATATTCCTAAAGAGTGTAAGGTTACAACATGGTAGATTATCAAAGAGCATAGCATTTTATCAACTTGATAATCACAGGGGTTCAGAACAATAGAGTGTTTTACATTATGTATACACAACTCTAGTAGCAGGATAGTGAGTCCAGTTATACAGGTTTAGTATATTAGTCCTAACATGATGAAGTTCTAGTATAACATGACCAATTCAAGAGATGATACACAAATAAACCAACTAAAATTCTTAATCAAATTTTGTTTCTTAACCATATTCTTGAAAATCAATCTAACATGCTTGGTCTAAGTTAACAACAGCAGTCAGAGTTCATATGAGGTTAATTGCATTAATTCATTAGAACATAGTTTGGTTATATTCATAGGCATACTTATAAAGAGGAGCTCACAGGCATGATCAACAGCTACAAAATCACATAGAATGCATTGGGAGAGAGAAAACAACCCAAACAAACTTAAACTGATTTATTTCAATTGACTGATAGCCTTGTAGTTAATCTTAAGTGTTCATATCCAATTTTAACTTTGGTTTATCAGGTAAGCAATCTGAAGTGCATGATACAGATCAACAGGTAAGTCCAAGGTAAATATCAATAAAATAAATATGAGAACCATAACAGATCAAGAGAATCTAAAGTTAGAACAAGTATACATAACCATTAAGGCTCTTCATCCAGCTACATAAGTTATAATTAGCACATAAATTACTCTCAACTTAAAGAACATTCATTAATCTAGCAATAGTAGTCAATTAGTGTTAACTCAATATCAAGATACTAAGAGAAATAGTTGGTTCATATGAAAAGCATGATTATTGTAATGACCCGACTGGTCGTTTTGCTTTTTAGATCCCCGTTCCCCTAAACAAGACTCTCCGTATGTACTTTTACTATTTTATGACTTGCGGGAGGTGGTTAGTTTGGGATTTGGAGAGGGTTCGGGTTGAAATCGGAACACTTGGTTCCTTAATTTGGCCTTTAAAAGGCTAAGTTTGACCTTGATCAACATTTTGAGTAAATTACCTCGGAAGCAGGATTTTACGATTCCAATAGGTTTGTATGATGATTTTGAACTTGGACGTATGTTTGGATTGGGTTTTTGATGAACCGGGAGCGTTTCGGCACTTAATATTAAGAATTGGCTTATTGAAGGTTTAAAAGTTCTTTAAATTTGGTTTGGCATAGGTTTGGTGGTATCGAGGTCCGTTTGGGATTTCAAGCCTAGAAATAGTTCCGTATGGTGATTTAATATTTGCACGCAAAATTTAGTTTCATTCCGAGTAGTCTAAGTATGATTCTGCAAGTTCGAAGCAAATTGGAAAATTGAAGTTCATAAATTGATTCAATTTAGTTTTGGGGTGTGATTCTTAGTTTCGTTGTTAATTTACGGATTTCGAGAGTTTGAGCAGGTTCGTATTATATTTATGGACATGTTGATGTATTTGGACGGGGTCCCGAGTGGCTCGGGTGTGTTTCGGACCACCCGGAGCTAAGTTGGAAAAACTAGATTTTCCAGTTCTGGTTTCCTTCTTCGCGAACGCGGAAGGACCCTCGCATTCACGTTGAAGGAATTGGGCTGGGGGAATTTTGTGCTTCACGTTCGTGTGATGAGGTCCATGTTCGAGGAGGGTAAGGCGAGCTAGCTGGGGCTAGAACCGTTGGTCTTCGTGTTTACGAAGCTGCCCTCATGTTCGCGTAGGGCAAGGCAGGTAAGCCTCCGCGTTCGCGAGGCCCTGGTCGCATTAGCGATAACCAATTTTTCTGGGCCTGAGTCATTTGCTTTCGCGAACGCGAGGCCATTTTTGCGTTCACATAAAGGGGCAGCTGGGAAGAACATATTTGAAAAACGTGACTTAGGCTATTTTGAGTTCATTTATTACACTCTTGGGCGATTTTGGAGCTTTAATGAGGGGGATTTCAACCTAGCGATTGAAGTTAAGTAATTCCTATCTAATGTAAGTTTAATACATAGATTATGGGTGGATTTTAACATGAAAAAATGTGAAAATTGTGGTTTTAGTTGAAAATCCCGGGTTTAATAACAATGAGATTTAACGACGAAAATGATTATGGAATGTGATGAAAATTATATATTTGAGTTTGTAAGGTTATGGGTAACGATTTTCTCCGAACATATTTAAAATCTGGACACGTAGGCACGGGGGTAAATTTTAGGAATCTTCTAATTTGGGTTGGGTAATTACTCAATTAGCTAAATTATGAACTTTTGAACATGTATTGATTAAATTATTCAACATTTGACTAGTTTCAGATTCTTAGGCACCGAGTGGAGGCTTTAGAGTGAATTCAAGGCCGGAAAGCGACCTTTGAGATAAGGTAAGTCTCTTGTCTAACCTTGTAATAGGTAATTTACCCCATATGTGATTGAAATTAATAATTTCTTCTAATTGTGGGGGCTACGTACGCACGAGGTGACGAGAGTCTGTGCGCAGCTACTAATTATACTTATGTCCGGGTAGTTTAGGACCCAAATAATGAATTACTTGTAATGTTTGCACCCTACTTTTTAAGTAAAGTGACTAAATCATATTGGGACTTGTTAGAATAATTGTAAAAGACCGAATTTCATTTACTTAAATTTTGAGCGATTTACTTGACCGTTAATGAAAATTGGTGTTTCATTATGTATTTGCCTTGTAATAATTTTTAAGCCAAATGTTTATAAATCATTCTCTCTTCTTGTGGAGCGGGCCAAATGCCTCGGCAGTAGATAGATGCATGTATGGTTTGTGTCGCATGACCCTCGACAGTGTACATGTTATTCTGGATCGGGCCATACGTCCTCGGCATAATCGTGCATGATAATACTTGGATTTTAATTATTTATTTGATATCATTCCATGGGTTGAGAGGTTAATGTAATAACAGATAGAAGGCTATTTAAGACTTAGCATGTGTAAAGGAATTACTTATTTCCTGGTTGTTATTGAATTGTTGTAGTTATATACATAACCCATGTTTACTCGGAGCTTCTTTATTTTTATTGTTAGCCCATAATAAGTGTCGACGTCGACCCCTCATCACTACTTCTTCGAGGTTAGACATGATACTTATTGGGTACATGTTATTTATGTACTCACGCTACACTTCTGCACTGACCGTGCAGAATCTGAGGCAGGTGCATCTGGCTATCACACCGGTGCGCATACCCGTTACCCAGAGGCCTAGTGGTGAGCTACTTCCTGAGTTGTTCCGCAGTACCTAGAGTCTCTCCTTGCATTCATTTCTATCTATGTTCATTTCAGACACTAGCTAGAGTTTTTGTATAGTTTATTAGTGCTCAAACACTTGTGACACCAAGTCTTGGCACACACACTAGTAGACTTGTGGTTTTGGATTATTACTATGGTTATGACTCCACTCAGCGAATTCGTTTTATCTATTTAAACTTGTTGTTTCTTTCATATTTTAATTAAGAAAAATTTAATTACTTGGAAATTTATTTAAAAGAGAAATCACATGGTTAGTTCACTATTGGTTGGTCTAGAGCCGGCATAGGGCGCCATCACGGCCTATAAGAGAATTGGGTCGTGACAATATGGTATTAGAGCACTAGGTTGACGTAGGTCTCATAAGTTACGAGCATACCTAATAGAGTCTTGTGGATCGGTGCAGAGACTTTCGTAGTTATGGTCGAGAGGCTATAGGGTGTTAGGAAATTACTCTTTCTTCATCTCCTATCGTACAGTTGTTGTGGTACTAAATATCTTTCTCTTATTCTCTCACAGATGGTGAGAACGCGTGTAGAAAATGTTCCAGACCATGGAGGAGCTGCTCCCCTTATTGCTAGAGGCCGAGGCAGAGGCCGAGAGAGGGCTCTAGCTCGTGGTAGAGGAAGAGGGCATCCTAGAGTAGCTCCAGTTATGCCACTAGTGGATCCAGTAGAGGATCCTATTTTCGAGGAGCAGGACGAGGTGCCTGCAGCAGAGTCAACCCCGGTAGATTTCATGTCCGAACCAAGATTCCAGGAGGTCATGGGCTGTATGTTACAGTTCATGGATTCTATGACTTAGGCTGGTTTATTTACGGCAGACACAACCACATCTCAGGCGGTAGAGGGAGCACAAACCCCTACCGCTCAGGCTCCAGGGCATGGAGCTGGCGTATATCATATCGAGGGCGCACTACCCATGGCCGGAGCTCTGCCAGTTGCGGCAGCTATACCTGAGCCCGGGCCAACTGCGGTCGGCGATCCATAAAAGCTATTGGACAGATGGGTCAGGCTTCACCATCTTGTGTTTGGAGGTGAGCGACATGAGGACCCTAGGAGTTTATTGATCGGTGCATGGACGGACTGCACAACATGAGGATATTGAAGTCCCATGGGGTGAATTTTACTACTTTCCAACTTGAGGGCAGGGCCCATAGGTGGTGGCAGTCATATCTTCTCAGCAGACCAGAAGATTATCCTCCCATGACTTGGGACCGGTTCACCTATATTTTTCTAGATAGGTATATCCCGCCCTCTCAGAGGGAAGAGTTACGGCTTCAGTTTGAGTAGATCCAGCAAGGTCAGATGTTAGTGACCGACTATAAGGCGAGATTCTCTGAAGTTTTCTCGCCATGCACTTATGATACTTCCAACTGATGCAGAGAGAGTGTGGAGGTTCGTTGTAGGTTTGCATTCATGTATCTAGGCCACCATGGTCCGAGAGGTTGAGATGGGGACTTCTTATGAGCTAGTGGTATAGATAACTCAGAGGATCGAGGGTGTACATCAGCGCATCCGAGAGCAGACGGCGACGAAGAATAAGCGTTTTTGATATTCTGGAGAGTTTAGAGGTGCCTCGGCTGGGGAAAGAGGTCAGTTTGTGATAGGACAGTCTAGCAGGCCCACATATCCAGCACCACCGCCTCATCGGGGTGCTCTAGTGTGACCTTATTTCAGTGCCATGCCAGAGAGTTCCTACCGCTTCCAGCTATTCAAGGTTCCTCCAGTGGGTATTCAAGCCATCAGGGTCAGACTTCAGGTCAGCAGTCCCTCAATTGAGTTACTGAAGGATTATCATATTACCATCCTTTATTATCTGGGCAAGGAGAATGTAGTAGCGGATGCCTTGAGCAGAAAGGCGGAGAGTATGGGTAGTTTGGCATTTATTTCAGCAGAGAAGAGGCCATTATCTTTGGGCATTCAGTCCTTGGCTACCCGACTTGTGAGGTTGGATATTTCAGAGCCCAGCTGAGTTCTTATATGCATCGTCGCCCAGTCTTCACTTTTCGAGCAGATCAAGGCACGCTAGTTTGATGATTTACACTTGGTGGTTCTCAGAGAGACGGTACTGCACAGTGGTCCCAAGGAGGCTACTATTGGTGAGGATGGTGTTCTGCGACTCCAGGGTCGTCTATATGTTCCCAATGTTGATGGGCTGGGGGAAAATATTCTAGATGAGGCACAATGTTCTCGGTATTCTATTCATCCAAGTGCTACGAAGATATATCGCGACCTAAGGCAGTATTATTGGTAGAGGCGGATGAAGAAGGACATAGTTGAGTATGTAGCGAGGTGCCTAAATTGCCAGCAGGTCAAGTATGAACATCAGAGGCCAGGTGGCCTACTCCAGCAGATGACTATACTTGAGTGGAAATGGGAGCGCATTACTATGGACATCGTAGTTGGGTTGTCGTAGAGCTTGCGGAAGTTTGATGCAGTTTGGGCCATTATCGATGGGTTGACCAAGTCGGCGCACTTCATTCCGGTGGTGACCACGTATTCTTCAGAGAGGTTGGCCCTGATTTAAATTAAAGAGATTATTCGGTTATTTGGTGTGCCTGTTTCCATCATATCAGATAGAGGCCCTCACTTTACTTCGCATTTCTGGAAGGCAGTATAGAGTAATTTGGGGACCCGGGTGAAGATACGCTCAGAGCATGTGTGATTAACTTCGGAGGACAGTGGGATCGATTCTTTCCTTTGGCAGAGTTTGCTTACAATAACAGTTAATAGTCCAACATTAAGATGGCTCCATTTGAGGATTTATATGGTCGGCGATGTCGTTCGCCTATCGTATGGTTTGATCCCCGTAAGGCTAAGTTATATGGTACTGATTTGGTGAAGGATGCCTTGGAAAAGGTAAAGTTGATTCAGAAGAAACTTCGCACAGCACAGTCCAAACAAGTTGAGCGGATCAGAAGATGCGTGATTTATCATTTATGATGGGCAAAAAGGTTCTCCTGAAAGTCTCGCCGATGAAGAGCATCATGAGGTTCGGGAAGAAGGGCAAGTTGAGCCTAAGGTTTATAGGTCCATTTGAGGTGTTAAGACGAGTTGGAGAGGTTGCTTATGAGCTTGCTTTCCCTCCCAGTCTATCGAGAGTTCATCCAGTTTTCCACGTGTCTATGCTACAGAGGTATCATGCCGACAGGTCGTATGTGTTAGACTTTAGCACGGTTCAGCTAGATGAGGGCCTGGGTTATGAGGAGAAGCCAGTTGCCATTGTTGACAGACAGGTTCGCTAGTTGAGGTCCAAGAAGATTTCTGCGGTAAAGGTTCAGTGGAAGGGCCAACCAGTAGAGGAGGTGACTTGGGAGACCGAGGAGGACATGTAGAGCAGATATCCACACTTATTAAGCACTCTAAGTATGATTCTAGACTCATTCGAGGACGAACATTTATTTACAAGCTGGAGAATGTAACGACCGGACCGGTCATTTTTCTTTCTAGATCCCCGTTCCCATAAATAAGACTACTCGTATGTGCTTTTACTGTTTTATGACTTGCTGGGGTGGTTAGTTCGGGATTTGGAAAGGGTTCGGGTTGAAATCGGAACACTTGGTTCCTTAGTTTGGCTTTTAAAAGGCTAAGTTTGACCTTGGTCAACATTTTGAGTAAACAACCTAGGAACTAGGATTTGACGGTTCCAATAGGTTCATATGATTATTTTGGACTTGGGCGTGTGTTCGAATCGGGTTTTGAATGACCCGGGAGCATTTTAGCGCTTAATATTGAGAATTGTCTTATTGAAGGTTTAAAAGTTCTTTTAATTTGGTTTGGAGTAGGTTTTGGTGTTATCAAGGTCCGTTTTGGATTTTGGGCCAAGGAATAGTCACGTATGGTGATTTAAGACTTTCACGCAAAATTTGGTTTCATTCCGAGTAGTCTAAGTATGATTCAGAGCGTTTAAAGCAAATAGGAAAGTTGAAGTTCATAAATTGATTCAATTTAGTTTTGGGGTGTGATTCTTAGTTTCGTTGTTAGTTTACGGATTTCGAGAGTTCGAGCAGGTCCGTATTATGTTTATGGACATGTTGATGCATTTGGACGGGGTCTCGAGTGGCTCAGGTGTATTTCGGACCACCCGGGGCTAAGTTGGAAAAACCAGATTTTCCAGTTCTGGTTTCCTTCTTCGCGAATGCGAAAGGACCCTCGCGTTCACATTGAAGGAATTGGGTTGGGGGAATTTTTGTGCTTCATGTTCGTGTGATGGAGTCCGCGTTCGCGAAGGGTAAGGCGAGCTAGGTGGGGTGGCATCGTTGGTCTTCGCGTTCGGGAAGCTACCCTCGAGTTCACATAGGGTAGGGCAGGTAAGCCTCCGCGTTCGTGAGGCCCTGGCCGCGTTCGCGATGGCCAATTTTTCTGGGCCTGGGCCGTTTACTTTCGCGAACGCAAGGCCCTTTTCGCATTTGCATAGAAGGGGCAGATGAGTAGAACATCTTATAAAAACGGGACTTAGGCTATTTTGAGTTCATTTATTAGAGACTTGGGCGATTATGGAGCTTTAAAGAGAGGGATTTCAACCAATCTATTGAAGGTAAGTGATTCCTACCAAATGTAATTTTAATACATAGATTATAGGTAGATTTTAACATAAAAAATTGTGAAAATTGTGGGTTTAGTTGAAAAACCTAGGTTTTGATAAAAATGAGATTTAACCATGAAAATGATTATGGAATAGGATGAAAATTATATATTTGAGTTCGTAAGGTTATGGGTAACGATTTTCTCCGAATATTTCTGGAATCCGGGCACGTGGACCAGGGGTGAATTTTAGAAATCTTCTAATTTGGGTTAGGTAATTACTCAATTAGTTAAATTATGAACTTTTGAACTTGAGCGCGATTCGCTTATCTGTTGAAAAGTACCATCATGTATTGATTAAATTATTCAATATTTGACTAGTTTCGGATTCTTCGGCACCGAGTGGAGGCTTTAAAGTGAATTTGAGGCCGGAACGCGAGATTTGAGACAAAGATAAGTCTCTTGTCTAACCTTGTAAGAGGAAATTTACCCCATATGTGATTTAAATTAATAATTCCTTCTAATTGTGGGGGCTACGTACACACGAGGTGACTATAGTCCGTGCGTAGCTATTAATTATGCTTATGTCCGGGTAGTTGAGGACCCAAATCATGAATCACTCGTAATGTTTACACCCTACTTGTTAATTAAAGTTACTAAATCATATTGGGACTTGTTAGAAGAATTGTAAAAGATCGAATTGCATTTACTTTAATTTTGAGCGAATTACTTGACCGTTAATGAGAATTGGTGTTTCATTATATATTTTCCTTGTAACAATTTTTAAGCCAAGTGTTTATAAAGTATCCTCTCTTCTTGTGGAGTGGGCCAAATTCCTCGGCAGTAGATAGATACATTTATGGTTCGTGCATCACGATCCTCGGCAGTATATACGTTATTCTGGATCGGGCCGTACGTCCTTGGCATAATAGTGCGTGATAATACTTGGATTTTAATTATTTATTTGATATCATTCCATGGGTTGAGAGGTTTATATAATAACATACAGAAAGCTATTTAAGGCTTAGCATGTGTAAAGGAATTACTTATTTCATGGTTGTTATTGAAGTGTTGTAACTATATACATAACCCATGTTTACTTGGAGCTCTTCTTTATTTTTATTGTTAGCCCATAGTAAGTGTTAACGTCGACCCCTCGCCACTACTTATTCGAGGTAAGACTTGATACTTACTGGCTACATGTTGTTTATGTACTCACGCTATACTTCTTCACTAACCGTGCAGGATCTGAGATTGATGATGCAAGCAAAACGAGTGAAAATCAAAAGATCAGAGGGAAAATCATAGTGAGATTTACCTGAGTGGGAGACAAACGTTACAGGCGAGAAAACCATCGGACAAAGACCAGAAACCCAGAGGTCATTGCATTTGACCCCTGGTTTTCGAATAAACATAATGAGATGTTCATGCATGCTCTAATTTGGTCGCAACATAAGAAAATCTGAGGACTTGAAGTTTCATCTTTGAGCCTAGGTCTGAAAATTGAGATATTTGAATTCTTATGATGAAACGGGGAGACAGCGGCGAGATTCGCGGGGTCAGAAGACACAAGAGATGATTCTGAGGCATGATTCACAACCTTGCACGATTTGGTGCAAGGTTTTTGAGACTGATTTGGTCTCGAATTTGAGAGAAATGAGAGAGAAATGGGAAGGGGGGCTGGTCTTAGATGGAATGATTTAGGGTTTGGGAATTAGTTTGGTTTAAAGTGAACAGATGAAATGTAGTCGTTGGATCATCATGATCGACGGCGCCGATATTTCGAGAATAAAATCATTTACTGAGAAAATGGATGTTTGTTGGATCTCTTTTAATCCAACGGTGAAGATAAATTATTTCTCGATATTTAAAATAAAAGGAAAATTTGGTTTATAGGTGGACCATTAATTATTTGAATCAGCGACGTAGATGAAGTGTGTTTGTTGTGTGGGTGTTGAAGATGGGTGACATGGCAAATTTTGGTTGGTTCACAAGGATGGGGCGGATTGCCAGCATGGACTGAGGCCGGGCAGATGAGGGATTGGGCATGCGCATTGAGCTGTTACTTATTTAAAGAATAGCCCTCTTGTGTTTAATTACACAATTGCAAATGTAGTCATTTGGTCTTTATCCTTTTAAAATTTAATTTAATTAAACTTAAAAAATTACAATAAAATGCAATATTAATTATAATGATCAAATACACTACTAATTACTGTAGTTAGTATATTAATCACTAAAATATCTTATTTTCCTATTTACTACACTAATTTTGGATTTATTTTGAAATAATAAGCTATGTTGCCAAAAATTGAGAAATAACTTTATTGAATTAGTTATACCTACGTAATTAATATGAGAATTATTTTAATAGTTTTAAAAATAGTAAATAGTTAAGATAATTTATTTATAATTATATAGTTACTGAATTACTAATTAACACCATTAATTATTGAAAACATAGGTATTATTAATTAGAAAATATTGTGAACATGCACATAAAAGAGAATATATATATATATAATGAGATGCATCAATGGATTCATGGATCGGGCCGTACGACCTCGGTAGTATATGTACACAACTATTATGTATCGGGTCGTACGACATAGGCACAACTCGTGCGTAATGTTGCTAGACGTCCGATTATTATTGATATCTCCTTCATGACTTGAGAATTTATAATTACTTGATGGCGCTTATTTGTTGAAATTGGCATATGATAATTGCAAATTTTAAGCAGATATTTTTTAAAGAATGACTTATTATTCGTCTCTTCACTTCATTCGAATAATAAGAAGCAACAACTAGCACGTCATTCGACATTTTGAGGCCTTGAGTAGCTTCACTTCATGTTTTATGACTTGTACGTATGGTCGGAATTGAATTTCGGGAAGCGCAGAGTTGATTTAGAAGAAAAATTCTCAATTCGGAAGCTTTAAGTTGGAAGAGTTGACCAAGATTTGACTTTTGTGTAAACAATCTCAAAATCTGGATTTGAAGGTTCCAATAGGTTCGTATGATGATTTTTGACGTTGGTGTATGTTCAAGTCGAGTATCGGGTGGCCCGGGAGCATTTCAGCGCTTATTGTGGAAAGTTAGCATTTTGAAGGTTTTAGAAATTCCTAAGTTTGATATGAAGTATACTTTGGCGTTATCGATATCTGTTTGGGATTTCGAGCATGGGAATACGTTCGCATGGTGATTTATGACTTGTACGTAAAGTTTAGCGTCATTCCGGAACTTTTAAGTTTAATTCAGACGCATTCATGGAAGTTTGAGTTTTTGAAGTTGAAAGAAGGATTTTGATTGTTGATTCATAATTTTGATGTTATTCGTGGAATTTCGAGACTTTGGATAAGTTCGGATGAGGCATTGGGACTTGTTGGTGTGATTGGACAGGGTCCCGGGAGCCTCGGGTGAGTTTCAGGGTGGTTTCAGATCATTTCTACATGTTTTGTCACTGCTATTATTGGTTCTCGTTTTGTTCTTCGTGAACGCCTAAGGGAGATCTCGTTCGCGAAGAAGGATTTAAGCTGGAGGATGGTTTGGTATTCGTATTCGTGAAGGTGAGAATCTGAGGTGAATCATGTTCATGACAGGGGCGTTGCGTTCGCGTAAGAGAAGCTGGGCCTGGGGAGGCAGGTCGCATTCGCAATGGTCAGGCCTGGTAAGGCATCGAGTTCGCGGACCTGCTCTAGCGTTCTTGAAGAAGGTTTTGGACTGGAGTGGAGTTTGATCTTCACGAACGCAGGGCGCATGCCGTATTCGCGAATAAGGTCATATAGGCAGTGTATAAGATTGCAAAAATGGGTTTTGGCTCATTTTATTTTAAATCTTCCATGGGAGTCGAGCTTGGGGCGATTTTTGAAGAAACGTCTTGGTCATCCATCACTAGGTAAGTAATTTCTACACATTATGAGTTAAATACATGAACTATACATGGATTATACATGGATTTGAACATAGAAATTGGTGGAAATAGTGAAAAATTTGAGAAAAACCTAGAAATTGTATTTTTTTATTTTGATCACAAAATCGGACATGGAATTAGGAATAAATAACATATTTGAGTTTGTGGTGTTACGGTTAATGTTTATTTTCTAAAATTTTGGAATCCAGGCACGTGGGCCTGAGGGTTGACTTTGTTGACTTTTCGAGCAGAGTTGGTATTGTTATAAATTGTTATATTATAAGCATTGAAGTATATTTTGATTGATTTGCACGTTTCTTAACTAGTTTTGGATTGATGGGCATTGGTTGAGGTGTTGGAGCTGGTTATGGAACTTCGAAACGAGGTAAGTCTCATGTCTAACCTTGTGAAGGGGAAACTACCCCTAGGTAATGTATTTGATTACTGCTACTTGTTGTGAAGGCTACGTATACACGAGGTGACGAGAGTCCATACGTAGCTAGATTCATATTTATGCCTGGGTAGACCTAGGACTTTACCATTCAATAAATTATATTACTTGAATTTAATTGTTAGTTTAATTACTTAAAGACTATAAGTGAAAGTTGATAGAGATCATGTTAGATCGAATCTCAATATTTGGCAAGATAACCAATTGATGGTAAATATCATGTTTACATTACATATCTGACCTCTGTATAGTAAACACGTGAGTCTTAATTCGATAAGTTTCTTCTCTTTATGGGCATCGAGTCGAACGCCTCGACAGTATATGTATATATTATATGCATCCATGGATCGGTCCGTACAACCTCGATAGTGTATGTAAACGACTATATGGATCTGGCCAAACGACCTAAGTATAATTCGTGCGTAAAATCGCTAGGAGTCTGAATACCTACGAGATTACCCTCTTGATTGAACTTGAAAATTTCATGATATTCTCTTTATGACCTGAGATCGGATATTTAATTGATCATTCTTATTTGTTGAGATAGCATGTGGTACTTGGGAATTTTTACCAGATGATATTTTGTTAACGGATTTCGTTATCTGTTGTTCCTTATTTAATTGATCCTGTTGTATTTCATGCCTACTTACGATTCCTGCATCTTATTTATTAGATCACTAGTAAGTGTCGATATCGACCCATTATCACTACTTCTCTAGAGTTAGGCTAGATAATTACTGGGTACGTGTTGATTTACGTACTCATACTATACATCAGTACTAATTGTGCAGGATCTGACAGGTTCATTTAGTGGTCATCTTGGCATTTAGGCGCAGCTACAGAGGGGACTTTATGGTGAGCTGCATTCCATGCTACGTATCGCAGCCTAGAGAGTCTCCATCATATTTATTTACTTTATCCTATCTAATTCACATTTCAGACAGATATTGTATTATTATTGTACTCCTTAGTATATACTCATGCACTTGTAACAGCGGATTTTGGGATATTCTAGTAGATGTTAATGGTTTTGCTTAAATATTATCACCTTTTTATTTTATATCTTACTAATATCGCATTTATCCATGATTTTCAATGCATTAATTTCTTTATTTAATAAAATTCATGATTTCAAAAGTAATAAAATGAATAAGTAAGTTGATAGTTTACTATTGCCTTGCCTAACGGCAACGTTGGGCGCCATCACGACCTATATCGGGAATTAATTCGTGACAACTTGGTATCAGATCTCTAAGTTCACTTGGGTCTCATAGATCATGATCAAGTCTAGTAGAGTCTTGCGTATTGGTATGGAGATGTATGTACATATCTTCGAAAGGCTACTGGGCTGTTAGGAGAACTTCTCTTTCTTGATTCCTCATCATGTGATTTGATTTCATTGAAGCTTATGTCTTCATTTTCTTCCTACTTATTCTTATATGACGTTGAGCACTTGTTATCCATCGGGCATCGAGGAGTTGTAGTGGTGTTGTAGATGTGGTGCAGGATATGTTTCCCTGTGTATTAGGGCGGACTATCATCGTCACCTTGTGGAGAGGTGTTCTGTCATTTCAACCTTGTGTTATTGCTGCCTGCGGTTTTGAGGCTATGCACAGTGTATTGTGATGTTCATGCTATGATATTGGGCAGTGCTGGTGTAAATGGTAGGATGCTTAATTATGTGTCGCAATAGTGAATGAATCGAGAGGAGGATTATTTGGTTCATGGTTTAGAGGTTCAGCATTTAATTCAGGCGGAGGAAAGGCAATTGGACTATGGATGTTCAGGCTTTGGTTGATGGAGTAGTGAGACTTGATATTTCGAACATGGTGGAATTCTCATTGCGGTGTGGTGTCGTCGTCCTTGTTGAAACGCATTAAGGCTCATCGGTGTTATGGTCTACTTTGAATTGTTTTCGAGGCAGGGTGTTGTGGAATGGTGCCTAAGCAGCGGTTATCAGAGATGATGATATATGGAGGCTTCAGAGTTGAAATGATAATTCCAATATTGATGGCTCGAGTGAGATGATCTTTTTGGAGGATCAGAGTTGGTGGCAGTTTATCCGTTCAGGTGCTACAAAGATGGATTATGATTTGAGGTAGTATTGTAATGACACGGTCGGTCGTTTTGAGTATTACAGTCTCGTTTTCCCGTTTATTGCTTATTCTATGCTCACTTGTTATTATGTGACTTTCCGAGGTAGTTGGTTCGGTTTCGGGGATGTTTCGGAATGAGTTGGGACACTTAGTCCCAAGGTTTAAAGCCTAAGTTGAAAGAGTTGACCGGATATTGACTTATGTGTAAATGGCTTCGGAATAGAGTTTTGATGGTTATGATAGCTCCGTATGATGATTTTGGAATTAGGAGTGTGTGCGAATATTGATTTGGATGTCCGTAGATGATTTTGGCTTGAATTGGCGAAAGTTGGAAAAATAGAAGTTTGGAGAGTTGAGAAGTTTGACCGAGAGTGGATTTTGTGGTTATCGGACTCGGCTTTTGATTTTGGAAGTTGAAATAGGTCTATTATGCAATTTATGACTTGTGTGTAAAATTTGAGTTCAATCGGAGTTAGTTTGATAAGTTTCGGTATCGATTATAGAAGTTGAAAATTCATTAGTTTTCATTAACCTTGAATTGGATTGCAATTCATGTTTTTGATATTGTTTGACATGATTTGAGGTCTCGACTAAGTTCGTATCATGTTTACCGTTTCTGGGCTCTAAGCCTTCTACGAGATCCCTATTTATAAATAAATACTGGAGGTGCTTTAAGTCCTAATGAGATATAAACTGTGGCGGTTATAGGAGTCCAAGAAGGATTAGGTATCCTAGTTCAACTGAAAGGATGAAGAGGTGTCACAAGTCCTTATTTAAGTCAAAATGGTCAAAGAATTTGTGGAGGCCCACGTGACTACATGGAAAAGTAGTACTCCACTTTGTTTGTGGCCATTAAATTTTTCACATGAAAAATCACTCCATGATTAAATACCT
This sequence comes from Nicotiana tomentosiformis, assembly GCF_000390325.3. Taxonomy (NCBI): domain Eukaryota; kingdom Viridiplantae; phylum Streptophyta; class Magnoliopsida; order Solanales; family Solanaceae; genus Nicotiana; species Nicotiana tomentosiformis. Next base: position 176,729,425 of record NC_090813.1, on the reverse strand, counting down.
CATGGTATTCACACGAATGAAGTACTTAATATTGTATGTCATTTTTTTGAATGGAAAATGTCAGACATTTGAGAAAGAAGATATCTTCTTGGTTAAAAAAAATATAGCTAAGGAGGTCCAAGAAACTCTTAAATGGTTCTTTTGGCAGTATATCCCCATGAATAAGCAAGGATACTCGTGCAAGCTTACTTGACAAAGTTATGTCACACTACTCTTGGGAATAATTACTCTGAAGTAGTGCATGGACAAAAAAAAAAAGGGATCTTGGAAAGAAAGATATTATACTTCAAGCCCCGTCTTGGAAGTGCAACAAATCTACACCCCGACAAGTCTTAAAGTAGAGGGCATTTGGAGGCATATAAATTTTATTAAAATTAAATTCATAAAATAGTTTGGATTATATTCTAAATTCAAGATATATTGGTCCAAATAAATACTATGGGCTAATATAATTGAATTAATTGTATAAGTCCAATATATATGGATTAACTAAATAAGTCTTAATCCATTGGGCTAACCCATTTAATTGGGCTAAAATGATGAGCTCACTTCATTAAACCCAAGATGTCATCTTCCTAGAGGCTCAGTTTGGTGCCACGTATCAAATTATGTGGCACGCCAAGTCAAACCAAAGAGCCAATAGGATCGTGCCACGTGTCAAAATGACAAAGCATGCCAAGCCAAATTAAAAAGTCAATGAAACCGCGCCACGTGTGTAAATAACATGTTCTGGCCAATCAAATGCGGCCTTGTCGCACTTCAATTTGATTGGTCGGAAAGAGTTTGTTCTATCAAAACCCTTCCCTCCCACAACTATAAATAGGGGTCTTCATAACTCAGAAGACACCAGAAGTTATAACAAGAAGCAAGAGGGAGCTCGTGGATCAAACGCTGCAGATTTCTCTAAAAGCTACAAGCATTCAAGTGTTCTAAGGATTAAAAGATCAAGACGAAGATTCAAGAACAAGTTGCAAGCCCTTGGATTAAAAATACATCAAGATCAAGATCAGGCCTCAAGCACTTGATTAAAATAAAATAAAATTCAAGATTAAGCTCGAAGGCTCTTTTATTTACTGTTGAAAAGTAGAATCAGAGGATTCATAGAGATTGTAACACTCAAATATTTGAAATAAAATACTACGATTGTTGCAATATTTTCCGATCTCGATTTTATTTTCTCGACACAATTTATTGTCTACACTAATTATATAAGTTCATTTTGTAAAAAATTAAATAATTTGTTGACATAAACTGCCAAAAAGTTGGAACCACATTGTATTAAAGAAAAGTCAATGTAAAGGGAACCATGAATACAAGAAAAATGATTCGAATATAAATTATAAATGCGCTTAATTCATAAATAAATCTACTTTATGTATGGTGATGATTAAAGTACTAAAATATATTAGCTCAACTGGCGTTCAGTGTGAAAATTCATTTATTTTTGAATAGAAAGTAAATACCTCACTTTCTTCATTATTCGTAAAATTATTAAAGACGACAAACAAAAGAAAAAAAAACATTGAAATCACACTAAAACATAAATGCATTAAACAGATTTGCTGCTGAGTTTATTGTTATATGATTTCAACGTACTACACTTGTGAAATCTATGCCTGACACATGAATGTAATAGCTCCAAAAAAGTCTTTGCAGGTACAGCAAACCCAACAATCACTACAACCACTGTTATTTTCACAAGATCTCAAACAAGTATTAAGTTGTGGAAGTAGTCTTCTCGCCATCTTTGAGACATCAAGATCAACATTTGGTGCAGCTTTGACTGAGATATTTCACCAAAAAAAAAAAAATTATGAATTATTATTACATAAAATTCACATTCAAACAATATGCGTAGAAGTACATACATAGCCTTGCATAGATATGAATATGTCAGAGTCACACACATCTACATGTACATATTTAGCCCATCATAACGATGTAAAAATTAATAGATAGAGACAAAATGATGGATACTAACTTGTAGCTGCCATCAGAAGGATAGCTACAAAGAAACCAAGCTTTAACAATGCCATTCTATGAAGTTACTTCACGTTTTATGAATGTTTTTGTGTAAGTATCTGATTGCTTTTCAAGTATTGTGTTATATAGAGTTACAATGTATGTAAACCAGATCTCTAGCACAGACTATTATTTACTAATTTTCAATTAATATTTCATAAATACACAAATCTTGAGCAGGTCATCATCTTTATTTATATTATAAAATATCTGATTTAGAGTAATGTTCTCTTCTCCATCTCCAAAAAAAATTAGGGGCATTTTCATATATACCTACTTTTGTGACCATCATTGAAGTTATACCTGCATTGTATAAATTTTTGCAAAAGTGTATTTGCTCGGATTTCTATCTCTTCAATAACAACAACAACAACAACAACCCAGTATAATCCTACTAGTGGGGTCTGGGGAGGGTAGTATGTACGCAGACCCTACCCCTACCATGAGGTAGAGAGGTTGTTTTCAATAGACCCTCGGCATCCTTCCCTCCAAGACTCTCCACCTTGCTCTTGGGGTGACTCGAACTCACAACCTCTTAGTTGGAAGTGGAGGTTGTTTATCATCAGAGCAACCCCTCTTGTCAAAATGTAACTGCAGAAATCAAATCTGAAATTCTTCTATCGTTAAAATGTAACTTCATAAAATCAATTCATAAGTAGTTGAATCTCTTCAGTAAAACTTCATAAATCAAATCTGAATTTCTTCTATTATTCAAATGCAATTTCAGAAATTCGAATCCTAAGTAGTTCAATCTATTGAATGCAACTTCAGATTTCAAATCTTAAGTTCTGAAATATAAACTTGTTCTTTAAATTTCTACAATCCAATAAATGATTCAATGCCCAAATGAGCTCGAATTTTAAATATAACTTTCAAATATCATAAAGAACAAATCTCAATCATCAAATTATCAAAACGGTAAATAATTTAATAAACTCATTTTACAACTAAGAAGAAGAGGTAACTCTAAGCACAAAAAAGAACAAAACAACAATAAGAAGAGCAAAGTGCATGTATATGAAGTTATTCAAATAATAGGTATCCGTTAAACTTTTTTTTAAAAGAAGGTACAAAATCAATGGGTGACGCAAAATTATGTGTCACATGAAAAATTTACCAAAAACTAAAAGAGTCTATTTAGATATTTACTTCATCCGGTCCACAATAAGTGACCAATTTATTTTTTTATTTTGGTCCAAAATAAGTGTCCATTTATGTAATCAAAAAAAAATCAATTTGTTTTTACTCTTTTACCCTTAAGGGCATATCCCTAAAACGTTTTCTTACTCCTCACATTAAATCTACTATAACTATGTGACCAATATTTAATTAAGGGTAGTTTAATCATATTAGGTATTTTTGTATAAAATTTAATATTTTCTTAATGAGCGTGTCTAAAGCAAACTGGTCACGTGGATCGGAAGGAGTAAAGTTTTAGCGTAAATTTTAAGATGAAGCATTAATGCAATAAATGTGATTCCTAGTTTTCTCTATTAATTAATGAGTTGACCTGATTTAGATCTGTTGATACGGGAGATGCATGTTAGAATTAAAGTGAATCCGTCCAAAATAAAGTTTATTTTTAATATAGCTACTAAGAGATGCTATTAAACTATACAGAGTGCACTTTAGTAGTAATAAAAATAGCATGATCTGACACTGCATACGTCAGAAATAGCATGGGATATTCTTAATCTTATTTATTTCATAACTAGAACTCTCTTTCAATTTAAATGACATATTTCAGAGAGTCAATTTAATTAAACTTTGAAGATAAATTAAGTTAGTTCAACTTAGTATTTAAAAATTAAAATTTAAATATATAAAATACTATACAAAAAGTATTATAAATTATAATTTTTCTTATGTCAATATAATAAAAATATATATTTTAAAATATTGGTCAAACTTCGTATAGGTTTACTCTCGATAAACAAAATCTGATATTTAAATCGAAACATAGAGAGTAATAGATATGTGCTAATTAAAATATTTCTTTTTGATATATATCCTTGTTGGCAATCACAGTTTGCATGTGATTCAATTAATAGACTCACTACATGTTAAATACTTAATAAGCAAGCTTGGCACCTGGCTATTAAGTTATATAATAGTGCATGTTATATAATATTGCACTATTCTTCTAGACCCTATGTTGCGGTCAAACACACACGCAAGTATACGCGGTCGTCAAATAATAAAGTGATAAGAGAGAGTGTCGAACCCACAAAGACTTGTTATCAACTATTAACTAGATCAGACTATCTTAATTATCTAAATAAGGATTAAACTCAAAATTAATGATGTTAAAGTAATTAAACTAAAAAGAAAATAAATAATGAACTCTGAGCAAAGGAAGAGCAGATTTTTATTTTATCAATCTACTGAAAACGATCCAGGGTTATGGGCTATCTAACATTCCCATTGTATTCTTCAATTGAATTGACTAACTAATTCATCTAGCTTATTGGTTGACAGGGTTAATATTACTCATAAGAATCTTTCGAGTTCTTACTCACCTATTCAAGCTAACCTAACGTCTATATGTCTATGGAGTTAGAACTAGCAAGAACGCATTTGTAATTCATGTACACCAACCAAGCAATGTAGTTAGGTATATGTCTATCCTAACCGCGAATCTGTTCCCCGATGCCCAGGTTTAAGAACTTGCTCTACTCAATCCTATGTGCAATCTAGAATTCCCACATTCAAGTTTAATTCTAGATTCGTAAATAGTATTTAATTGGTGATCAAGCAATCAAATAATTAAGTACAGGATTGAATACATAAACTAATACAATAAACTACAACAACAACGACCGAGTAAAATCCCACAAAGTGGGGTCTGGGGAGGTAGTGTGTACGCAGACCTTACCCCGACCCCGATGGGGCAGGGAGGTTATTTCTGATAGACCCTCGACTCAGGAAGACGGGAATAAAACAATAAGAGACAATCAATCAGTAACGTCAGCAGAAACCGTAAAAATAATAGCAGAAGCATAAAAACCCAAAAATAGATGACATGCAATAACAGTAACCAGTAATTAAAGACCGGGGCTAAGAAAAACAGAAAGGATAGTGTGGGAGCAATATTAACCACAATCCATCTAAGATCAACCTTATCCAACCCCGCCTCACCCCCTGTATGAAGTAGGAAAAGCTCGACTACCCCCTAGCCTACAACCCTAATGCTTGACCTCCAGACCTTCCTATCAAGGACCATGTCCTTGAAAATCCGTTGTCGTGCCATGTCCTGCCTGATCACCTCTCCCCAATATTTCTTAGGCCGCCCTCTACCTCTTCTCGTACCCACCACAGCCAACCGCTCACACCTCCTCACCGAAGCATCAAGGCTTCTCCTCCGTATGTGCCCGAACCATCTGAGCCTCGCTTCCCGCATCTTGCCATCCACAGGGGCCACACCCACCTTTTTCCGGATAACTTCATTCCTAATCTTATCCATCCTAGTGTGCCTGCACATTCACCTCAACATCCTCATGTCTGTGACCTTCATCTTCTCGATATGAGAGTTCTTAACCGGCCAACACTCTACCCCATACAACATGCTCGGTCTAACCACAACTCTATAAAACTTACCTTTGAGTATCGGTGGCACTTTCTTGTCACACAAGACTCCAGATGCTAGCCTCCATTGCTTCCAGCCCGCCCATATACGGTTAGTGACGTCCTCGTCGAAATCAATAAACTAAGAAATTAAAATCAATATTCGAATAACAATAGTCATGAAAGAACCACAACCCTAGAACGTGAAGTTTAGCTCCACATAGACATGGTAGCCAAACAACAAATCATACAAAGAAACAAAAAAAGTTACAAAGTTTGGTGGAAGAAAAGATGAAACTCGGCCTCCACGGCGGCTGTGCTCTCCTTTCGTCAAAAGTTCTGTAAAAATTATGTTTAATGACTATTTATAGGTGTAGGATAAAAGCGTAGACGAAAATAACCAAGTCCAAGACGAAAAATGAGACAAAATAACTTCACGTCGCTACGCGAAACGCACAACGCACCTCACGTCAGACCACGCCTAGTGAGCGTAAACATGCGAAATTTCTCCCGCGTCACCTGCTGTTGTTTCGTTTTCAATTTTGAGAGTTTTTGACAAATATTGTCCCTTATCTTTGAGGGTAGGTCTATTTTAGTCCTTCAAATATAACTCTGAGCATATTTAGTCAAATAAGTATGCTAACGTGGAGCATCTTTAGTCTCACAGACACAATATGTTCAAAAACTAACGGTGTTACCCAACTCTGATTCATGAAGCAAATCTTCTGTTGTGAAGTAAAATGTTTCCTCTCCCTTTATTGGATAACACAAATTATCACTTTAATTTCTCATTTTTAGATAATGTCTTCTAAAATTTTGACCTTGAAAATATTCCCTTCTGTGTCCAATTTTCAATGAGAAAGTAACATTGTATAGCCGCTGTAAAAATAATAGTCGAAAAAATATATAAATTTTTTATATTTTTTTGTATATATATACATTTAAATATTTCGATTGATTTTTTCACAAAGAAAAGTTAAATCTTTTTTTAAAAAAAGAACTGACAGGATCACTTCTAGGCATATTATTGAAGCAAACGAATAACGAGGTTGTATTATCACTTTTACCCCATGCCAGAATCTATTTACATCTGGTAGCGAAAAAAGTATATAAAATTTGTATAATTTTGTATATTAACATACAAAATGTATATATATATTACAAATTTTATATATTTTTCGGCTATTATTTTTACAACGGTTATACAATGTCATTTTTTCATTGAAAACTGGCATATAAGAGGATATTTTCAAGGTCAAAATTTTAGAAGACATTATCTAAAAATGAGAAATTAAAGTGATAATTTGCGTTATCCAATAAAAGGAGAGGAAACATTTTGCTTCAGAGCAGAAGATTTGCTTCATGAATCAGAGTTGGGTAACATCATTAGTTTTTGAACACATTATGTTAGTGAGACTAAAAGTGCTCCACTTTAACATACTTAAGGGACTAAATATACTCAGGATTATATTTGAGGGACCAAAATAGACCTACCCTCAAAGATAAGGGACAATATTGGCCAAAAACTCTCAATTTTGATTTCTAACTTTCTCGTTTCTTTTCTTTGTTTTTCAACTCTTAATTCTCTTTTTTTTAATTATCACCCCATCATTATGTCTTCAATCATCAAATCATGACATCATAATATTTTCCATCATCAAATAATCATGAGTCATTCTTGTAGTGCATAAAATACACATAAAATCTCTATTTTGCTCCCAATTTCATCTTCAGCGTACCTACACATAAAATGAACTCAATTAAGCACAAATATAGTATAATTTAGCATTAAAGTACCAAAATGTAAGATAAATAATGCAAAAACAATATATAATTATAGCCAAATATCACTACCCCATACTTAAACGTTGCTCGTCCTCGAGTCAACCAACAATTTACACTATCCTTGAGCACTTTCTATTTAACATAATCGAAGCACACTACACCTATGACTGTGGTTGATAGCAACAATTAAACCTTATCATATGCAATCACATACACTTCTCTTTTACTTATGCCATACTTCAAAAATATTTATAACAAAGACAACATGCTCATACTCCTAGCCTCAAAAATCAACTAAATGTCACAATGCACTCATGGCTTGAACACTCAACATCGTAGAGAAGTCTAATAATGTTACCTATCCCTCGTGAAACCATGTTCCCTCACAACAAGAACAAGAGAGTAAGTTGAATCCACACATTCGAATCTCATGATCAAATATAATTTAAAGACTCACATATATCGAAGAAAATCTCACTCGATCTAAGATTAATTAGGACATTATATGGTTGTAATGTGGGCTAAAGGACGGGTAGGATATATTTGGAAATAGTGACTCAACCTCCTAAGCACTTTAACATATTACATGATAATTTAAGCGCAAATTCCTCAATCCACTTTAATTTCACAACTACAATCACCCCAAACAATGTTACCTCTTTCTTTAAGAACCACTTTAATTTATACCCCACTAGTAAGAACAAGACAACAATTTATTCACCTATATTTTTCCTTCTCCTTTTCAGATTTTTCTTCTTCTTTATTTTTTCTTTTTCATTAATTTTCACTAGTGGTGTATTATTTTACAAAATAAGTGCACCCTTCTTTCTTTCATTGGTTCCACTCAAAAGTTACCCCTCACTTACTTCCTTCTTACTTATTTTAGCGCTCATTTCACAGTTAAAGTGCCTTAAGAGGTAAAAGGATCAAAACAATATCAATTAAGAACAAAAAAAAGTATAGGCTTGTAATATGGGTGCCAAATAAAAATCTATAGGATCAAAAGAGTTAACTAGGGATAAATTTTATTTGTGATAAGCACTAAGCTCAAAAAGATCAAACAAGGCCTAAAATCATTTTTCAAACCGAGCATCACTTAAAATTTCACTTCAACTCACATACTGGGCAAGTTCTAGATACATGTACAATACATGGAATACACAAAAATCTCATTTCACACGTGGCACATGATTCATTGAGGACAGTCTCATTCCGATTCTCAACAAATGTAAGTATTCACGGAGCCACGAGATATTAAGCATTAAGCACAAAGTGCACACAAGTCAGGTAAATGAGATATAGGCATCACAAGAGATGCTATCCAGTCTGTACAAGCATCATAAATAATTTCAAAATATAGGGAAGATACTACACATGCCAAAGCCTAAATATGCTACTATCAAACAAGTTAAGGGCGCCTATGAATCTCATCTTTCTTCCATTTATTTCCTAAATTCTAATCTACTCTAAAAGTTAAAAAAACTACTACCCGGTTCAAACTACATCCCATGGAAAAGGACTGAGGCACAAAGAAAAACCACGAGGGATAATTACTACCTAAAAAATAATAAAAAGAAATATTTTTGTATTTTTTCTATTTATTAATTTTTTTGCTAGATTTTAATCCCTCAAGAAAAGTGTCTAGGAGATCCATCGTCAGAAAAAGTCCAATATTTTTCAATTGTCTTTCGTTTATTTTAATTTTAAAATTAATCACCTAAAATACTACACTACTATAAAAAATAAAAATATGAAACTGAAAAAAATAAGAAATTAACATGCTAATATAACACTACTAATGATCTAAAGGAATTTCTCCCACCCCATACTTAAAAGAGTGCAGTGTCCCCAATGCACAAATAAAGCAAAAAATAACGAGGGTGGACAAGAAATTCCCTGAAAGGCTAAAGGCCGAAGCACAAGCAGCTCATGGGGTACTCAGACTTCTCCCAAAGATGGTCCTTTGTGTCACAGCCCAAAACCACGTGACCGGCACCCAGCACACTACACGATCCGAGCGAACCAAACCATGTGATGCACCCAAATCATATGCATGAAAATTAGTTTAACTGCGGAAGCTCCTTGAAAATCATATACATTTTCTAATTAGATGATAAAATATTTTCTAATTCAAAATTACACATGACGTCTTTTATGATAATAACAATGAGACTAAGTAAAATAAATATACTTTCATGTATGTCGTGTACAACCCCGTTACTACAACCTTTCACAACTATCTATGGAGCATCTATACCAAAAAATAGAATTAAACACTTGGATTAATACCCGACTAGCGTAAATTAAGAAAACAACATGATAGCTACCATGAAATAGGAGTGGTACCTCACCATATACCTCAGAAAGAGAGTCATCCTAGCCCTGACCACATGCCACGTATCATACCTCATCCTGAAACATGTAAAGTAAGTAGGACCCTCGAGAGGGGCCCTAAGGGCTGAGTACACCACATCGGTACTCAATAAGTGTCATAAACTCTCTCTAACTTAAGTTCTTGGGATAAACCTTATAAAAAAAATAATGCATCAATATTTGATATAAAACGATAAGAAGTTTTATCAATCCATGATCCTTGTCATTTTAAATTAAAGACAAGTAAAATATAAACTTTTAAAATATTTACATCAATCCAAGATTTTGGATAAAATCATACAAAATCATTCTATTTGTTTTTAGTCATTGAAATCACTTTCGGCTCCTTAGGCCTAAACATACAAAAACCATCCTTACCTTTCACTGGGAGTATTATACCATCACCGACATAAGAAGGTCAACTAGATTATGTACCTAGCGGCATGTATCATATACCCTACTTGCTCAAGTCATCTCATCGAAGTGCCGTACGAATTGACTCAGCCATGCTAATAATAGCACAAAATAGTACCATCTCGAGGGAGAGCACTCTACCGTAGTCTATACCATAAATGTCACGACCCCAATTTACCCTCCGTAGGATGTTGTGATGGCACCTAGTCTCTAAGACTAGGTAAGCCTAACAAATTGCGGAATAACATAATAAGAGTCTGAAACTCAAACCTCAATAGTTGTAATAAAAGAAAACTGCAAGTCAAAGAACTACAATCTCCCAAAACCCGGTAGCAACAAGTCACAAGCTTCTAAGAGAAATACTAATTATCTTTATACATCAGAGTCTACTAAAGTAAGGAAAATGACATGATAAGGATAGAGGGGGACTCCGAGGTCTGCGGACGCTGGCAGATGTACCTTGAAGTCTCCGCACACAGGTAGCTCACTGATATCCGGGCTGGTAAGCGGTACCTGGTTCTACACAAAATGATGTGCAGAAGAGTAGCATGAGTACACCACAACGGTACCCAGTAAGTGCCAAGCCTAACCTCGGTAGAGTAGTGACGAGGTCAGGTCAGGCCCTACAGGAAATAATAGAAAAATATGACCGAGGATATAATAGTATAATGAAATGACTGAAGAGAGAACAACACAGCAAAAAGAGGTAAACAACAGGGGGCGCTCCTGAGATACCGTCTCATAGTCCCAAAAGTAAATGCTCAATAGGGGATCTCCCGAGATACCGTCTCGTAGTCCCAAAAATAAATATGCAAGAGAATCTCCCGAGGTACTGCCTCGTAGTCCCAAAGTAATTATGCAGTACAGGAGGATCTCATGAGGAACCGCTTCGTAGTCCCAAAATAAATATGCAGTACAGGGGGATCTCCCGAGGAACTGCCTCATAGTCCCAAAATAAATATGCAGTATATGGGGATCTCATGAGGAACCGCCTCGTAGTCCCAAAATAAATATGCAGCAGGTAATCGGAGGAACAACAAATTTTCAGCCAGAAATCTTACAGTTAAAGATTTAAATAAATTCGAGGAAAGTAGGTAATTCAGCTAAGCATGTTACATATATTGCAAGTAAGAGTTAAGGCACGTAGACATGTGATACTAGGCTAATCATGATCGCTACATATACTAAGGCAACTCAGTTAAAGAATTTAAACGAAGATTACTCAGCAAGAACCGATATTTCCAAATTTAGCCCGTGTACGCACTCTTCACCTCACGTACACGGCGCTCACATATCACAAAATGTTACCACAGTATCAAATCCTAGGGGAATTTCCCCCACACAGGATTAGACAAGCCACTTACCTCGAATCACGCTCAATCAGTCAAGTAGAATACCTTTCCCTCGATTTTCCGACTCCGATCGGCTCGAATCTAGTCATAATTAATTCGATTCATTCAATACAAATTATATGAATAAATTTTTGTATGAAAATATAAATTTTCCAACAAAAATCGGAAATTTAACTCAAAAATCGCTTGTGGGCCCATGTCTCGAAACTTGACAAAAGTTACAAAATATGAACGTCCATTCAACTATGAGTCCAACCATACCAAAATTATCCAAATCCGATATCAACTCGACCTCCAAATCATCAAATCTTATTCCCAAATCCCTAGGCCCAAATCCCCGATTTACACCTCAAAAACACATAATCTAGTCGGATTATTCGATGATAATTCAATATTATGGAGCAAACATTATCACAAATTACTTACCTCAGGTTTTCCCGTGAAAACATCGCTCAAAATCGCCCAACCCGAGCTTGAAATGCCCAAAAAGGGCAAAAACTCGAAACCCCTCTATTTATGTACTGTCCAGGGGTTTCCGCTTCTGCGATATTTTTAAACACCTATGCGGTCTTGCATATGCGAGAATTCCTTCACTTATACGGCTTCATCGCTTCTGCAGACAAGAAGTCCGCTTCTGCGGACTCACTTCTACGAAAAGTTGTCCGCTACTGCGAAGCCGCCTTGCCCCCCTCATTTCCGCTTTTGCGATCGAACCTTCTCAGGTGTGACGCCGCTTCTGCGGACCACCCGTCCGCACTTGCGACCACTGCCTCACCAGCCCCTCGTCCTCTTCTGCGCTTGCCATGCTCGTTTCTGCGAGCTCGCACCTGCCAGCCAATTTTCGCAGGTGTGATTGCATTAGATGGCAGAAACATTCATATTTTCTTCTAAGTCCGAATTCGATTCGTTAACCATCCAAAACTCACCCGAGGCCCCCGGGACTTCAACCAAATACATCAACAAGTCCTAAAACATCATACGAACTTAGTCGAGCCTTCAAATCACGTCAAACAATGCTAAAACAATGAATCATACCCCAATTCAAGCCTAATGAATTTTGAAATTTCAAATTTCTACAAACGACGACGGAACCTATCAAATCACGTCCGATTGACCTCAAATTCTGCACACAAGTCATAAATGATATAACAAACCTATTCAAATTTTTAGAATCGGATTCCGACCTCGATATCAAAAAAGTCAACCCCCGGTCAAATTTCTCAAAAATTTAACTTTCGCCATTTCAAGCCTAACTCCACTACGGACCTCCAAATAACATTCCGAACATGCTCCTAAGTCCAAAATTACCATGCAGAGCTATTGGAATCATCAAAACTTTATTCCGGGGTTGTTTACACATAGGTCGACATCCGATCACTATTTCAACTTAAGCTTTTAACCTTGGAACTAAGTGTTCCAATTCATTCCAATACCTCACCGGACCCGAACGAATTACCCCAACAAGCCACATAACAGATGTAAAGAATAATTTGAGCAGTAAATGGGAAAATGGGTTTGTAATACTCCAAATGACCGGTCGAGTCGTTACATTCTCCCCCTCTTAAACAAACGTTCGTCCTCGAATGGGTTTAGAATCATACTCGGGGCCTCAAATAGGTGTGGATATTTGCTTTGCATCTCTCGGTCAGTCTCCCAAGTAGCTTCTCTGACTAGATGACCTCTCTACTGTACTTTCACTGAAGTTGTGTTCTTTGATCTTAACTTTCGAACATGCCGGTCTAAAATGGCCACCGGCTCCACATCATAAGTCAAATTACAATCCAATTGCACTGTGCTGATATCCAAAACATGAGACGGATCTCCGACATACTTTCGGAGCATAGATACATGAAACACTGGATGAACACCCGATAGATTAGGCGGCAATGCAAGTTCATAAGCCACCTCTCCAATCTTCTTAAGTATTTCAAAAGGTCCAATATACTTAGGACTCAACTTGCCCTTCTTCCCAAATCTCATAACACCCTTCATAGGCGAAACTCGAAGTAGTACCCTCTCTCTTACCATGTAAGAAACATCGCGAACCTTTCGGTCGGCATAACTCTTTTCTCTAAACTGCGCCGTGCGAAGTCGTTCTTGAATCAATTTAACCTTTTCCAAGGCATCCTTGACTAAATCAGTACCCAATAGCCTAGTCTCACCCGGCTCAAACCAACCCACCGGAGACCGACACCGTCTTCCATATAAAGCCTCATACGTAGCCATTTGCATGCTCGATTGGTAGCTGTTATTGTAAGCAAACTCTGTAAGTGGCAGAAAATGATCCCAAGAACCCTCAAAATCAATAGTACAAGCGCGTAACATATCTTCCAATATCTGAATAGTGCACTCGGACTGCCCGTCCGTCTAAGGATGAAATGTTGTACTCAACTCTTCCAAACTACCCAGCTCTCGCTGTGCGGCTCTCCAGAACTGTGATATAAGTTGCGTACCCCGGTCAGAGATAATAGATACCGGTACGCCATGAAGACTAACAATCTCGCGAATGTAAACCTGAGCCAGATGCTCTGAAGAGTAAGTAGTAACCACAGGAATGAAATGAGCTAACTTGGTCAATCTATCCACAATCACCCAAACTGCATCGAACTTCCTCTGAGTCCGTGGGAGCACAACAACAAAATCCATTGTGATCTGCTCCTATTTCCATTCTGGAATCTCTAACTTCTGAGTAATCCACCCGGTCGCTGATGCTCATACTTCACCTGCTGGCAATTTAGGCACCGAGCTACATATTCCACTATGTCTTTCTTCATCCGCCTCTACCAATAGTGTTGTCTCAAGTCCTGATACATCTTTGCAGCACCCGGATGAATGGAGTACCGCGAACTGTGAGCTTCCTAGAGAATCAACTCGTGCAAACCATCTACATTAGGCACACATAGCCTGCCCTACATCCGTAATACACCGTCATCTCCAATAGTGACTTCCTTGGCATCACCGTGTTGAACTGTGTCCTTAAGGACAACCAAATGAGTGTCATCATACTGACGCTCCCTGATACGATCATAAAGAGAAGACTGAGAAACCACACAAGCCAAAAATTGGCTCGGCTTGGAAACATCCAATATAACAAACTGGTTGTCCAAGGCCTGAACATCCAAGGCTAAAGGTATTTCTGCTGCCGGTAAGTTTGCTAAGCTGCCCAAACTTTCCGCCTTACGACTCAAGGCATCGGCCACCACATTGGCCTTCCCGGGATGATAGAGAATGGTGATATCATAATCCTTAAGCAAATCCAACCACCTCCGCTGCCGCAAATTAAGATCATTCAGTTTAAACAGATGTTGTAAACTCCGGTGATCAGTATAAACCTTACAATGGACATCGTACAAATAATGTCGCCAAATCTTTAAGGCATGAACAATAGCTGCTAATTCAAGATCGTGGACCGGATAATTCTTCTCATGTACCTTTAACTGTTTGGATGCATAGGCAATCACCCTACCGTCTTGCATCAACATTGCGCCGAGACCAATACGTGACGCATCACAATACACAGTATAAGGCCCTGAACATGTAGGCAACACCAATATTTGGGTTGTAGTCAAGGCTGTCTTGAGCTTTTGAAAGCTCTCCTCACATTCCTTGATCCATCTGAATGGAGCACCCTTCTTGGTTAATTTAGTCATAGGTGCAGCAATAGAAGCAAAACCCTCTACAAATCGGCAATAATACCCTGCCAAACCAAGGAAACTCCAAATCTCAATAGCTGATGACGGTCTGGGCCAACTCTACACTGCTTAAATTTTCTTCGGATCTACCTTGATCCCTTCGCACGAAACTATATGACCCAAAAATCACACTAAATCAAGCCAGAATTAACACTTTGAAAATTTTGCATATAACTTCTTTTCTCTCAAAGTCTGAAGCACAGTCCTCAGGTGCTGCTCATGATCTTCCCGGCACTGGGAATACACCAAAATGTGATCAATAAACACAATGACAAAAGAATCAAGATAGGGCTGAAATACATTGTTCATTAAGTGCATAAATGATGTCGGGGCATTGGTTAGCCCAAATGGCATAACAAGGAACTCGTAATGGCCATACCGAGTCCTGAAAGCAGTCTTCAGGATATCTGGCTCCCAAATCTTCAATGATGATAGCCTGAATGTAAGTCAATCTTAGAGAACACTCTAGCACCCTGAAGCTGATCAAATAGGTCGTCAATACGTGGCAATGGATATATGTTCTTCACTATAACCTTGTTCAACTGGCAGTAATCAATACACATCCTCATTGAACCATCTTTCACAAATAAGATAGGAGCACCCCAAGGCGATACACTGGGCCGAACAAAACCCTTATCAAGAAGATCATATAACTGCTTCTTTAATTCCTTCAATTCTGTTGGGGCCATACTATATAGTGGAGTAGAAATGGGCTGAGTACCCGGTAACAAATCAATGCCAAAGTCAATATCCATATCGGGTGGCATACCCGGAAGATCCACTGGAAATACATCAGAAAACTCCCTTACTATAGGAACTGACTCCACGGTAGGAGTATCAACACTAACATCTCTCACATAGGCCATATACGCATCACACCCTTTCTAAGTCATTCGTTGAGCCTTAAAAAATGTAACAACCCTGCTAGGAACATGATCCAACGTACCTCTCCACTCTAGCCGCGGTAGACCTGGCAGAGACAATGTCACCGTCTTGGCATAACAATCAAGAATAGTGTGATAGGGCGACAACCAGTCCATGCCCAAAATAATATTAAAATCCACCATATTGAGCAATAATAAATCAGCTCTGGTCTCAAAACCACAGATAACAATCAAACATGACCGATACACGCAGTTAACAATAATATATTCACCCACGGGTGTATATACATAATCAGAAGAACTCAAAGAATCATGGGATACGCCCAAATACGGGGCCAAATAAGATGACACAAAAGAATAAGTGGAGCCTAGATCAAATAAGACTGATGCATCTCTATGACAGACCCGAAAATTACATGTGATAACATAATCGGATGCAACTGCCTTCGTCCTAGTAGGAAGGTTATAATATCTAGCCTGGCCTCCTCCTCTAGGACGACCTTTACCTATCCGACCTCCACCTCTAGCTAGTTGTGCAGGTGGAGTGGAAACTGGAGTAGCAATCATGGCCTGAGAAGCCTGAGGGCCCTATGGAATAGGTGGGGCCTGTGAAATCTGTGGAGGTGCACCCCTCCTGAATCTGGGGCAACCCCTAACCATATGACGGGTGTTACCACACTCAAAACAAGCTCTCGGAGGACGTGGCTATTTTGACTGGCTCGGGCCTGATCGACTGGACTGGCCGCTGGAAGCATTTTGTATAGGAGGTACACTAGACACTAGCAGTGCATAATAGGGATCCTGGGGCCTAGGAATGGCCGGAGTACTGCTGGCAACTGGAAGTGCTGAATGAATAGGACGACTCCCATAACCCCTACCCTGACAAGCTGTAGATGGGGCACGAGAACTGTTATACATGCCAGAATTTCGGGGTCTCTTAGGTTCCCTCTCTTCTCTCTCCCGAATCCGCATATCCTCAAATCTCCTAGCAATAGACACCATCTGCTGGTATGCGATGTCCATCTACAACTCTCGAGTGATACTGAATCTGATACTAGGGTGGAGCCCTTTAATAAATTGGCAAACCCGCTCTCGAACGGTAGCAACCAAGGCTGGTGCATGACTAGCCAAATTACTGAATCAGACTGTATACTCTGACACGGTCATAGAACCCTGGCGCAGCTGCTCAAACTCTATGCGCCATGCATCTCTAAGACTCTGAGGAACATACTCCCTCAAGAACATATCTGTAAACTAAGTGCAAGTGAGTGAAGATACCTCAGCCGGACTATCCAACTTGTATGCTTGCCACCACTGGTAGGTCGCTCCTCTAAGCTAGAATGTTGTGAAAGAAACCCCACTGGAATCCACAATACCCATAGTACGAAGGATACGGTGACATTCCTCAAGAAAACCCTGAGCATCCTATGAAGCCAAACCACTGAAAGTGGGAGGGTGGTACTTCTTGTACCTCTCGATCCTGAGCTACTCCCCCTCTGAAACTACTGCCCTAACCTCAGGCCGAACTAGGATAACTGGCTGCATGGGTATAACCTCTGGAGCATGATCAACTTGGGCCCGTGGCACTAGGGTATGGCGGCGGGAGTCTATGCTCCTCCCCCGGCCTAAGATGAGGCAGGAGCAAGTGGAATCAACCTTGCCTGAACTAGAGTGCCAAACATGCTCAAGAACTGGGCAAGAGTCTCCTGAAGTGCAAGGGTAGTAACAGGCATCTCAGGTGCCTGTTCTCCAACTGGAGCTACTGGTGGTTCTGTTGCAGCAGCTCGTGCAGGTGCTCTGGCTGCTCCACGTGGTCTTCCTCGGCCTCTGGCACGGCCTCTGCCCCGACCCCGACCTCTTGCGGCTCCAATAGGGGGCACGAGTATTTGATCATCAGATCCAGTTGTGCTTGTCCTCACCATCTGTGAGGGAATAGAAAGATAATGGTTTATAACTTCGAAGTCAACAAATGTGCATGATAAGGAATCAAAGAGGTGAATATTTTCCTAACAGTTCCATAGCCTCCCGAAGATAAGTACAGACGTCTCTGTACTGATCCGCGAGACTCTAATAAACCTGCTTGTGACTCATAACACCTATGAACCTAGGGCTCTGATACCAACTTGTCACGACCCCAATTCACTCTCCGTAGGATGTCGTGATGGCACCTAGTCTCTACGACTAGGTAAGCCTAACAAATTGCAGAATAACATAATAAGAGTCTGAAATTCAAACCTTAATAGTCGTAATAAATGAAAACTGCAAGTCAAAGAACTACAATCTCCCAAAATCGGTAGGAATAAGTCACAAGCTTCTAAGAGAAATACTAATTGTCTTTATACATCAGAGTCTGCAAAAGTAAGGAAAACAACATGATAAGGATAGAGGGGGACTCTGAGGTCTACGGACGCTGGCATATGTACCTTGAAGTTTCTGCACACAAGTAGCTCACTGATATCCGGGCTGGGAAGCGGTACCTAGTTCTGCACAAAATGATGTGCAGAAGAGTAGCATGAGTACACCACAACGTTACCTAGTAAGTGCCAAGCCTAACCTCGGTAGAGTAGTGACGAGGTCAGGTCAGGCCCTACTGGAAATAATAGAAAAATATGACATAGGATATAATAGTATAATGAAATAACTGAAGAAAGAACAACATAGCAAAAAAAGGTAAACAACAGGGGGCGCTCCCGAGATACCGTCTCGTAGTCCCAAAAGTAAATGCTCAACAGGGGAACTTCCGAGATAACGTCTCGTAGTCCCAAAAGTAAATATACAAGAGGATCCCCCGAGGTACCGCCTCGTAGTCCCAAAGTAAATATGCAACACCGGAGGATCTCCCGAGGAACCGCCTCGTAGTACCAAAATAAATATGTTGTACAGGGGGATCTCCCGAGGAACCGTCTCGTAGTCCCAAAATAAATATGCAGTATAGGGCGATCTCCCAAGGAACCGCCTCATAGTCCCAAAATAAATATGCAGCGGGTAATCGGAAGAACAATAAAATTTCAGCCAAAAATCTTACAGTTAAAGATTTAAATTGAATCGATAAAAGCAGGTAATTCAACTAAGCATGTTGCACATATTTCAAGTAAGAGTTAAGGCATCTAGACATGTGATACTAGGCTAATCATGATCACTACATATACTGAGGCAACTCAGTTAAAGAATTTAAAAAAAGATTACTCAGCAAGAACCGATATTTCCAAATTTAGCCCGTGTACGAGAGGTATCCTAGGGGAATTTCCCCCACTCAGGGTTAGACAAGCCACTTACCTCGAATTAAGCTCAATCAGTCAAGTAGAATGAATTTCCCTCGATTTTCCGACTCTAATCGGCTCGAATCTATTCATAATTAATTCTATTAAGTCAATACAAATTATAAGAATAAATTTCCATATGAAAATACAAATTTTCCAACAAAAATTCGAAATTTAACTCAAAAGTCGCTTGTGGGGCCCACATCTCGGAACTCGATAAAAGTTACAACATATGAACGCCCATTCAACTACGATTCCAACAACACCAAAATTATCCAAATCTGATATCAACTCAACCTCTAAATCATCAAATCTTATTTCCAAATCCCTAGGCCCAAATCCGTGATTTACACCTCAAAAACACGTAATCTAGTCAGAGTATTCGATAATAATTCAATATTATGGAGTAGAAATGATCACAAGTGACTTACCTCAAGTTTTTCCGTGAAAACCTAGCTCAAAATCGCCCAGCCCAAGCTTGAAATGCCCAAAAATGGAAATAACTCGGAACCCCTCTGTTTATGTACTGCCCAGGGGTTTTCGCTTCTACGGCTTCATCGCTTCTGCGGATATGAAGTCCTCTTTTGCCAGAAGCTGTCCATTTCTACGAAGCCGCCTGGCCCCCCTCATTTCCACTTCTACGATCGAACCTTCGCAGGTGCGACGCCGCTTCTGCGAACCACCCGTCCGCACTTGCGACCATTGCCTCACCAGCCCCTCGTCTGCTTCTGCGCTTGCCATGCTCTCTTCTGCAAGATCGCAACTGCGAGCCATTGTCCGCAGGTGCGATTGCATCAGATGGCAGAAACTTTTAGATTTTCTACAATGTCCGAATTCGATCCGTTAACCATCTGAAGCTGACTCAAGGCCCCGGGGACTTTAACCAAATATACAAACAAGTCTTAAAACATCATACGAACTAAGTCGAGCCTTCAAATTACGTCAAACAACGCTAAAACCACGAATCATACCATAATTCAAGCCTAATGAACTTTGAAATTTTAAATTTCTACAAACGACGCTGGAACCTATCAAATCATATCTGATTGACCTTAAATTTTGCACACATGTCATAAATAATATAACGGATCTATTCCAATTTCCAGAATCAGATTCCGACCCCGATATCAAAAACTCAACCCCCCGATCAAATTTTCCAAAATTTTAACTTTCGTCATTTCAAGCCTAACTCTACTACGGACCTCCAAATAATTTTCCGTACACGGTCCTAAGTTCAAAATCACCATACGGAGCTATTGGAATCATCAAAACTTTATTCCGGGGTCGTTTATACATAGGTAGACATCCGATCACTATTTCAACTTAAGCTTTAAACCTTGGAACTAAGTGTTCCAATTCATTCCAAAACCTCACCGTACCCAAACCAATTACCCCGTCGAATCACATAACAGATGTAAAGCATAATTTGGGCAGTAAATGGGGAAACAGGGTTGTAATACGCAAAACGACCGGCCGAGTCGTTACAACAAAGTAGCCATCTACGCCTACACCGGCACGTGTAGTTTCATGACAACGAACATGATATATCCGAAGCCAATCTCGGTGAACACATGTAACTCCCAAAATATTTGATACTTCAAAAATAGATTCATAGCATAGTAGCCTCAAAGGATCTATTTTTATCAAATCATAGCATTTACAGAAAATCTAAATCATTTGAACAAAATTTAAATAAATAACATTTTACATGCTAAAGCCTTTAGAAATTTAACATCAATTTTTAAAAGATACCACAAGTGCTATTATGTTCGTCAATTTCCAAAAGAAATACTTTCCATGAAAACTTATCTTCAGCACTCAAAATGTATACTCTTGTCAGTACGTAAGTTTTGCTAAAAATTTATAACATTTACCTTGAGTGTCATTTTGCCAACAAGATTTAAAATAAAATTTTATAATACAACATGACACTACATATGAAACATAATACTTTAATACATGGAGACATTCGTACTTGTTTGTTCCCACAAGCATGAAAGCACATTTGCAAACAACTTAAGTATTAACTCGAAATATGCTTTTAGAGAAAGTCCCTCAAGAAGAGTAAGTGTTAATCAACTTACCTCGTTTTCTCTTTATTAACATTCACAAGCTTTCAATCCTCCTCCATCATTACAATATTGATTAAAATGCTCAACATCACCAACAAGTTGATATCTATAATAAGATATCCTAACTACATCAAAATATAACCTAAGATATTGATCAACATCTATATATGGCTCATAAGTTGGCTACAAGCCTCCAACAACTCAAATCGCCAAATAGTTTTACATGCTAAACCATTCAACTTCAATTTTATGTTTTAATACCCCATTCGAAGTTATTAATGATACTACATCAATTGTCCATTGCCAGCAAGTTACTATTCATCGTCTTCCATAATCAACACTTGCAAAATATACAATTCAAGTGATTACTTAGTTGATCACTTCCATTGTTTGATAACAAATAATTCCATAGGTTCATTGTATTCATAAATTTCATCACCAAGATTACCATTCATATTCTCTCTTATTTTCTCAAAAGTACTATTCATACCATGAACTAGAGTTTTATAATCCAATATTTCAACCATTAAAACTTGTAACAAATGCCTCAAACATTTCTAACTACTCATAATAAGTGAGTTTGAAGCATTAAAATTACCTCTAGTAGCTCAATTTTGAAAAATCAAAACTTTGGTGATTTTAGTGTTCTTGAGGATTTGATGATGAAATCTAACATTTGGATGCAAGAATAATTTTAGAACTCATGTATATTGAGTAAGAATCAACCTAAAACATCATTAACAACTTACCTTAGTTTATTGAACTTGATTTGAGCTCAAAATCACCCCTTCACCTCAAGAACCCTAACCCCCAAATACTCAAAATACTCTCCTCCCCCGACCATGTATTTATAGGCCAAGATTTCTGGGTTTCGGACGCGGCCTCGGATGCTTCGCATCCCCAGTTCACTCCTCTTCGAAGCTCGGATGCGGACCTGGATGTTATGGCAACACTTCACTGCTAGTCTTTCTTTCGGACGCGTCCCCGGATGCTTCGCATCCGCAAACTCCTCTGCCAACCTTTGGTAATGTCGTCATAACTCCTTGTAAGAATGTCCAACTGACAAACGGTTTGAAGCGTTAGAAATCAATATTACAATCAGCCCGTCGTGGTCACATGTATCAATATCACAATCCGCCCGGTATGGTCACATGCATCAATATCACAATCTGCCCGACGTGGTCACATGCATCAATATCATAATCTGCCCAGTGTAGTAGCAGACATCAATATCACTATCCACCCGGTGTGGTCAGAAGCATCAATATCACAAACCACCCGGCATGGTCACACGCATCGATATCACAATCTGCCCGACATAGTCACATACATCAATATCATAATTTGCCTGGTGTGGGCATAAGAATTAATATCACAATTCGTCCGATGTGAACACAGGCATCAATATCATAATCCACCGGGAGTGGTCACAGGCTAACAGTCCTATCCAAAACACACAGAAAGCAAAAATACAAGAATACATGTACATGATTAATAAACATCAAATTTCATACTCCTACACTGGTATAAGTTACAAGCTAAAGTGTAGGCATGTGCAAAGTGGGCTATCATAGCTTAAATCAGGAAAATACATCACTAAAGTAGCAATTATCAGGTTCAATCAGGACATTAACTTCTATGTAACCTAAAACATGGTTCAAATAGCCCACAATAGGAATACAAATATATGAACCATCACAGCATGAAGCTTAGAAATCAATCCAAGGCATATCATAGCCTAAACACTACCCCAAGCAGGATTAATGCCATGGTGCACGCACATAGGCTCAACCCCACACATGTACGCCACTCATAGCGTGTAGCTATCACAAATAACTCAGGCAACTAGTGCCTCAACCAAGTTTAGGTCAGATACATACCTCAAGCAAGCTAAATCAGTACTCTAAGAAGCCCTTCCCGCATGGATCAACCTCCGGACGGCTCGAATCTAGCCAAAATAACACAACATCATCAACAAAAGCCGTGTGAAACAATTCTAAATAATAAATCTAAGATCATGAATAAATTATGCAAAGTCAACCCAAAATGTCAACCCGGGTGTCACGACCCAAACTAATGGGCTGCGACGGGCACCCGGTGCCTTACCCAACCGAGTACCAACGTAATATATCTTTCTTATCATACCATCATAGGTAAATGGGTCAGAAGGGTCGTCATGATATAATCAGAAAAAAACATAAGAAAATACTCGACATAGGATGACCCAACATGGAATACAAACTTATACATGTGACATATAGGCCTATAAGGCCGACATGATCATTTTGTACACTCAAAATATAGGCCGACAAGGCCATACAAGTATCCATATACATGACATCTGTCTACAATCCTCTAAGAGTACATAAATGTCATAAAAGTCGGGATAGGGCCCCGCCATACCAATTAATATATGTCCAAATAATACTGACCAAATAGGCAACTCCGGAGCAAGTGGAGTGCACCAACACCTTCCGCTGCGCTGATAACCTACTAGGAGGACTGTCAACCTGTCTATCTGGACCTACGAGCATGAAACGCAGCATCACCAGGCAAAAGGGATGTCAGTACAAATATATTACCGAGTATGTAAGGCATGAAAAGTAGTATATAAAAGACATGAAAGAAACATGGGGTAAAGAACTCAACCTGTAAGTTTGAATAGCTATGTGACTCATGAAACATTTATAATGTCATGCATATGCGTACAAATGGCATATCATGCATAGGTATATGCGAACATAGCATCATCAAGCCTCTAAGGGCATCTCATTATATCATCTCGGCCTCTATGAGCGAAATCATCAACGTATACCAGCTGATTATGTGGTGGTGCATATATAATGCCATAACCTTTCCTCATACCCCATATACATATACTATATGCGTATATAACGCCATCTGGTCATGGTCAATATACATGTACAAATGAATGCAATGCATAGTGAAGTAAGTCAATACGATCTCTCGGAATGTCATGAGATCCATGAATAGACGATATGATAATAGGACATATGGGGAATCAAGAACATAGGCAACTCTAGTACTTTTAAGAATAGAATCATTTGTGAAAGTTATGTGCTTGCTCGTTTTGTTGTATCATATGGATCATGCCAAAAGGAAATAAGGGATAGCATTAACATACATTAACCCCATTGAGTCCTTAATACCTTCCAAGAAAATCTTCAAACAACTCAACTCGATCTACAATAGCATAAGGAGATTCAAAATCAGTGTTGTGTAAAGGCTATGTCCTTAACTTAAACTAGTAGCTTGTTTACGTAAATTTGGCAACATCTCCCCTGTAATAAGTGACATGTTCTGGCTAATCAAATACGACTTTGTCACTCTACAATCTGATTGGATGGAAAGAGTTTGTTCTCATCACAACTCTTCCCTCCCACAACTATAAATAGGGGTGTTCATAACCCAGGAAAGATACCAGAAGTTATGACAAGAAACAAGAAAGAGCTCATGGATCAAACGCCGTAAATTTCTCTACACATTTCAAGCTTCAAGCAATCAAGTTCAAGCTCAAGAATGGAGAACAAATAAAGATTCAAGGAGTACGAGTTCAAATCAGTTGACACAACCTAAAATCCATTAAAGGTCGTGATGACGCCTAACACCGCTGTCGGGCAAGCCAACAATAAACGATTGCCTTAATTACTCATTTTAGTATTTGAAATCATAGTTTTCTTTAATTACATAGTATAAAATGGGATTTACAAGTGAATAAAAATATTTTTGCAACTACATTAATGAATAACCAGTAAGCACCCCCAAAACCCAGTGTGACAAGTGCATGAGCATTAACTAGGAAGTAAAATAAAATACAACATCTGTCTGGAATACAAATTAGACAGGAAGATATAAATAACCCTAAGGGAGACTCTGCTGGATGCGGATCGTAACATGAAATGCAGCTCAGAGTAAGTCCCCACATCATCCGCGCATCCGCGCCCAAAGGACACCAAACGTAAATGTACCTACACAAAAATGTGCAGCAATTGTAGTATCAGTACGTAAATCAACGTGTACCTAGTAAGTATCTAGCCTAACCCCGGAGGAGTAGTGATGAGGGGTCGACATTGACACTTACTAGTGGTCCAATAATATCAGGTACAGTAAGGAGGTGAACAAATATGAGACAGAGTAAATAAACAAAATAAAGAAGTGTAAATATGCGGTACAATTCCCCTCTTTACAATAAACTCAAGCTCTTAATTAGCAAATTCCTCCTCAACTGAATCATATATATATATATATAGGTGTAATGGACCTCCCCAAATAGGTTGTTATAATTCAAATCAGGAAAAACTCTCAGGTACAGTGGCTTTTCGCCAAATATTACGCACGATTCCATGAGGATATATAATAGAAATGCCGAGGCAAATGGCCTGATCCCATTATAATATGTGCACTGCCGAGGGTCGAATGGCACGAACCATAGATGTATCTATTAAACTGTCGAGGCAAACGGCCCGATCCCATTAGAATAAGAAGCTTAAAGGGGTCCTTGACCCCCACTCACGAATAAACATATAAGTTATAATTTGTAAGGAAAATCGTTCGATGAAAACGCTTAAGGCATGAGAAATCCATAAGAGGAACACCATTATTACGTGGCAAATAATGAAACTCGCGAAATTTCTACAATAGCAAGTATATCACTCTATGCATGTCCAGTCCCAAGTCGTAATGCGAAATAATATAATTAAACGAGCAAGGATAACCCTTATAGTACAAGTACAACATGGTGTGACCCTAAGTCTAATAACATGAACCTAACTACGTACGGACTCTCGTCACCTCGTGCGTACGTAGTCCCTGCAATAAGTTGCACATATTCAATATATCACCTAAGGGTAGTTTCTCCCTCATAGAGTTAGACAGGAGACTTACCTCATTCCGAAGTTCTATAACTGGCTCCAACGTCGCTCTCTAACACCTCAAACCGGTACCAGTCGCTCCAAAACTAGCCAATCAATGTGCACATCCATAAATACATACTCAAATGCTTATTATAAATCAAATTATAACAATTTCCAGCTCCGCTCAAGGAATCGATAAAGCAAATCTCGGGCCCACGTGCCCGGATTCAGAAAATGTTCGAAGATAATCATTAACCATAACACTACGAACTCAAATACATGATTTATTTCCAATTCCATGCCCAAATTCGTGGTCAAAATCCAAGAATACAAATTTTTAGGTTTTTCTTCAAAATTCCAATTTCTACTAATTTCCATGTTTAAATCCATATATAAACCAAGTATTAACTTGCAATAGGTGGGAATCACTTATCTTGACAAGGATGATGAAAAGCTCCCCTTTAAGCTCTCCAACAATCGCCCAACCAATAGAAAACAATGAAGGAAAATGGCCAAACCCACATACTTGAAGAAGCCTCACTACCCAGCACGAATTCCGCTTCTGCGGTGAGAAGGTCGCTTCTGCGACAGTCGCTTCTGAGGCTCTAAGTATTGCACCTGCGAGAAACCAAGCCAAGGTCGCTGGCCGCTTCTGCGGCCTTCATGCGCATCTGCGCCCATGCTTCTGTGCCGCCCACTCCGCAGGTGCGGTCCCGCTTGTACGGCGAGATGACTGTATCTGCGATCTCAGCACTGTCCAATGAAAATCTGCATCGGCGTCCCCTCTTGGCCACATCTGAGTCTATGCACCTACGGCCAAAACCTCATAGGTGCAGTTACACCAGAAGACACATGCTTCAGCTCTTCCTCCAAGTCCAAACTCGATTCGTTGATCATCCGGAATCCACCTGAGGCCCTCGGGACTTCAACCAAATATACCAATACGTCCCAAAACACAGTACGAACTTATTCGATGTCTCAAATCACGCCAAACAACATCAAAACTATGAATTGCGCATCGATTCAAGCCTAATGAACTATTAAACTTCTAACTTCCACATCAAATGCCAAAACCTATCAAATCACGTACGATTGATCTAAACTTTTGCACCTAAGTCCTAAATGACACTATGGGCTTATTCCAACTTTCGGAATCAAGATCCGACCTTGATGTCAAAAAGTCCACCCCCGGTCAAACTTCCAAAAACCTCCAACTTTCAACTTCTGCCAAATGACCTATGGACCTCCAAATCCATATCTGGGCATGCTCCTAAGACCAGAATCGCCATACGGAGCTTTCCAGGCTCGAAATTCCAAACGGACATCGATGACATTAAAATTCACTTCAACCCAAATTTATAAAATTCTTCTAAAATGCCAACTTTCCATAATGAGCGTTGAAAGCTCCCGGGTCATCCAAAACTCGATCCGGACATATGCCAAATTCCAATATAATCATACAAACCAATTAGAACCCTAAAACCCCGATTCCGAGTTCGTTTACTCAAGAATCAGACTTTAGTCAATTCTTCCAATTTATAGCTTCCAAAATTAGAATTTTCCATCTAAGTTAGCCTCAAACTTCCCGAAATTCCATTCCGACCATACGTGCAAGTCATAATACCTGAAAGTGAAGCTAGTCATAGCCTCAAACCACATAATGACGTGCTAGGGCTCAAAATGACCGGTCGGGTCATTAAATTCTCTCCCACTTAAACATACGATCGCCCTCAAACGTGCTAAGAACTGCTCCGGAGTTGTCCAAAATCACTGTTAAACACCTCGTGCACCTATATGTGCCACCACAACCCAGTTGAGTACATTAGCTCTAGCCAGACTGAAGATCCTTCCTGCTACCTAGCTAACAAGCTTTAGAACCAAATTCCAACATCCGAATTTCTCCATGATACCATATTCTAACACACGAACACCGTATCAATCACCAGACACTGTACCAAAACATGATAGTATACCCTTACTGAATTCACAACATGTACCGCATAATTCAGATGACCATAATGACATCCCCTGACCACAATAGCTAAACTTTCACGAATCGGGTGCCCACAATACACTTCATGACACCTATAAGTACTATTACAACTCTCGCAATATTGCCACGACGAACAAGACGGGTAGAAACATATAATCACCTGCCGAATCAATGATTCGTGGAGTCTCTCCTCCTGACAAGAACCATTACCTCACTCTGAACTAAATAATGATATTTTCTATTTAATGCACCTTATATAAATCTGGTCACAGTAATTTCAGTTTTAATAATCTCGTCTCACCCAGTACAAACTGCTCTAGCAATAAGCCATCTTAGGCACTGCCAAAAGTCTTATACGGCCCCCACAATGCGCCAATAAGCTACAACTCGAATGTGATACATAAGGAAAACGAACTCTGGAGAAGAACTACCCGGCCCGCATAACAAATAAAATAGCCATCAAATACTATGAGCCTTTCTCGGAGGTAAGAAACAGGACACACAAAATAAATATAAGGAACCGTGCTTAATCATCTCACTGTTGCGGCGTGTAACCTGATCCACACATGATACCGTTGCGGTGTGCAACCCGATCCAACTAATATACCTGTGGCGGCGTGCCACCCAATCCGCACATAACCATAAAGAAGAAAAGACACATCAAGCCGTAACGCTTATACTCACAAAATGCCCGAATATCAACCACAAGCACGCCAAGTGCATAATATAAATCCTGGGGACACGGATAGCGCCATACGCTATAAAACTCGAGCATAACTAAGGTGAAATAAATGACATGAATCTCGAGAGCCATACTGCTCATATAACACCACAAGCTACACGGGACCACAACACACGTGCGAATAATCAAGTCGTCTCACAACCCAACGGCACAATAGAGGACTACATGGAATAGCTGACGATGGAAATAACATCCAATGCCCGAAGACTCATCCATAAGAAATGCTATGTTGGATGAACACACTCGGCCTGGTGTAGAGCACACATCCACTTTTAGACCCATCAACGGACCTTGATCTGATTTTGACCAGGCCATACTGGGTTACTAACCTTTTAATGATCCACAATAACCCTACCCATGACATATAAGAACATACGTCAAATCCGAAACAATTCACACAATCCACAAAATAAGGAATAGAGTCTTACGGATCAGTACTAAGACATTTGTACTTATCTACAAGAGGCTACAGGGCTATTAGGAGAACTTTCCTTCTTGATTCCTCAACGTGCGATTTGATTCCTTTGAGGCTTATACCTTTATTTTCTTTCTACTCATTCTTGTACGGTGTTGAGCACTCATGTCAATTCGGCACCGAGGAGTTGTAGTGGTACTACAGACGTGGAGCAGGATGTTTCTCCATGTGCATTCAAGTGAGTTATTATCGTCTTCTGGCAGAAGGATGTTCTGTCATTTCAGCTCAATATCTATATTTCGGATGGTTTTGAGGCTATGAACGGGTTGCTATGATGTTCATGAGTTATTATCTCATGGTATTGACAAAATAGTGGGGTGCTCATTTATGTGTCGACACAGTGAATGACTTGAAAGGAGGATTTTTCAGCGCATGATGTAGAGGTTCGGTGTTTAATTCCAGTAAAGGAAAGGTAATTGTACTATGAATGTTCAGGTTTGGGGTTGATTGAGTAACGAGACTTGATATTTTTAAGTGTGGTTTAGTTCCCAATTTTGATGTGGTGTCATCGCCCTTATTAAACATGTTAAGGTTCACCGGTGTTATGGTCTTCTTCAAATTGCCTTTGGGGTAGGGTATTGTGAAATGGTGCCTGAGAAGCGGTTGTAAGAGATAGCAAAGTGTAGCGATTTTGGAATCAAATCGGTATTTCCATTCTTGATGGCTCGAGAAGGATGATATTCTAGGAGGCTTAGAGTTGGTGGCAATTTATTAGATAAAGTGCTACAGAGATGGATTCAGATTTGAGGCAACAATTGGGCAGCGAAGGATGAGAAAGGACTTGTGGGGAGGTATCTTTCGGTGGTTGAATTGCTAGAGGGTCAAGTATGAAAAACGGAAGACGATAAGTTGCTTAAAGGAGAGGGTTTGACCAAAGTGGGAGAGTGGCAGAGTAGCATATGAGTTCCGTGGTAGGATGGCCACACGCCTTGGGGAAAGTTTGGAGCCATTTGGGAATTCATGGTAGATAGTGACTAGGTCCATAGAATTTATTTGGATGCAATATGACTTCGAGTTTGGAATGTATTGTTGGACTTTCAGTGATGTCAACGGGGTAGGAGGAATCTTAGTGGGTTCCAGGGTTATGTAATTGCAACTTCAAGCTAAGTGGGGGAACCTCACCGTCTACAATCACATCGCGTGGGAGTCTGCTTGTGCCGTTTCTGGTTATTGGTTTATTGGTGGGTTATCATGACTAAGTAAAGAAATCATCAATGGTAATTCGAGCAAAGGATTTGAGGAATATGTGCTATATTTGGCCTTATCGATTTGTGTTCAGGTTTTGGGAAGACTCAGAATTTATACTTTGTATGGATGTGATGTACAAGGAAAAGGAATTTAGTCGGTTGCTTCTTTGATATGGTGTTCACGTGCTAAAAGAGCCTTGGAGTTGATTATATTCGGGACCATGTCAGAATGGGTGACCCTCAACAACGGTCCTAGTGGGTTCAAAAATTAAAGTGCGGTTTTTGAGTCCGTGGTGTGGTTAAGTATCGAGCTTTGCAGTGGCTTATGAAAGGGACTTGGAATATTCTATGTAATCATCGGTCTGCGGTGCAATATTGGAGATATGGGAGAAAATAACTTTGGATTCATAGAGGGATTATAAGAATGGGTGTACCGGTTGAAGGTGCGAATGTGCGCACGAGGAGGGTATGAGATAGTTCATGGATTTTGAGACAATGCGGTCTTATGAAATAAGATTACTCAGGATGAGTGCGGATTGGGTTCGTTATATTTTTGGATGGAGCTATTATTATTTCTAAGACAAGTCCAAAGTAAATTAGAAGTAGTTGGTTCGGTTAGCAATGGTTGAATCGGCATGATGATGGCAATGATCAGTTCCTTCAGCGTATTACGTTATGCAAGTGATTTGTGGTGGTACGTACGAGGCTTGACGGTCGCCGTAATTTGATTTATTTGGAGGTATTCGATTATAATGGCCTATTATGTGTAGATGGATCCCGAAAGATTTATGGTGGTTTAGACCACTACTTGAGGATTGTATTTTTTGCGGTTATGGGAATTCATTCACGTGTTGCAATGGTTCTACTGAAATGAGTTAAGTGAAAGGTTTATATATGATGGAGTGTTTATTCTAGTAGTAGTTAAGGAGTTATGATGGCATTCTTGTACTCTCGCGTATTGGCATGTTAGGTGCAGTGAGCAACATGGGAATCGGAAGTTGAGGATCAAGGTTGCATTTCGGTGTAGACAAGAATGTCACAAGCCCGGATGAGCAAGAAAGAATTCAGATGTTTAGAGTAAGTTAGTATTGTCTTTAGCGCCACTTGAAATCATTGTCCTGTGTAAGAGGCTTTGTGTACTAATTTGTGGGTTCTCGATTTACTTTACAACACTAGTATGGTCGGTGGTATTGATATGCAGACTTTGCTAACTGGTGCGGAAAGTTGTGGGGGCGTATCCCACGGGAAAATTGTGTAAGTGCAACATGTTAGTCACTTGATTGTTAATTATTAAAATCGGGTATGGAAGTTACGGTAATATTGCAAATGCGAGAGTTTATGCCTGAGAGGCATTCTATTCCTTGGGTTGTGGACTGTGTGAGTTGTTCCGGATTTGACACGGGCCGAGTAGTTCTTCTCTAGAGTTCGTTTTCTTTATGTATCACAAGGTATTATGACTTGCACGTATGGTCGGAATTAAGTTTCGGGAAGTTCGGGGTTGACTTAGATGAAAAATTCTAATTTTGGAAGCTTTAAGTTGAAAGAATTGACTAAAGTCTAAATTTTGAGTAAATGAACTCGGAATCGGGATTTGAAGGTTTCAATAGGTTCGTATGATGATTTTGGACTTGGACATATGTCCAGATCGGGTTTTGGATGACCCGAGAGCATTTCAGCGCTCATTGGGGAAAGTTGGCATTTTAGAAAAAATTTATAAATTTGGGTTGAAGTGTATTTTAATGTCATCGATGTCCGTTTGGAATTCTGAGCCTGGGAATATCTCCGTATGGCAATTCTGGTCTTAGGAGAGTGTCCGGATGTGGATTTGGATGTCCGTAGGTCATTTTGGGGTCATTTGGCGGAAGTTGGAAGCTGGAGATTTTTGGAAGTTTGACCGGGGGTGGACCTTTTTATATCATGGTTAGATCTTGATTACGAAGTTGGGATAAGTCTGTAATGTCATTTAGGACTTGGGTTCAAAATTTGAGGTCAATCGAACATGATTTGATAGGTTTCGGCATCGGGTATGGAAGTTAGAAGTTCAATAGTTCATTAGGCTTGAATCGATGCGCAATTCGTAGTTTCGATGTTGTTTGGCGTGATTTGAGGCCTCGACTAAGTTCGTAATGTGTTTTGGGACATGTTGGTAAATTTGGTTGATGTCCCGAGGGCTTCGGGTGGATTTCGGATGATCAACGGATTGAGATTGGACTTGGAAGAAAAGTTGAAGCATCTGTCTTCTGGTGCAACCGCACCTGTGAGGTTTTGGCCGCAAGTACGGAGCCGCAGATGCGGATTTTCATTGGATAGTGCTGAGACCGCATATGTGGTCATCTCGTTGTAGAAGCGACACCGCACCTGCGGAGTGGGCGGCGCAGATACGCATAAGGGCCGCAGAAGCGGCCAGCGACCTTGGCTTGGTTTCTCGCTGGTGCGAGACTTAGAGCCGCAGAAACGACTGTCGCAGAAGCGATTGTTGCAGAAGCGACCTTCGCACCGCAATCTAAATGATTCCCACCTATTGTATGTTAAATACTTGGTTTACTTATGGATTTAAACATGGAAATTAGTAGAAATTGGAATTTTGTAGAAAAACCTAGAAATTTGTATTCTTGGATTTTGACCACGAATTTGGGCATGGAATTGGGAATAAATCATGTATTTGAGTTCGTAGTGTTATGGGTAATGATTATCTTCGAACATTTTCAGAATCCTGGCATGTGGGCCAGTGGGTTGTTTTATCGATTCTTCGAGCGGAGTTGGAAATTGTTATAATTTGATTTATAATAAGCATTTGAGTATGTATTTATGGATGTGCACATTGATTGACTAGTTTTGGAGCGACGGGCACCGGTTTAAGGTGTTAGAGCGGCGTTAGAGCCAGTTACAAAACTTCGAAACGAGGTAAGTCTCATGTCTAACTCTACGAGGGGAAAACTACCCTTAGGTGATATATTTAATATGTGCAACTTGTTGCGGGGAAAACGTACGTAAGAGGTGACGAGAGTTCGTACGTAGTTAGGTTCATGTTATTGTCCGGGTAGACTTAGGGTCACACCATGTTGTACTTGTACTATAGGGATTATCCTTGCTCGTTTAATTATTTTATTTTGCATTATGATTTGAGACTAGGCATGCGTAGAGTGATATACTTGCTATTGTAGAGATTTTGCGAGTTTCATGATTTGCGCATAATAATGGTGTTCGTCTTATGGATTTCTCACACGTTATGAGTTTTCATCGAATGATTTTCCTTAAAAATTATAACTTATATGTTTATTCGTGAGTGGGGGTCAAGGAGCCGTTTAAGCTTCTTATTCTAATGGGATCGGGTCGTTCGCCTTGGCAAGATTTATGTATCACACTCTCATGGGAGCGGGTCGTTCGCCTCGGCAGTTTATTAGATCCATCTATGGCTCATGCCATTCGACCCTCGGTAGTGCACAAATTATAATGGGATCGGGTCGTACGCCTTGGCATTTCTATAAAATATCCTCATGGAATCATGCGTAATATTTGGCGAAAAGCCAGTGTACCTGTGATTTTTTCCTGATTTGAATGATAACAACCTAATTGGGGAGGTCCATTACACCTATATATTTGTGCTCCGGTTGAGTAGGAATTTTCTGATTTAGAGGTTGAGTTTATTTTAAAGAGGGGAATTGTACCACATATTTACACTTGTTTATTTTGTTTATTTACTCTGTCTCATATTTGTTCACCTCCTTATTGTACCTGATATTATTGTACCACTAGTAAGTGTCGATGTCGACCCCTCGTCACTACTCCTCCGGGATTAGGCTAGATACTTACTGGGTACACGTTGATTTACGTACTCATACTACACTTGCTGCATATTTTTGTGCAGGTACATTTACGTCTGGTGGTCCTTTGGGCGCAGAGGCACGGATGAAGCGAGGACCTACCGTGAGCTGCATTTCATGTTATGATCCGTAGCCAACAGAGTCTCCCACATGGTTATTTATATCTTCCTGTCTAATTTGTATTTCGGATAGATGTTGTATTTTCTTTTACTTCCTAGTTGATGTTCATGCACTTGTGACACCAGGTGTTGGGGATGCTTACTTGTTATTCATTAATGTAGTTGCGATAATATTTTTATTCACCTGTAAATCCCATTTTGTACTATGCTATTAAAGAAAACTATGATTTCAAATACTAAAATGAGTAATTAAGGCAATCATTTATTGTTGGCTTGCCGAACAGCGGTGTGAGGCGCCATCACGATCTTTAATGGATTTTGGTTCGTGACAACTTTCTCTAAACTACCCTTAGGTGATATATTTAATATTTGCAACTTGTTGCGGGGACTACGTACGCATGAGGTGACGAGAGTCCGTACGTAGTTAGGTTCATGTTATTGTCCGGGTAGACTTAGGGTCACACCTGTTGTACTTGTACTATAGGGATTATCCTTGCTTGTTTAATTATTTTATTTCACATTACGACCTGATACTAGACATGCGTAGAGTGATATAGTTGATATTGTAGAGATTTCGCGAGTTTCATGATTTTCCATGTAATAATGGTGTTCCTCTTACGGATTTCTCACGCGTTAAGCGTTTTCATCGAACGATTTTCCTTCAAAATTATAACTCATATGTTTATTTGTGAGTGGGGGTCAAAGACCCGTTTAAGATTCTTATTCTAATGGGATCGGGTCGTTCGCCTCGGCAGGATTTATGTACCACACTCTCATGGGAACGGGCTGTTCGCCTCGGTAGTTTATTAGATGCGTCTATGGTTCGTGCCGTTTGACCCTCGGTACTGCACAGTTTATAAAGGGATCGGGTCGTACGCCACGGCATTTCCATAAAATATCCTCATGGAATCGTACGTAATATTTGGCAAAAAGCCAGTGTACCTGTGAGTTTTTCCTGATTTGAATGATAATATCCTATTTGGGGAGGTCCATTACACCTATATATATATATATATATATATATGCTCTGGTTGAGGAGGAATTTGCTAATTGAGAGGTTGAGTTTATTGTAAAGAGGGGATTTGTACCACATATTTACACTTGTTTAATTCATTTATTTACCCTGTCTCATATTTGTTCACCTCCTTACTGTACCTGATATTATTGGACCACTAGTAAGTGTCGATGTCGATCCCTCGTCACTACTCTTCCGGGGTTAGGCTGGATACTGTACTGGGTACACGTTGATTTACGTATTCATACAACACTTGTTGTACATTTACGTCTAGTGGTCCTTTGGGCGTGGAGGCGCGGATGATGCGGAGACTTACCGTGAGCTGCATTTAATGTTACGATTCGCATCCAGCAGAGTCTCCCTCAGGGTTATTTATATCTTTCTGTCTAATTTATATTCCGGACAGATGCTTTATTTTATTTAACTTCCTAGTTGATGCTCATGCACTTGTGACATCGGGTTTTTGGGGTGCTTACTTGTTATTCATTAATATAGTTGCGAAAATATTTTTATTCACTTGTAAATACCATTTTGTACTATGTATTTATAGAAAACTATGATTTCAAATACTAAAATGAGTAACTAAGGAAATCATTTATTGTTGGCTTGCCCGACAGCGATGTTAGGCGCCATCACGACCTTTAATGGATTTTGGGTCATGACAACTTGCTCTAAACTACCCTTAGGTGATATATTTAATATGTGCAACTTGTTGTGGGTAGTACGTACGCACGAGATGATGAGAGTCCGTACGTAGTTAGGTTCATGTTATTGTCCGGGTAGACTTAGGGTCACACCATGTTGTACTTGTATTATAGGGATTACCCTTGCTCGTTTAATTATTTTATTTCGCATTACGACTTGAGACTGGACATGCGTAGAGTGATATACTTGCTATCGTAGAGATTTCGCGAGTTTCATGATTTGCCACGTAATAATGGTGTTCCTCTTACGGATTTCTCACACGTTAAGAGTTTTCATCAAACGATTTTCCTTAAAAATTATAACTCATATGTTTATTCGTGAGTGGGGGTCAAGGACCCGTTTAAGCTTCTTATTCTAATGGGATCGGGCCGCTCGCCTCGGCAAGATTTATGTACCACACTCTCATGGGAGCGGGTCGTTCGCCTCGGCAGTTCATTAGATGTATCTATGTCTCCTACCGTTCGACCCTCGGTAGTGCACAGATTATAATGGGATCGGGTTGTACGCCTCGGCATTTCTATAAAAATCCTCATGGAATCACGCGTAATATTTGGCGAAAAGCCAGTGTACCTGTGATGTTTTCCTGATTTGAATTATAACAACCTATTTGGGGAGGTCCATTACACCTATATATATATATATATATATATATATATATATATATATATATATATATATATATATATATATATATATATATGCGCTCCGGTTGAGGAGGAATTTGCTAATTGAGAGCTTGCGTTTATTGTAAATAGGAGAATTGTACCACATATTTACACTTGTTTATTTCGTTTATTTACTCTGTCTCATATTTGTTCAACTCCTTCTTGTACCTGATATTATTGGACCACTAGTAAATGTCAATGTCGACCCCTCGTCACTACTCCCCCGGGGTTAGGCTAGATACTTACTAGGTACATGTTCATTTACGTACTCGTACTATACTTGCTGCCCATTTTTTGCAGGTACATTTACGTCTGGTAGTCCTTTGGGCATGGAGGCGCGGATGATGCGGGAAATTACCGTGAGCTGCATTTCATATTATTATCCACATCTAGCAGAGTCTCCCTCCAGGTTATTTATATCTTCCTGTCTAATTTGTATTTCAGACAGATGTTGTATTTTATTTTACTTCCTAGTTGATGCCCATGCACTTGTGACACCAGGTTTTGGGGGTGCTTACTGGTTGTTCATTAATGTAGTTGAAAAAATATTTTTATTCACTTGTAAATCCCATTTTGTACTATGCAATTAAAGAAAACTATGATTTCAAATTCTAAAATGAGTAATTAAGGCAATCATTTATTGTTGGCTTGCCCGACAGCGGTGTTAGGTGCCATTACAACGTTTAATGGATTTTGGATCGTGACAACTTGGTATCAGAGCATTAGGTTCACATGGGTCTCATGAGTCATGAGCAAGATTAGTAGAGTCTTGTGGATCGGTATTGAGACGTTTGTACTTATCTTCGAGAGGTTACAAGGCGGTTAGGAGCACTTCCCTTCTTGATTCCTCATCGTGTGATTTGATTCCTTTGAGGCGTATGCCTTTATTTTCTTCCTACTCATTCTTGTACAGTGTTGAGCACTCATGTCAATTGGGCACCGAGGAGTTGCAGTGGTACTACAGACATGGAGCAGGATGTTTCTCCCCGCGCATTCGAGCGAGTTATTATCGTCTTCTTGCAGAAAGATGTTCTTTTATTTCAGCTCAGTAGCTATATTTCGGATGGTTTTGAGGCTATGCACAGGTTTCTATGATGTTCATGAGTTATTATCTCGCGGTATTGATGTAAAGTCGGGGTGCTCGTTTATGTGCCGACATACTGAATGACTTAAAAGGAGGATTTCTCATTGCATGATGTAGAGGTTCGGCATTTAATTCCAGCAAAGGAAAGGTAATCATACTATGAATGTTCAGGTTTGGGGTTGATGGAGTAACGAGACTTGATATTTTCGAGCGTGGTAGAGTTCTCAATTGTGATGTGGTGTCATCACACTTGTTAAATGCGTTAAGGTTCGCCGGTGTTATGGTCTTCTTCAAATTGCCTTCGGGGCAGGGTGTTGTGAAATTGTGCCAGAGAAGCGGTTGTCAGAGATAGCAGAGTGTACCGATTTTGGAATTGAATCGGTATTTCTATTGTTGATGGCTCGAGAAGGATGATTTTCTAGGAGGCTTAGAGTTGGTGGCAATTTATTAGATAAAGTGCAACAGAGATGGATTCGTATTTGAGGCAACAATTGGGCAGCGAAGGATGAGGAAGGACAGGTGGGAAGGTGTCTTGCGGTGGTTGAATTGCTAGAGGGTCAAGTATGAAAAACGTAAGTCGAGAAGTTGCTTAAAGGAGAGGGTTTGAACAAAGTGGGAGAGTGGCAGAGTAGCATATGGGTTCCATCGTAGGATGGCCACACGCCTCGAGGAAAGTTTGGAGCCATTTGAGAATTCATGGTGGATAGTGACTAGATCCACAGAATTAATCTGGATGCAACATGACTTCGAGTTTGGAATGCATTATTGGACTTTCAGTGATGTCAATGGGGTAGGAGGAATCTTTGTGGGTTTCAGGGTTATGTAATTGCAACTTCAAGCTAAGTGGGGGAGCCCCACCGTCTACAATCGGATCGCGTGGTTGTCTGCTTGTGCGAGATGACTAAGGAAAGAAAACATCAGTGGTAATTCGAGCAAAGTATTTGAGGAATGTGTGCTATATTTGGTCTTATCGATTCGTGTTTAGGTTTTGGGAAGACTAAGAGTTTATGCTTCGTGTGGATGTGATGTACAAGGAAAGGGAATTCAGTCGGTTGCTTCTTTGAGAGGGTGTTCACATGCTAGCAGAGCCTTGGAGTTGATTATATTCGGGACCAAGTCAGAGTGGGTGACTCTCAACAACGGTTCTATTGGGTTCAAAAATTAAAGTGCGGTGCCCAAAGGTTTCGAGTCTGTGGTGTGGTTAAGTATCGAGCTTTGCAGTGGATTATGAAAGGGACTTGGAATGTTCTATGTTATCATCGGTCTGCGGTGAAACATTGGAGATATGGGAGAAAATAACTTCGGATTCGTAGAGGGAATATCAGAATGGGTGTACCGATTGAAGGTGCGAATGTGCGCACAAGGAGGGTATAAGATAGTTCGTGAATTTTAAGACAATGTGGTCTTATGAAATAGGGTCACTCAGGATGAGTGCGAATTGGGTTCGTTATATTTTTGAATGGATCTATTATTATTTCTAAGGCAAGTCCAGAGTAAATTAGAAGAAGTTGGTTCGGTTAGCAATGGTTGAATCGGCATGAAGATGGTAATGATCAGTTTCTTCAGCGTGTTAAATTATGCAAGTGATTTGTGGTGGTACGTGCGAGACTTGACAACCGCCGTAATTTGATTTATTTGGAGGTATTCGATTATAATGGCATGTTATGTGTAGATGGATCGCGGAAGAGTTATGATGGTTTAGACCACTACTTGAGGATTGTACTTTCTGCGGTTATGGGAATTCATTCGCGTGTTGTAATGGTTCTCCTTAAATCAGTTAAGTGAAAGGTTTCTATATGATGGAGTGTTTATTCTATTAGTGGTTAAGGAGTTATGATGGAATTCTTATACTCTCGCATATTGGCATGTTAGGTGCAGTGAGCGGCATGGGAATTGGAAGTTGAGGATCAAGGTTGCGATTCAGTGTAGACAAGAATGTCACGGGCTCGGATGAGCAAGAAAGAATTCAGATGTTTAGTGTAAGCTGGTATTATCTTTAGCGCCACCTGAAATTGTTGTCCTGTGTAGGAGGCTTTGTGTACTAATTTGCGAGTTCTCGATTTGCTTTACAGCACTAGTATGGCCGGTGGTATGGATATGCAGACTTTGCTACCTGGTGTGGAAGGTCGTGGGGGCGTAACCCACGGGAAGATTGTGTAAGTGCGACATATTAGTCACTTGATTGTTAAAGATTGAAACCGAGTATGGAGGTTACGGTAATATCGCAAATGCGAGAGTTTATGCCTGAGAGGCATTCTATTCCTTGGGTTGTGGACTATGTGAGTTGTTCCGGATTTGACGGATGTTCTTACGTGTCATGGGTAGGGTTATTGTGGATCCTTGAAAGGTTATTAACCCAGTATGGCATGGTCAGAATCGGCTCAAGGTCCGTTAATGGGTCTAAAGGTGGATGTGTGCTCTACACCAGGTCGAGTGTGTTCATCCAGCATAGCATTTCTTATGGAGGAGTCTTCAGGCATTGGATGTTAATTCCGTCTTCAGCTATTCCATGTAGTCCTCTATTGTGTCGTTGGGTTGTGAACGGCTTGATTATTCGCACGTGTGTTGTGGTCTCGTGTAGCTTGTGGTGTTATATGAGCAGTATGGTTCTCGAGATTCGAGTCATTTATCGCACCTAAGTTGTACTTGGGTTTTGTAGTGTATGGCGCTATTCATCTCCCCGTGATTTTTATTATGCACTTGGCGTGCTTGTGGTTGATATTCGGGCATTTTGTGAGTATAAGCGTTACGGCTTGATGTGTGTTTTTTTTTATGGTTATGTGCGGATCGGGTCATACGCTGCCACAGGTATATTGTTTGGATCGGGTTGCACGCCGCAACGGTATCATGTGTGGATCGTGTAGCACGCCGCAATAGTGAGAAGATTAAGCACGGTTCCTTATATTTATTTTGTGTGTCATGTTTCTTACCTCTAAGAAAGGCTCATAGTATTTGATGGTCGTCTTATTTGTTACGCGGGCCGGGTAGTTCTTCTCTAGAGTTCGGTTTCCTTATGTATCACATTCGAGTTGTAACTTGTTGGTGCATTGTGAGCGTCGTATGAGACTTTTGGCAGTGCCTTAGATGGCTTATTGCCAGAGCAGTTTGTACTGGGTGAGACGAGATTATTAGAACTGAAATTAGTGTGACCATATTTATATAAGGTGCATTAAAGAGAAAATATCGTTATTTAGTTCAAAGTGAGGTAATGGTTCTTGTCAGGAGGAGAGACTCCACGAATCATTGATTCGGCAGGTGGTTATGAGTTTTTACCCATCCTTTTCATCGTGGCAGTATTGCGAGAGTTAGAATAGTACTTATAGGTTTCATGAGGTGTGTTGTGGGCACCCGATCCGTGAAATTTCAGCTATTATGGTCAGGGGATGTCATTATGGTCATGTGAATTATGCAGTGCAGGGTATGAATTCAGCAAGGGTATATTATCATGTTTTGGTACAGTGTCTGGTGATTGATACGGTGATCATGTGTTAGAATCTGGTATCGTGGAGAATTTCGGATGTTTGAATTTGGTTCTAAATCTTGTTAGCTAAGGTAGTAGGAAGCATCTTCAGTCTGGCTCGAGCTAATGTGCTCAACTATATTATCCTTAGCACATTCGAGGACAAACGTATGTTTAAGTGGGAGAGAATGTAACGACCTGACCGGTCGTTTTGAGCCCTAGCACATCGTTCGGTGGTTTGACGCCATGAGTAGCTTCACTTCAGGTATTAAGACTTGCACGTATGGTCGGAACTGAATTTCGGGAAGTTTGGGGCTAACTTAGTTGGAAAATTCTAATTTTGAAAGCTTTAAGTTGGAAGAATTGGCTAAAGTTTGTTTTTTGTGTAAACGAACTCGGAATCGGGATTTAAAGGTTCTAATAGGTTCGTATGATAATTTTGGACTTGGGCATATGTCCGGATCGAGTTTTGGATGAGCCGGGAGAGTTTAAGCGCTCATTGTGGAAAGTTGGCATTTTAGAAGAATTTTATAAATTTGGGTTGAAATGTATTTTAAGGTCATCGATGTCCGTTTGGAATTCCGAACTTGGGAATAGCTCTGTATGGCGATTCTGGTATTAGGAGCACGTCCGGATGTGGATTTGGAGGTCTATATGTCATTTTGGGGTCATTTGGCAGAATTTGGAAGTTGCAGGTTTTTGAAGTTTGACCGGGGGTGGACTTTTTGATATCAGGGTCAGATCTTGATTACGGAAGTTGAAATAAGTCTGTAATGTCATTTAGGACTTGTGTGCAAAATTTGAGGTCAATCGGACGTGATTTGATAGGTTTCGGCATCGGATGTGGAAGTTAGAAGTTCAATAGTTCTTTAGGCTTGAATCAATGCACAATTCGTAGTTTCGATGTTGTTTGGCGTGATTTGAGGCCTCGACAAAGTTCGTAATGTGTTTTGGGACGTGCTGGTATATTTGGTTGATGTCCCGAGGGCCTCGGGTGGATTCTGGATGATCAACAAATCGAGTTTGGACTTGGAAGAAGAGCTGAAGCATCTGTCTTCTGGTGTAACCGCACCTGCGAGGTTTTGGCCACAGGTGCGGAGCCGCATAAGCGGCCAAGAGGGGGCGCAGATGCAGATTTTTGTTGGACAGTGCTGAGACCGCAGATGCGGTCATCTCGCCGCAGAAGCGGAACCGCACCTGCGAAGTGGGCGGCGCAGACATGCATGAGGGCCGCAGAAGCAGCCAGCGACCTTAGCTTGGTTTCTCACAGGTGCGAGACTTAGAGCCACATAAGCGATTGTCGCAGAAGCGACTTTCTCACCGCAGAAGCGGAATTCGTGTTGGGCAGTGAGGCTTCTTTAAGTACATGGGTTTGGCCATTTTCCTTCAAATGTTTCTCTTGGTTGGGCAATTTTTGGAGAGCTTCAGGGAGAGATTTTCATCATCCATGTCAAGGTAAGTGATCCCCACCTATTACAAGTTAAATACTTGGTTTATATATGGATTTAAACAAGGAAATTAGTAAAAATTAGAATTTTGAAGAAAAACCTAGAAATTTGTATTCTTGGATTTCGACCACGAATTTGGGCATGGAATTGGGAATAAATCTTGTATTTGAGTTCGTAGTGTTATGGGTAATAATTATCTTCGAAAAGTTTCGGAATCCGGGCACGTGGGGCCAAGGGTTGCTTTATTGATTCTTCGAACGAAGTTGAAAATTGTTATAATTTGATTTATAATAAGCATTTGAGTATGTAATTATGGATGTGCACATTGATTGGCTAGTTTTGGAGAGACGGGCAACAGTTTGAGGTGTTAGAGCGGCGTTGAATCCAGTTACGGAACTTCAGAACGAGGTAAGTCTCCTGTCTAACTCTCTGAGGGGGAAACTACCCTTAGGTGATATATTTAATATGTGCAACTTGTTGGTGGGACTACGTACGCACGAGGTAACGACAGTCCGTACGTAGTTAAGTTCATTTTATTGTCCGGGTAGACTTAGGGTCACATCATGTTGTACTTGTACTATAGGGATTATTCTTGCTCGTTTAATTATTTTATTTCGCATTACGACTTGAGACTAGACATGCATAGAGTTATATACTTGCTATTATAGAGATTTCGCGAGTTTCATGATTTGCCACGTAATAATGGTGTTCCTCGTACGGATTTC
Source organism: Nicotiana tomentosiformis (assembly GCF_000390325.3). NCBI lineage: Eukaryota > Viridiplantae > Streptophyta > Magnoliopsida > Solanales > Solanaceae > Nicotiana > Nicotiana tomentosiformis. The sequence continues at coordinate 176,685,691 of NC_090813.1, read as the reverse complement.
TCACGCGTTAAGCGTTTTCATCGAATGATTTTCCTTAAAAATTATAACTCACATGTTTATTCGTGAGTGGGGGTCAAGGACCCGTTTAAGCTTCTTATTCTAATGGGATCGGGTCGTTCGCCTCAACATAATTTATGTACCACACACTAATAGGAGCGGGCCGTTCGCCTCGGCAGTTTATTAGATGCATCTATGGTTCGTTCCTTTTGCCCCTCTGCAGTGCACAGATTATAATGGGATCGGGTCGTATGCCTCGGTATTTCTATAAAATATCCTCATGGAATCGTGCGTATTATTTAGCGTAAAGTTAGTGTACATATGAGTTTTTCCTGATTTGAATTATAACAACCTATTTGGAGAGGTCCATTACACCTATATATATATATATATATATATATATATATATATATATATATATATATATATGTCCCGGTTGAGGAGGAATTTGCTAATTGAGAGCTTGAGTTTATTGTATAGAGGGGAATTGTACCACATATTTACGCTTGTTAATTTCGTTTATTTACTCTGTCTCATATTTGTTCACCTCCTTACTGTACCTGATATTATAGGGCCACTAGTAAGTGTCTATGTAGACCTCTCGTCACTACTCCTCCGGGGTTAGGCTAGATACTTACTGGGTACATGTTGATTTACGTACTCATACTACACTTGCTGCACATTTTTGTGCAGGTACATTTACGTTTGGTGGTCCTTTGGGCGCGGAGGCATGGATGATGCGGGGACTTACCGTGAGCTGCATTTCATGTTACGATCTGTAGCCAGCAGCGTCTCCCTCGGGGTTATTTATATCCTCCTGTCTAATTTGTATTTCGGACGGATGCTGTATTTTATTTTATTTCCTAGTTAATGCTCATGCACTTGTGACACCGGATTTTGGGGGTGCTTACTGGTTATTCATTAATGTAGTTTCGAAAATATTTTTATTCACTTGTAAATCCCATTTTGTACAATGCAATTAAAAAAACTATGATTTCAAATGCTAAAATGAGTAATTTAGGCAATCATTTATTGTTGGCTTGCCCGACAGCGGTGTTAGGCGCCATCACGATCTTTAATAAATTTTGGATCGTGACAGTTCGGGTTAGTTGAATTCAAGATCATCGTTCGTGACAACAAATATAGATTCAAGATTAAGCTCAAAGGCCCTTGAATTTATTTTCTTTTGAAAAGAAGAATGAGGAGATTCATAGAAATTGTACACTCTATTACTTGAAATCAAATACTATGATTGTTGCAATATTTTTCTGTCTCGATTATTTTTCAGACGCAAAATTTATTGTCTACAAATTCTTGCCAATATGTTTGCAATAATTTTTTAACATATGAAAAATAAACTGCAATCACAAAAAAATTAACTGATTTCATTGATAAACATTGCGGGTTACAACTCTGTTTATCCCTTTATTCTTCCTCCGAATTGTTCTGTGTGATTCAAGGATTGGATCATCGTATTCTCGAACGTATGATGATACGGACCTCTGTAGATTCTTTGATCTCCATGAAAGTCGATCATTGTATGGACATTCTTCTTGAGGTATTTGATTATCAAGAAGAACATCTATTGATCATGATACTATTTCATGCCTTGATCCCTTTGTGAATATCCTGAGAATTTATGGGATTTTTGAGACACCTCTTCAAGGGAATATGTATTCCTATATATAGGTGTGCATTAGGTTTTAGGGTAAAGTAACCTCCAAGAAATTCTGATAGACTCCTAGGATTTCAAGAGTTTTGTAGTATCTTGAATTAAGGATTTAGCTTGATCCTTTAAAATTTCGATGTCTACAAATACCCCATACTTCAAGGTTTGTCGGGGTGTAGGCTTGCCGAAACTTAATGACGAAACTTGAAGTACTCGACCATCGCAACAAATGATTTTGGAACTTGGAGTTTTCTATTTATAGGAGAAAGAGATGAAGGGCAGAACTAGTCACACTGGGCGTGCCAGAATTTGTAGACAATAAAATTTTGCGTCGAGAAAATAGTCAAGACCAAAATATATTACAACAATCATAGTATTTGATTTCAAATATTTGAGTGTTACAATCTCTATGAATCTCCTGATTCTTCTTTTCAACAGTAAATAAATTCAAGGTCCTTTGAGCTTGATCTTGAATCTATATTTGTTGTCACGAAGGATGATCTTGAATTCAACTAGCCCGAACTTTGATTTGAACTGGTACTCCTTGAATCTTTATTTGTTCTTCGTTCTTGAGCTTGAACTTGATTTCTTGAACTTGAACTTGATTGCTTGTAGAGAAATTTATGGTGTTTGATCCACGAGCTCTCTCTTGCTTCTTGTTATAACTTCTGGTATCTTTTCTGGGTTATGAAGATCCCTATTTATAGTTGTGGGAGGGAAGAGTTGTGATGAGAACAAACTCTTTCCGGCCAATCAGATTGCAGAGTGACAAGGCCGTATTTGATTGGCCAAACATATCACTTGCACATGTGGCGCGGTTTCATTGGCCTTTTAATTTGACTTGGCATGCCTTGTCATTTTGACACGTGGCACGATCATATTGGCTCTTCCGTTTGACTTGGAGCGTCACGTCATTTGACATGTGACACCAAACTGAGTCTCTAGGAAGATGACATCTTGGGCTTAATGAAGTAGGATCATCACTTATAGCCCAATTAAATTGGCTAGCCCAATGAATTCGAACTTATTTATTCAATCCATATATATTGGACTTATATAATTAATCCAATTATATTAACTTGTAATATTTAGTTGGACATATATAGTTAAAAACAATAGTCCACATTATTTTATCGATTTAAATTCGATAAAATTTAAATGCTTACACTGTAACTTGAGAATTGTAGCCTTTCAATTTAGTTATGTTCTTGACATGAATTCAGTGAGATAAATTCGAAGATCTGTTACTCTGTGCAAATTTGCAGTGTGATTTATTTGCCTTAGGATTCTGTTTGTGTTTCAAATTCAGGGGTTCAGTTTACAGCACATGTACAGGATTCATTTTGAACTACAAAAAAGGTTAGGATGTTTATACAACCTTTAAAAAATTCATGTGGTTATTTAAACCACCCGAGGTTTGTTTAAACACTTTCTGATTGTTTAGGGTGTGTGAATCCTCACTTTATCAAATAGACGAGAACACATAGACACCGGACTGAGGTATGAAATGAAGCACGAGTTTCACTTGCTTCGTGCTCAAGCTTAGATAGAAGAGTCCACTAATCCCTTAATGAAAATTCGATTAAAGTTCAATTGAAAAAGACACAACCCTTTCTCTCACGTATCAAAATTTAAGAAGAGAGAAAAAATAAATTTCAAATTTGCGGGATCTCAAAGTGGGTAATGCTGCCGGATCTCAAAGTGGGCAATGAGTTCTTTTTATAATATTTGAAGTTTTAATATTTATCCCCAACTTTTAATAGTAATTATAATACAATTTCATACCACTTTAAGTCAACGTCCCTCTTTTTTGAAAAGAAACTTACGGGGTCTTTATTCCCAAACCTGATGTTATGCTACTACTAGTACCTTTACATCTGATTGATTAAACAGGTAGTTTAAAAATAAAGAATGAAATTTAATATGTTATAAATATATTACTCCCTTTTGTTTCAATTACGTAACATAATTTGACTGAGAAGAGAGTTTAAGAAATAAAGTTAAAATATTTGAAACTTGTGCTTTTAACTATGTCATAAGATTTTTGTGACTATAAAAGTATATTTTTAAGAATAAAAAAAATTAAGTTAAATTATCTACAAATATAGAAAGGTCTCTTTTTCTAAAAAAACTAATGAAGAAAATAGTACTACATCAAATGGAAGGGAGAGAACATATGGCACCAGCTACTTGTTTTTGTATCGGAAATTCGGAATTCAAGAAAGTATTACTATTTCAATTCAGATAGCAACATTGTCAGTATGGACTAGATAAAAACGCAATCATCAAATAATTTCTAATACAAAATCTGTCAATCTTTATAGTATACCAACAACAAAAAAAATGGTATGGATTGTTATATTGTTCAACTTTCAAAATTTCTAAGAATACTAACACTTTAACTCCTAAAATTTGATATGATGCTTTTAACTTTATACTTACTTTTCCACAAATGTCATTTTACAATTTCACTACCAATAATATGACACAAAAATTAAATTTAATTTAATTTCGTATCATGTCAAACATAATCATACAAGATGTAACTGATTGGACATTAAGAACATTGTATACGGTCAAAACTGAGTTTGCCCTTCGTATGACTAATCGAGATTGGGACATGATAGACCAAGGCTCGGCCTCGTGTAGAATCATAATGCGAACAAGGGTCGTCGAGCTCATGATCCAGAGACCGATCAAGATCGAGATCGGTCAAGATCGAGATCCAGCAAGATCTAGACCGGTCACGATCGAGGTCGGCCAAGATCGAGATCGAGCAAGTTAGAGACCGATCATGATCGAGATCGGCCAAAATTGAGGAAAGCTTATCGAGCCAAAAAATAGAAAATCGGAATATCCGCAATTGGGCGAGAATCTCGGGGGAAATCCCGGCGCATATCAAAGAGGGGCCAATTAATTAATCTATCATGGAATTCCTTAATGTATTTAGAAATTATATTAAGAATAGGACTTCCCTACTATATAAAGATGGGTCTGATTATTTATAAAGCGAGGATTCATTCAGATTCATAGAACATAAAGCAATATACTATCTTTCTTCTGGTTTTGATATTTAGTCATTTTGTTCTTCTATCAGTTACTCTCCATTCAGTTTGAGGGTGATAAAACTTGAAGGCTTAGGCTAATTAATCCATTCGGTTTGCATTCATTTCTTTCACAATTAATTTCGATATTCATTTATATATTTTGTCAATTTATACCGAATTATACCACAATCCTTAGAATCGCATACAAATTCAATCGTCATCCGTTTTTTGGGTAAACAGTTTGGCCCCTACCGTAGGGCTAAGGATGATAATGGTTATTTGATACAAATCTCTGTAAAATACACTATTTTACATTTTCTCTTAGAAGTATCTTTGATTTCAGGCTAAAAATGATGAACTCTCAATTAATACCCCTACATATCGACAACGAATCTGGCCATCAAGGGGAGAATAACAACGAGACACCCGGGGATAAAAGGCCACTCGCTGACACCGTTGAAACTCGGGTCGTGCATCCGATTGATGCTAATTCGCATGTGGCCATCGAAGCGAACCAACATTCTAATCCCGAAAATAGCATCCATGGTGGAATTCGATCTGTAGTTCGAAGTACCCAAAATATTGGAGAAGATGGGATCAGCCTGCGTATGATCTTCGAAATGCTACAAGCTCAACAGGTGGCGATAACTCAGTTGTAGAGTCAAACCCAGGCACCGAGCAGGGCCGAGCTCGGTCCACCTCAAGAAGTCACCCACAGAATGGGGCCAGCTGTGGTAAGGTCAAATTAACAAGAATTAGGGACTAACCCCGAAATTATAAAGATGCTCGAGGAACTGACAAAGCGGATATAATCAGGAGAAAAGAGGATTGAAGAAAACGATAAGAAAGTGGAAACTTATAACTCTAGGGTTGATCAGATCCCGGGGGCACCACCAATATTGAAGGGTTTGGATTCCAAAAAGTTCGTACAAAAGCCTTTCCCCCCGAGTGCAAATCCCAAACCGATCCCCAAGAAGTTCCGCATGCCCGAGATTCCTAAGTATAATGGAACGACCGACCCCAACGAGCATGTCACCTCTTACACGTGTGCCATTAAAGGGAATGATCTAGAGGACGACGAGATCGAATCCGTATTACTAAAGAAATTCGGAGAAACCCTGTCAAATGGAGCAATGATATGGTATCATAATTTACCACCTAACTCTATCGATTCTTTTGCCATACTTGCAGATTCTTTTGTAAAAGCATACGCCGGAGCCATAAAGGTCGAGACTATGAAGTCGGACCTTTTCAAGGTAAAGCAAAAAGAGAACGAGATGCTAAGAGAGTTTATATATCGTTTCCAAATGGAACGAATGGATCTACCACCGGTCACAGACGATTGGGCCGTTCAAGCTTTCACCCAAGGACTAAATGAACGAAGCTCAGTGGCTTCACAGCAGTTGAAGCAGAACTTGATATAGTACCCGATTGTTACCTGGGCCAATATACATAATCTATATCAATCAAAGATTAGAGTCGAAGATGACCAACTGGGGGCTCCTTCTGGATACGCTACCAAAAGAGACATCGATCGAGAACCGAGGATGAACAGGGATTGATACCAGCCGTATAATAGAGATTGTAGGGGTAACGAACATGGGCACAACTCCATACGAGGCAAGAGGAGAAGCGATCGAGGCCAAGGCTCTCGAGGGCTGATCGGCAAGAATGGTTTCGACGGGCATACCGGACCTAAGGAAGCACCGCGATTGTCGGAGTATAACTTCAATGTTGATGCATCCTCCATCGTATCGGCTATCGGATGCATCAAAGATACCAAATGGCCTCGACCGATCCAGCCCAAAGAAATCCCAATCAAGTATGCAACTATCATGGCACCCATGGCCACAGAACAAAATATTACAGGCAGTTGAGAGAGGAAGTAACCCGGTTATTCAATGAAGGGCACCTTCGGGAGGTTTTAAGTGATCGGGCCAAGAATCACTTCAAAAACAGAGAGTTCAATAGACAAACGAGCAAGAAGAACCACAACACATTATCCATATGATTATCGGAGGGACCGATGTTCCCCAAGGGCCAGTGTTTAAACGCATTAAGGTCTCGATCGTAAGGGAGAAGCGATCTCGGGCTCAGGATTACATACTGAAAGGAACCTTGTCCTTCAACGATGAAGATGCATAAGGAATCATGCAACTCCATAACGATGCACTGGTAATATCTGTACTCATGATATAGACTCAAGTTAAGCGTGTGTTAATTGATCCAGGTAGTTCAGCCAATATCATTCGATCGAAGGTCGTAGAGAAACTCGGTCTACAGGACCAGGTTGTGCCTGCGACCCTAGTACTAAACGGATTCAACATGGCATATGAAACTACTAAGGTCTAGATAAATCTTCCAGTAAGCGTGGCTGGGACCATACAAGAAATGAAATTCCACGTGATCGAGGGCGACATGAGGTACAACGCCTTGTTCGGGAGACCATGGATCCATAACATGAGAGCAGTACCCTCCACCCTTCACCAGGTTCTAAGATTCCCAATACTAGAGGGAATCAAAACAATCTACGGGGAGCAACCCACCGCAAAGGACATGTTTTTTGTCAATGAAGTGATTCCGATATCGTCACTTTCATCGACAAAGGGGTCAAATACGAAGGGAAAATAGGAGACCAAATAGCAATCACAAACGTCGGCCTCGACCCAACTAGAAAAGCAGGAGTCTGACGAAGATGATGATTATGGGATCCCTCGATCCTTCATAATCCCCGATGATTCCGACGCTACCAAATCAACTGTCGAAGAACTAGAGCAAATCACACTAATAGAACAACTGCCCGAACGAAAGGAATACCTGGGCACGGGGTTAAATCCTGATCTCAGAAAAAAGCTTATTCAATTTCTTATAGCTAACATGGATTGTTTCGCTTGGTCCTATCTTGACATGACAGGGATCCCACCGGAAATCAACACCCATAGACTAAACTTAGATCCGAAGTTCCATCCTGTGAAGCAAAAAAGAAGACCCCAGTCCGAGGTCAAACATGATTTTGTCAAAGATGAGGTAACCAAGCTTCTTAAAATAGGGTCAATCCGTGAAGTAAAATACCCCGAATGGTTAGCAAACGTAGTAGTAGTCCCTAAAAAAAGGAAACAAGCTTAGAATGTGTGTAGATTACAAGGATCTAAATAAAGCATGCCCCAAGGATTCTTTTCCTTTGCCTAATATCGATCGCATGATCGATGCCACAGCCGGCCACGAGATCCTCAGTTTTCTCGATGCCTATTCTGGGTACAATCAAATACAAATGAGTCCGGATGATCAAGAAAAGACCTCGCTCATCACTAAGTATGGTACCTACTGCTACAATGTAATGCCATTTGAATTAAAAAATGATGGTGCCACTTATCAATGCCTAGTAAATTGGATGTTCGAAGAACAAATAGGAAAATCTATGGAAGTTTACATTGATGACATGTTAGTTAAGTCATTGCGAGCAGAGGACCATTTAAAGCACTTGCAGGGTACAGGCTCGGCATCGTTCTGAAACCATCCACAGGAAACGTGGTGAGACAATCTATTAGAACTGTGAAATTGACTAACAATGAGTCCGAATATGAGGCCATAATTGCAGGTTTCGAACTAGCTAAAGGCTTGGAAGCGGAGGTGATCGAGGCCAAATGTGACTCCCTCCTCATAGTGAATCAGGTTAACGGAACCTTTGAAGTTAGAGAAGACCGAATGCAAAGATACCTAGATAAGTTACTAGTAACTTTGCATCGATTTAAGGAGTGGACTTTGCAACATGTGCCTCGAGATCAGAATAGTGAGGTCGATGTTCTCGCAAACTTAGGGTCATCAATCGAGGACAACGAGCCCAATTCAGGGGTCGTCGTGCAACTCATGAGATCAGTTGTCGAAGAAGGTCATGCCGAGATAAATTCCACAAGCTTGACCTAGGATTGGAGAAATAAGTATATAGAGTATTTGAAGACCGGAAAGCTTCCCTCGGATCCAAAAGAATCTAGAGCCCTACGCACGAAGGCAACACGATTCATTTTGACCAAAGATGGAACCTTGTTTAGGAGAACGTTCAATAGTCCATTAGCGATATGTCTGGGACCAGGAGACACCGAGTACGTTCTAAGGGAAGTTCACGAAGGCACTTGCGGAAATCACTTCGGTGCTGAATCATTAGTTCAAAAGGTAATCAGAGTCGGCTATTACTGGATCAACATGGAAAAAGATACGAAAGAGTTTGTTCAAAAGTGTGACGAATGTCAAAAACATGCGCCAATGATTCACCAACCATGGGAACTGCTCCATTCAGTTTTATCACCATGACCATTTATGAAATGGGGAATGGATATTGTCGGGCCCCTTCCATTGGCACCAAGTAAAGCTCAATTTATTTTGTTTATGACTGACTATTTTTTTAAGTGGGTTGAAGCACAGGCTTTCGAGAAAGTTAGGGAGAAGGAAGTCATCGACTTCATTTGGGATCATATCATATGTCGATTCGGGAGACATCCAAAATTGCGTGTGATAACGGGAAACAGTTCATCGGCAGCAAAGTAAACAAATTTCTCGAAGATCAAAAAATTCCTATCAACACCTTATCACCCTAGTGGGAACGGGCAAGCCGCATCAACTAACAAAACCATCATCTAAAATCTTAAGAAGAGGTTAATCGATGCCAAAGGAAAGTGGAAGGAAATTCTACCTGAAGTTCTTTGGGCATATCGCACAACCTCGAAATCCATTACTGGGGATACCCCATTCTCATTAGTTTATGGCGCCGAAGCTCTAATACCGGTCGAAGTCAGAGAGCCGAGTATCTGGTTCATAAATGCAACAAAGGATGAAAGGCATGAAACTGTCCTCATCTGATTAGCTGCCCAAAAGCAACGAATCGATAGATACTACAATTGAAGAACTAATCTTCGATATTTTAATGTTGGGGATTTAGTACTAAGAAAAGTCACCCTTAACATCCTAAATCCTAATGAAGGAAAATTAAGCTTGAATTGGGAAGGACCGAACCAAATTCTCGAGGTCACCAGAAAAGGGTCTTACAAGTTCGGAACAATGAATGGGGAACAACTACCAAGAAATTGGAACATATCTCGCCCAAAACGGTACTACTGCTAAGGTACGCCCCTTTTTATCATTCCTTTCCTATTTTCAGATTAATACATGCAGGCGGTCGACAAGAAATGATGACGGACTTTTTAGAAAACGGCACGAAGTCCTTAGGTATGAAAGCACGTGTTGCATTCTTTTTTCCTCAGACCAAGTTTTATCACAAATGGGTTATTTCGGTAAGGTTTTTAACGAGGCAACGATGAATCGTGCTAACTTAGAATCGAGCCCAATTATGAATCGGCATCAGAGATCCATTCGACATTATTCGAGGTTCCTTTGCAATCAACCTCAAATACTGGGGGGCTAACATTTCGAATATCAACTCTAGAAAGGAAACTACTTCATAAAGGGAAGAGCTCGAGAAATAGGATTTATTGTAAGAGTCAAACGGTCAAATTGAACTGTGCCCATATAGATTGCTCGAACCCTGTTTCGATCGAGAATAAAGAGAAATATGTTTCTTACAAATATCTTATGCTTTAAAATTAGCAGTTTTTATTTCTTCTTCCTTCTTTGCAAAGAGCTTCGTACTTCCGAATATAAACAAGCCCAAAGGCAATACTTAACCGGAATACGAACGATCTCTCCCTCACTCGGGGACTGTCATCTGACTTAAACAGCCCAAGTCATTGGGGCCCGGGAGCAAAAGCCCTAATAGGCAATGCCCCGATTTCTAAATGTCACGGCCACCCCACTCAGAAACTATTATCTCGGGAAAGCCCAGATAAAACGGGAGAATAAGCCTAATGGGTAACTCCCGAACTAAAAGGCTACGGCCGATTTAACACGGCTCGGAGACTTCCGAAATACGTAACAAAAATAGGCCTTAGAAAATATTTTAAAATTTTCACAACCGGTCCTAAAGTCTACCCTCGGCAAAATCTCAAACATAAGAAAGGAAATAAAGGCAAGATTTGTTCGAAACCTCGAACACAACCTTACTGTTTTGTGCTAAGGTATTTTCAACCTTTGTAAATACAAATAAAGCAAAGGAAAAATACGAGAGACGAAAGGGCAAGAAAAGCCATATATTTATACACAATAATTTTTTACAAAGGCCAAATCGGCCTAAAATTACAACAGCCAAAAAACTGCCTCAAAAAAATGCAAAAGAAAAACAAGAAACCTAATGTCCTAAGTGGCTTGGTCTTCATCGAAGGTTGCATCTCCATCCTCGGGGTTTTCTCCATCTTCGGATTCACATGAGCTCTCGAAGTCTTCCTCAGGAAAGGCCAGCCTTCGGGCCCTGGCTTCCTCCGCTTTGGCATATTTAATTTCAGCCACAATATTGAAGCCCTCGGCACTGACCCCCTCGAGAGATTCCCTCCGAGCCTTCCATTTCGCATGTTCGACCATGCCCTTGGCCTTGGCCTGGTTGACCTCGACATCGACCCTAAACTGGGCCACTTTAGCATCAGCTCTTTTGTTAGTCTCGGTCACCTCAGATCTGGCCACTTCAAGTTCATCGGCCAAGCTTGCCTTATCAGAAACGGCCAAATCCAACCGATGTTGAAGCTCATTGATCTTCTCAATCTACACCGAGGTTTTCTATTTCACAACTTGGAGCTGGGTCTCGCCGACTCCAGTTGAGCTTGGACGGTCTCTTTTTTCAAGGCTAGAATGTCCATGTTCTTTTTAAATTCTTCCGCCTCGGCCTGTAGCGCATCCACCTGCATTTGGAACCGTCCGATATTTTCTAACCTCTGTCGGGCCTGCAAAATCGGATCATTAGTAGTTATCTCCAATTCATCTTCACTATCGTGAAGTACTTGAAATACCTGCTCAGCATCTCGGCATGCCCGTCCCGAGCTGTTGCCAAATCTGCCTGAAGTTTCTCACAAAGAAGCTTGTATGTGTCACTCTTCCTAGTGAGGTTCCGAACCTCAGCTTCATGCTCCTCCCGAATTTGGAGGAAAGCCTCGTGATGTAACACCGAAGCCTTCAAACAAGGAAGAATATGTTAGAATTATCTACAATCCTAAGTATAAAAGAAATAGTAGAGATACCCTCAAAGTTACCCGATTCAGAGTGTGTTGGGCCTCGTTGAAAAGGCAAGCATCTTCTACCGCGTTCATCACAGCTTGTTCCTCTTCGGTCACAAAGGACCTAAGTTAACTAGCAATCCCCATAGGGGGAGAGAAAACTCGGGCATCCTCCGGGACGGAGAGCACTATTTTTCGCCTACGGTCGAGATTAACACTCGAGGTCGGGAATTGGTCCACCAGTTTTGGGATCGATGAAGACCCTATAGCACCCGACCATGATGTTTTCTTCGGTACCGAAAATCCACCAAAACCGATAATATCCTCCGAGGCAGCAGACTCGAGCCCATCCAGAAAGCCATGGATATAAGTCAACCCCTGAATACCCTCGAAAGATCGACTTTCCAACACGTTAGCCTCGTGGATCATAGCATCCGCAATCTAGGGGGAATCTAGTAATGTCAAATATCCTGAGCTCATCTCTCGAGATATCCTCTACTGCACGAGAAGCCTTTCCCCCGGTCTCACCTTCGACCATCTCAGCTAGAGACGGAATGGCCTCAACGTTTCCTTGTTCGAGAATTATGGCCAGAGCTCCCTTATCAACCTCCGCCGATTCAGAGGGTTGCTGTATCACAACATTAGCCCGCACACAGGCTACTTCCTCTTCTCCTTCTTCGGGCTCATCCCTTAAACGGTGGATCAAGTCCGAAGGCATAATACCGGAGCCCCACTTAGGCTTACGAGATTTCTTCGTCGGTTTTTTCTTTTCCGAGATCGGGGAATTCGGAGCCCCTTTTCTTCTTATCTTTGACCTGCTTTGGAGCAGGGACTTCTTCGTCATCAGATAGGGGCCTAATGGAAATGTCCTTCCCAAGACCTACAAAAGCAAAAAGGGGAGTAAGCAAGAGAAAAGGACCAAACGATGACCGTTATAAGAAATAAACTTACCATGACTGCGGGCCTCCCATCGACCCTTTGATAATTCCATCCAAGCATGCTCGGAGTATGGTCTCTGCATCACTAGACCTTCTACCCATTATTTAAGTTTCGAAATCGATTCCGGCATCCGGGCCACAGCTGTAACAAGCATAGAAAAAGTGGATCAAGAAAATGTAAAGCAAAGCCACAGAATTAAATGTTCAAAGGGGAATAGTACTTACGATTCATGTTCCATTTCTCAGGAAACGGCATGTCGTCAGCAGGGATCAGGTCTGAAATTCGTATTCGAACAAATCGGCCTATCCAACCTCTGTCACGAGTCTCGTTAATGCTCGAGAACGGGGCTTTGGTGGCTCGGCGAGCAAGCTTGGTTAGCCCTCCTCTATAGAATCGGGGATTGTAAAGGCGCATGAGGTGATCGAGTGTGAAAAGACACCCCTCGATTTTGCTCGAGAAGAATCGGAGGAGAATCACTATTCTCCAAAAAGAATGGTGGACCTGGACGAGGGTCACGTTGTATCTCTTATAAAAGGCGATGATGACAAGATCTAAGGGACACAACGTGAAAGGATAAGTATAAACACATAAGAACCTCTCCACGTGGGTAGTAATCGATTCTTCAGGCAATGGGACTACCACGTGCTTTTCACCCCAGTTGCATTCTTTTTTTACTTTCTCGGGGATTTTCTCGGTGATTGTACACTCGTACCTCGAGATCGGCTCACATCAGCCCTGTACCGAAGAGGGTTTTTCAACCTTAAAGTTGATGATGGTTGAGCACCCTACCGGAACGAATTTCTCAGGGTGAGGCTCCGCATCCTCGCCACCGGCGGGTCGTGATGAAGAAGCGGCCTCTCTTAGTTTTCGCCATTGATGAACAAAGAAAAAGAGAATTAGAGTTGTATGCGGTGTGAAAATTATGAAGCAACGGGATTTTCTTAAAAAGATGCAAGAGTAGAGAAGAAGATTTTGAGTGGAAAGTTTGAATGAGTATGAAAGTTTGAATATTTATAGCCTCGTAATGACGGTTCAGAACCGGTAGTGGCCGACCAATGACTGACAGGAATTTAATGCCTTGGTAACTGGACTGACGGGACGTTTGTCACATCCGTCATAATCGGGCTCGTCGCTGATGTCGTCACCCACCGAGTCGGAGTTCAAAAATCCATATTGTTTCTTGTCATCTTCTTTCCGAGAAACGAGGGGACTATTTATCTACGGTCAAAATCGAGTTTGCCCTTTGTATGACTAATCGAGATTGGGACATGATAGACCAAGGCTCGGCCTCGTATAGAATCATAATGCGAAGAAGGGTCGCCGAGCTCGTGATCCAGAGACCGATCAAGATCGAGATCGATCAAGGTCGAGGCCGGTCACAATCGAGGCCGGCCAAGATCGAGATCGAGCAAGTTAGAGACCGATCAAGATCGAGATCGGCCAAAATTGAGAAAATCTTATCAAGCCAAAAAACAGAAAATCGGAATATCCGCAATTGGGCGAGAATCTCGACGAAAATCCCGACGCATATCAAGTAGGGGCCAATTAATTAATCTATCATGGAATTCCTTAATGTATTTAGAAATTATATTAAGAATATGACTTCCCTACTATATAAAGAGGGGTCTGATTATTTATAAGGCAGAGATTCATTCAGATTCATAGAACATAAAGCAATATACTGTCTTTCTTCTGGTTTTGATATTTAGTCATTTTGTTCTTCTATCAGTTACTCTCCATTCAGTTTGAGGGTGATAAAACTTGAAGGCTTAAGCTAATTAATTCATTCGGTTTGCATTCATTTTTTCACAATTAATTTCGATATTCATTTATATATTTTCTCAATTTGTACCCAATTATATCACATTCTTAGAACCGCGTATAAATTCAATTATCATCCGTTTTTCGAGTAAACAAACATAGAAACAACAAATTGTTAACACTGCAAACATCGTGTGTCCGCCTGCAATTCAACAAACGAAAACAAGAACGTGGTTTCTTCTTTGCAATTCATTTATTTTCTTTGTAATTTTCTTTAGGAGTGTTCGTATGTTGGTACGGTATTTAGACATTTCGCTTTGATAGTTTTGGTATTCGGTTTCTTAAAATACTATATCAATACCGTATCTAATTAAACTCGATATAGTTCGGTATTTTTCCTTTCGATTTCGATTTATTTGGCTTGAATACTAACTAGTGCTTAGAGTCATAAACTGTAATATTCTTAATTAAAGTACTCAAAAGTTCAAAACTAGAAACATTTGTTGACAAAAGTTGTCCAAAACCAGCAAATATCAACCCAAAGAGAGAAAACTGTACATAAAAAAATAAATTTGATCATTAGAAATATTTTGTTACTTGCTTAGAGTTAATTGATAAACTTAGAAAACAAAGAAAAGTAAAATTTTAGATTTTTTATATTTATGTTATAATTAATAATGTGTATTGTATAATATAATATATATTTCGATACGGTATCGGTATTTCAGAATTTTATTTTAAAATACCAAATATCATATCCAATACCATGTTTTTAGAAAAATAAACCAAATACCAAAATATGGAATACCAAATACCAAAATTTTCAGTTTCGATACGGTAATTCGGTATTTACCAAATTATGCACGGCCCTAATTTTCTTCCCATGAAAAGCGAATTACATACTTACACTTCCTCTTTTAGACACTATTTTTTTATTAGTTATTCCAAAAAATGATATATTATTATATTATAATTTGACATTAAACTTCTCAGTTTACTCTCAACTAATGTAATGCTTGAAATTTCTATGATCACATAAATTTCATGGCATATTTTAAAACACAAGATCCAATAATCTTTCTTTCTTAATCTCTTGTACCCAATGAAGCTACGGCACAAAAGTTAAAACGTAGGGAGTAATTGTTCGCATTAGTTCTGGTAAGCAAAGGCGCAATCTCCCTTGCACAATCTTTTATTCACATTTTTTGAGAATTTCGACAGCTCCTTTTCAGATTAAAGGCAAAATTGTGTGTCTAGAAGTCAAAAGTAGCTCAACTGAGCTCGCCTGTGATAGTGATACGGATACCAAGCTGGTCGATTAAGTAGAAAGTGTTATGCCTGTCTTTTCATTTACAGAAGATTAGCATCCGCTGCGTAAAGATACAGATCGATAACGCAAATATCTAAGTTAATGCAAATTTGCAAGTCTAAAGCGAGCTTGAATTCTATCAAGAAATAATTTAAAACACAAAAAATGCACATAATTGCTTCACAGCCTGATTTAAGCATCACAAATTTGACTCTGATATCTCTATTCAAACAATGAATCAAAGCTACCTTCCACACGACTAGCTAAGAAAGAATTATATGACTCTAGACAGAGTTAAACACCAACGATGGTCATTAATCGTGTGTTCAAACCAATTCAAACAAGGATCACTATTAAATAACCAGATAATATTCAAATAATCCCTCTTACTGTGAAATATCCTGAGCAGAAAAGATTAGATTATCAATTAAAACAACTTTGACGACATACCCAATTCATAATTAGCTATACTTTCTACCAAATACACTTGAAAAGCAAAATTAATGCAAATAGTTTAGATAATAAAGAAGACAGAAATAAGGACCAAGCAATTACTATTCCTTAAATATGTAAGGGAGAATAAAATCATCAACCTTACCAAAAGCTAAGCACTCCTAAAACAGAAAGGCAGCAAAAGTACAAATCTATAATAATTACCCACAAAACCCCTAATTTGACAAATCTAACCCCCAAATCCGTAAAGAGTCCTACCCTGCCTCTTGAGCGCATAAACAACATCCATAGCAGTAACAGTCTTTCTCCTAGCGTGTTCTGTGTAAGTTACAGCATCACGAATCACATTCTCCAAAAATATCTTCAACACCCCACGTGTCTCCTCGTAAATCAAACCAGAAATACGCTTTACTCCTCCCCTACGAGCCAAACGCCGAATTGCAGGCTTAGTGATTCCCTGAATGTTGTCCCTTAATACTTTTCTGTGCCTCTTTGCTCCTCCTTTGCCCAATCCTTTGCCTCCTTTGCCTCTTCCTGACATTTCGAGTAAAGATTTTGGGGATATTGAACTTTGAATTTGATATGGGAAGAAATGTTCTTGATTCGGATTTTGATGAAAGGGAATTAGGAGTTGGGCCTTATATATAGCTGATGGTTCTTGGGGTTGCGGAGAGGTTTGAATCGTGGCCGTTGGTGTCTTGGAGATTAAGGTGATGATCGGACGGTTACGAGTGTCGATCCGTGTGAGAGGAGGAAAGTGTATATGACTCGTTGATTAAGTGGAGATCGAAGGTGGGGAGTGATTCTTTTGTGATAGTGTTCAGATTGTGCTTTGTGGTGAGAGGAGGTAGGTACACTTTTGGCTTGGTCAGAAATCTATCCAATCTTACTCATTAAATATTGTTTTATTATTTTAATATATTTAAGTATTAAGATGCTCATTAGTATTTGAAACTGTTGATTTTGAGTAACATTTTAAGTGAAATAGATTCACAAAATCTTCTGTTTTTACTAAAAAGTAAATTACACGAAAATTATATTCAAACATTATAGTTTTAATACCTTTTTTCAACTTCTACCTCAAATATTCTTTTTCCAATTTCAATTACTCGTATATATTTTTATACATCTATTTATCTAGAAATACTCTCTCTTTTTTGTTTTTATACAAAAGAATGAAAATTGATATTTAAACTCGTGGTCTTGATCATTGTACTACTTTTTGGAACTACTCTTTTTTCTTTCTTCCGATATATATATATATATTCTACTTATTCAGAAATGGGAGTTAAGTGCTTTTCGTCGTCATGCTTCCCGGGGTAAATTTGTAAACTCCTTGTATTAAACTTTGCTCTTCATATGCGTTAAAAGCGGGAGCAAATATCTATTTTTCTATTCATCTTCCACTTTGGCTATGTTCCCTAGGTGTTCACCGACTGCACTAGATACAAATTCTGATGACAACAAATAATTAAATTGCCGCATGTGTTTGCCATAGGAACGATTTATGGCTTTGGGCTGAGCACTTATTCGATATTTCACTGAAACTGAATGGTGGACAATAACTTTTTATGTTCTCAACTTTCTGCGATTTTGAAGGACTTCTCCATGTGATTTTATAGTTAGACGATGCTACAGTTATCGTGTGAGTTCTATTCTCCCCTTATTTCATTTTGCTTTTAGTTTTTCCCAATTTGTTCTGCACATATATGGATTATTCCTGCGCGAGTAGTTAGTTTTCTTTCTCTTTCTTCATGCCCATCAATAGATTATTTTGAAAGTTCAATTATGAAAGCATGAATCTGCAACTTGAAAATTTTGCTACTGATTAGGGAACTTTGTTATATATATTGCTTTTGATCCTAAGAAATTGGGGTAGGAAGGGGGTAGCAAATTTTTTGTTTTACTGGTCTTCAGGATTAAATTTGGTACTTTGGAATGTTTAGTTTAGTTTTTCCAAACATGCTGCATTTTGACTTTCATCAACATGGGTTGAGAACCATGAGCTTAGGAAAATTATTATATTGTGAAAACAAACATTGTTCTTAATTATTTTTAGGAAAAATATCCAAATTTACTAAATCCATATAAAATAGTACATATACTAAATCCAAAAGTTTCTGCAACATACCAGACTTACAGAACTGATTAAACCAAAAGATGCATAATAAGGTATAAATCATTGAGAACAAGTAGGCATAAAGACACCAAACTTAGACACAAAAGTAGTTAATTTGCTCGAGTAAATATTGGTGAGTTGTGGTTAGATATAGGGGAAGCTTCGGCGGCTTGGATTGAAAGGGAGGGATTCGATTTCTGATCGCTTTTTGAGGCCGGTTTGGATGAGCGTGGGCAAGTTCAGGATTCACTACTGCTTTTCGCATGGAGCGGCTTACCCCTTGTCACTTAAAGAGCGAAGTTGCCGAAGCGAATCTATAGGCCAAAGAGTCATCTTTAAAGGCTACAATGCATCCTTATTCATAGTAGAGTCTAAGGTAGGTTTGCGTATAACAGGATTTGAACCTGCGACCATTAGGTAAAAGCCCAATGCTCTACTAATTGAGCTATACCTGCTGCCGCATGTCTTCTATTGAAAGTAATCTAAGTAAGCCTTGTTATCGACAGGTTTGACGGAGCTCATCCTCCGAAAGGGACTCTACGCCCTCTTCTTTGATCATCTTGTCATCGTTCTTGATCTTGCCAAAAGCAACAAAGTATTGTTAAATGGGAAAATGTTTTTGCTTCTACAGCACATGTATCACAAAGGCATTAACTCATCTCCAAAATGAAGATGTAACCCCCAAGATCTAATGGGAATCTAACACAAACAAAGCAACTAAAACTTAAGTTTTTATGGTGAGAGGATACGAATCGCCTGCACATCACAGGTCTTGCATGCTCTCAATAGATTTGCTTGACTATTCTGACTATGGCCTTCACTATCTGGGCTTCTCTCATTCCTTATTCCCTTTTTACTGATTCCTTGCTACCAATTAACACAGAACTTTCCCAAGAAAAAGTCAAACAAACAGGACCACATGATTATCTAATCTGGCATGAGGAGGTTGTTAGCTGGAAAAGATAGGGACTTTAATCTCTTAACAGAACTTTGTAACATATGAAAGCTACCGTATATGAAATGACCATAGGAATGAAAATCGGTTACACAAACTGACCAATTTATTTTAAAGAGAAAAAAGCAAAACTGAAGGAGAAAAAGATAAATGAACTATTTAGGCTTGAGTTATCCAAAACTTGGAAGGAACATAGGGATCAACTAACTAAATATTTATAGAAGAAAAATGTCACGACCCAGAATCCATTAAAGGTCGTGATGGCGCCGGACTCCGCTGTCAGGCAAGCCAAAAATAAATACTTAATTTGGTTCTCATTTTAAAAAATTTGAAATCATATTTCCTTTAATTAAATAGTAAAAGGTGAAATTTACAGTATAAATAATAATATTTTACAACAATTTCAATACAGAATAACTCAAATCACCCCAAGACCCGGTGTCACAAGTGCATGAGCGTCAACTAGGAATATAAAATAAAATACAGCGTCCGTCCAGAATACAAATTGGACAGGAAAAGTATTAATACTCTGAGGGAGACTCTGTTGGCTGCGGGTCATACTATGGAATGCAGCTCACCTAAGTCTCTGCATGCCTACACACCTCTGCTCCCACGAGGCCACTAGACATATATGTACTTGCACAAAAGTGTGCAACAAGTATAGTATGAGTACGTAAATACGATGTGCGACATCTTCATCAATCTCCCCATCCCCTGAATAATAGACCCGAGGTACTTAAAACTCCCTCTCCTAGGGATGACCTGCGAGTCCAGTCTCACCTCCCATTCCCCTCCTAAAGTCTCGCCACTGAACTTACACTCCAAGTATTTTGTCTTGGTCCTGCTCAACTTGAAATCTTTAGATTCCAGGGTCTGCCTCCATACCTCTAATTAATTGCGCGTTCACACCATCTCGCGTATCGTCAATCAATACAATATCATCTGTAAATAGCATGCACCACGACACCTCCCTTTGGATGTGGCGTGTCAGTACGTCCATCACCAGAGCAAACAAAAACGGGTTGAGTGCTGACCCCTGATGCAACCCCATCATAACCGTAAAATGGTTCGAGCCCCCCTCCCCCCCACCGTCCTCACTCGAGTCTTTACTCCATCATACATGTCCATAATCAACCTAACATAGGCAACATGTATACCTCTAGCCTCCAAACATCTCCACAAAACCTCTCTCGGAACTTTATCGTATGCCTTTTCTGAGTCGATGAATACCATATGCAAGTCCTTCTTTCTCTCCCTATACTGCTCCATCAATCTCCTAACAAGGTGGATGGCTTCTGTAGTCGAACGCTCCGGCATAAACCCAAATTGGTTCTCGTAAATAGTCACACTCCTTCTCACCCTTAGCTCTACCACTCTCTTCCAGACTTTCATAGTATGGCTAAGCAGCTTGATACCCCGATAATTATTATAATTTTGGATATCACCCTTGTTCTTGTATACAGGAACCATCGTGCTCCACCTCCACTATTCGGGCATTTTCTTAGTTCTAAAAATGACATTAAATAACCTAGTGAGCCACTCCAAGTCCGCCTTGCCCACACTCTTCCAAAACTCCACCGGAATTTCATCCGACCCGGTCGCTTTTCCCCTGCTCATCTTACGCATAGCACCCTCAACTTCATCAACTCTAATCCGCCTACAATACCCAAAGTCACAACGACTCCCGGAGAGTTCCAAATCATCTAGTACAATGCTCCTTTCCCCCTCCTCATTCAAGAGACTATGGAAGTAGGTCTGCCATCTCCGACGGATAAGCCCCTCATCTAACAAAACTCTACCTTCTTCGTCTTTGATACACTTCACTTGGTCCAAGTCACGCGCATTCTTTTCTCGCGCCTTGGCTAACCTGAACAACCTCTTATCCCCACCTCGGCCCTCGAGTTCCTTATACAGACGACTAAAAGCTGCACTCTTGGCCGCCGTAACTGCTAGCTTAGCCTCTTTCTTAGCCAACTTATAATGCTCCCTATTCGCCCTCTTCTCCTCATCGTCTACACTTTCCACTAGCTTCAGATACGCTGCTTTCTTGTTATCCACTTTTTCTTGCACCTCTCCATTCCATCACCAAACTCCCTTGTGACCACCAGAGTAACCCTTTGAGACCCCTAATACCTTTCTCGCGGCTTTCCTAATGCACTGCGCAGTCATGGTCCACATAGCGCTTGCATCCCCACTACTCCTCCAAGCCCCCATAGTCACAAGCTTGACCCCCAACTCCTGCGCTTTAGCTTCAATCAAGGCTCCCTACTTTATCCTATGTTGGCTATACATCGCCCTCTTCCTCCTCTTCCTCGTGATCTCAAGGTCCATGACCATGAGCCTATGAAGGGTCAAGAGGTTCTCACTCGGGATGACCTTGCAATCCGTGCAAAGACCTCTATCGGACTTCCTACAGAGTACATAATCAATCTGAGTCTCGGCCACCGAACTCCGGAAGGTGACCAAGTGCTCCCTCTTCTTCGGGAAACTCGAGTTTGCTATCACCCAATCAAATACTCTAAAAAAGTCTAGCAGAGACATTCCTCCTTTGTTTGTATCTCCAAAACCAAAGCCACCATGCACATCATCATACCCCCCAGACGTCGCTCCAATGTGGCCGTTGAAATCTCCTCCTATGAAAAGCTTCTCGGTGTGCGGGATACCACGCACCATCACATCTAAGTCCTCCCAAAAACGCCTCTTGACTTCCTCATCCAAGCCTGCTTGGGATGCGTACGCATTGATGATGCTCAAAGTAAAACTTCCAACAACTAGCTTAATAGTCATCACCCTGTCATTCACCCTCCTAACCTCCACCACTAGTTCACGGAGGTCGTTATCATCTAACATACCTATCTTGTACCCTGTTCCTGCCCCCCACCCTCCCAGAATACCAAAGTTTGAAACTGCCCACATCCCGCGTCTTATCTCCTACCCACCTAATCTTCTGTACACAAGCTATATTAACCTTCTTTTTCTCGAGAATCTTCGCTAGCTCTACAGATTTTCCAGTCAAAGTTCCTATGTTCCAAGACCCCACTCTTAGCCTAGTAGCTCTCATAGCCCTCTTACCCCCCTTATCCTCCGCACCCCTCCCCCCCACGCTGACACCCCCGAGGACAAGACCTTACCCTACCATCGTTCACCAAAGCCACTATAATCTATGAGTCACTACGCAAGCACTATCTCGAAAACAAGCGACCAAAGATACAATGAATTACCAAAATATAATCTACCACTAAAGGTCGCAAAACAGGTGAAGAAATAAAATAAAAGACTAAGGAAACTATAATCTACCACTAAAGGTTAGAAAAATAGGTGAAGAAATGAAACAAAGGAACTAAAATGGGTTTGGCTGGACCAATTCAACCCTTTTTGACAGGAGAAAAAGAAGGTGCAAGTCCCATTTAAAAGCTTAATAACAAAAATGCTCTTCTTTTTTAAAAAAATAACCCGATTTGCCTCAATCTAATAACTTAAATAAGTTTATTACTCGGATGCCCCCTTTTCCACTCTAAACAAAAGCGAAGAATGGAATTATGATTTTTTTCATCCTCACAAAATCTCTGCAAATCCTCCATTGCCACAGAACAATGGGCGAATTTTAATATCTAAAGCTTCATTTTTTTGCATTTTCATTCTTCCTCTAAAGTTTTAAAATGTAAAACTTATTATTAAGCTTCAACTTGGAGAAAAAAGTGGGACAATTCTACGGGTAGAAAATATAGTCTCGAGTGCAAATGACTTTTTCATTTAACTGAAGCATCACATGATTCTGCTTTTCCTACGGATGACGAAAATCATTCAAAACATGAGGAAAGAATGGCTGTCATATATGAGAGAAGCTCCATGTCTGTCACGATCCAAAATCCCGACAAAAAGATCGTGATAGCGCCTAATCTACTTGATAGGTAAGCCAACACATTTATAATAAGCAATGAAACAAAACTAAACAGTGAAAAATATAATATTATAATTATAAATAAGAGTAAAAGCTCCTATGATAACATAATCTATCTATACTATATTAAAAGCACGAAGGCCCTTAACGAAATGTCGTTCGTCTTTTTTACCCTTTAAAAAATAGAGTTCACACTAAATAAAATAGTATTTAATTATTTTTCCTAATATTTAGGACCTGAAAATTCATTAAAATTTTGTTATATCTTTTCTTATTTAAACTAGGTACCTAAAATTTAGGACATTAAAATTGTACCGTAAATAAATGTGTAAAGAGTCTTTATTTGGACAATAGTATAAAATTTATAGACGCCTTTTGAAATAGCTTTTACGTGGCAATTGGAAATTGACATCCTAATAGTACTCTAATTGTATTCATGATGAACAAAATAATTTTTTAACATCAATGAGTAATTTTGTTGAAGAACAATTTTACTTTACTTAGTATTTGCAATAAATTATATTAATTATTCTAATTATGTGATAAATAATGTGTGACTAAAA